>NC_086445.1:1037031500-1037345833 GCF_028390025.1 Pseudophryne corroboree
TGTATGTCTCTATAGTGTCTCTGTATACACAGAGCTGTACGTCTCTATAGTGTCTCCTTATACACAGAGCTGTACGTCTCTATAGTGTCTCTGTATACACAGAGCTGTACGTTTCTATAGTGTCTCCTTATACACAGAGCTGTACGTCTCTATAGTGTCTCCTTATACACAGGGCTGTATGTCTCTATAGTGTCTCTGCATACACAGAGCTGTACATCTCTATAGTGTCTCCTTATAGACAGGGCTGTACGTCTCTATAGTGTCTCCTTATACACAGGGCTGTACATCTCTATAGTGTCTCTGCATACACAGAGCTGTACGTCTCTATAGTGTCTCCTTATACACAGAGCTGTACGTTTCTATAGTGTCTCCTTATACACAGAGCTGTACGTCTCTATAGTGTCTCCTTATACACAGGGCTGTATGTCTCTATAGTGTCTCTGCATACACAGAGCTGTACATCTCTATAGTGTCTCCTTATAGACAGGGCTGTACGTCTCTATAGTGTCTCCTTATACACAGGGCTGTACATCTCTATAGTGTCTCTGCATACACAGAGCTGTACGTCTCTATAGTGTCTCCTTATACACAGAGCTGTACGTTTCTATAGTGTCTCCTTATACACAGAGCTGTACGTCTCTATAGTGTCTCCTTATACACAGGGCTGTATGTCTCTATAGTGTCTCTGCATACACAGAGCTGTACATCTCTATAGTGTCTCCTTATAGACAGGGCTGTACGTCTCTATAGTGTCTCCTTATACACAGGGCTGTACATCTCTATAGTGTCTCTGCATACACAGAGCTGTACGTCTCTATAGTGTCTCCTTATACACAGAGCTGTACGTTTCTATAGTGTCTCCTTATACACAGAGCTGTACGTCTCTATAGTGTCTCCTTATACACAGAGCTGTACGTTTCTATAGTCTCTCCTTATACACAGAGCTGTACGTCTCTATAGTGTCTCTGTATACACAGAGCTGTACGTCTCTATAGTGTCTCTTTATACACAGAGCTGTACGTTTCTATAGTGTCTCCTTATACACAGAGCTGTACGTCTCTATAGTGTCTCCTTATACACAGGGCTGTACATCTCTATAGTGTCTCCGTATACAAAGAGCTGTACATCTCTATAGTGTCTCCTTATACACAGGGCTGTATGTCTCTATAGTGTCTCTGTATACACAGAGCTGTACGTCTCTATAGTGTCTCCTTATACACAGAGCTGTACGTCTCTATAGTGTCTCTGTATACACAGAGCTGTACGTCTCTATAGTGTCTCCTTATAGACAGGGCTGTACGTCTCTATAGTGTCTCCTTATACACAGGACTGTACATCTCTATAGTGTCTCCTTATACACAGGGCTGTACATCTCTATAGTGTCTCCTTATACACAGGGCTGTACGTCTCTATAGTGTCTCCTTATACACAGGGCTGTATGTCTCCATAGTGTCTCCTTATATACAGGGCTGTACATCTCTATAGTGTCTCCTTATACACAGGGCTGTACGTCTCTATAGTGTCTCCTTATACACAGGGCTGTACATCTCTATAGTGTCTCCTTATTCACAGGGCTGTATGTCTCTATAGTGTCTCTGTATACACAGAGCTGTACGTCTCTATAGTGTCTCCTTATACACAGAGCTGTACGTCTCTATAGTGTCTCTGTATACACAGAGCTGTACGTCTCTATAGTGTCTCTGTATACACAGAGCTGTACGTCTCTATAGTGTCTCCTTATAGACAGGGCTGTACGTCTCTATAGTGTCTCCTTATACACAGGACTGTACATCTCTATAGTGTCTCCTTATACACAGGGCTGTACATCTCTATAGTGTCTCCTTATACACAGGGCTGTACGTCTCTATAGTGTCTCCTTATACACAGGGCTGTATGTCTCCATAGTGTCTCCTTATATACAGGGCTGTACATCTCTATAGTGTCTCCTTATACACAGGGCTGTACGTCTCTATAGTGTCTCCTTATACACAGGGCTGTACATCTCTATAGTGTCTCTGTATACACAGAGCTGTACGTCTCTATAGTGTCTCTGTATACACAGAGCTGTACATCTCTATAGTGTCTCCTTATACACAGGGCTGTATGTCTCTATAGTGTCTCTGTATACACAGAGCTGTACGTCTCTATAGTGTCTCCTTATACACAGAGCTGTACGTCTCTACAGTGTCTCCTTATACACAGGGCTGTACGTCTCTATAGTGTCTCCTTATACACAGGGCTGTACATCTCTATAGTGTCTCCTTATACACAGGGCTGTACGTCTCTATAGTGTCTCCTTATACACAGGACTGTACATCTCTATAGTGTCTCCTTATACACAGGGCTGTACGTCTCTATAGTGTCTCCTTATACACAGGACTGTACATCTCTATAGTGTCTCCTTATACACAGGACTGTACATCTCTATAGTGTCTCCTTATACACAGGGCTGTACGTCTCTATAGTGTCTCCTTATACACAGGGCTGTACGTCTCTATAGTGTCTCCTTATACACAGGGCTGTATGTCTCCATAGTGTCTCCTTATATACAGGGCTGTACATCTCTATAGTGTCTCCTTATACACAGGGCTGTACGTCTCTATAGTGTCTCCTTATACACAGGGCTGTACATCTCTATAGTGTCTCTGTATACACAGAGCTGTACGTCTCTATAGTGTCTCTGTATACACAGAGCTGTACATCTCTATAGTGTCTCCTTATACACAGGGCTGTATGTCTCTATAGTGTCTCTGTATACACAGAGCTGTACGTCTCTATAGTGTCTCCTTATACACAGAGCTGTACGTCTCTACAGTGTCTCCTTATACACAGGGCTGTACGTCTCTATAGTGTCTCCTTATACACAGGGCTGTACATCTCTATAGTGTCTCCTTATACACAGGGCTGTACGTCTCTATAGTGTCTCCTTATACACAGGACTGTACATCTCTATAGTGTCTCCTTATACACAGGGCTGTACGTCTCTATAGTGTCTCCTTATACACAGGACTGTACATCTCTATAGTGTCTCCTTATACACAGGACTGTACATCTCTATAGTGTCTCCTTATACACAGGGCTGTACGTCTCTATAGTGTCTCCTTATACACAGGACTGTACATCTCTATAGTGTCTCCTTATACACAGGGCTGTACATCTCTATAGTGTCTCCTTATACACAGGGCTGTACGTCTCTATAGTGTCTCCTTATACACAGGGCTGTATGTCTCCATAGTGTCTCCTTATACACAGGGCTGTACATCTCTATAGTGTCTCCTTATACACAGGGCTGTACGTCTCTATAGTGTCTCCTTATACACAGGACTGTACATCTCTGTAGTGTCTCCTTATACACAGGGCTGTACGTCTCTATAGTGTCTCCATATACACAGGGCTGTACGTCTCTATAGTGTCTCCTTATGCACAGGGCTGTACGTCTCTATAGTGTCTCCTTATACACAGGGCTGTACATCTCTATAGTGTCTCCTTATACACAAGGCTGTACGTCTCTATAGTGTCTCCTTATACACAGGGCTGCACGTCTCTGTAGTGTCTCCTTATACACAGGGCTGTACGTCTCTATAGTGTCTCCTTATACACAGAGCTGTACGTCTCTCTCTATAGTGTCTCCTTATACACAGGGCTGTATGTCTCTATAGTGTCTCCGTATACACAGAGCTGTACGTCTCTATAGTGTCTCCTTATACACAGGGCTGTACATCTCTATAGTGTCTCCTTATACACAGGGCTGTACGTCTCTATAGTGTCTCCTTATACACAGGGCTGTATGCCTCCATAGTGTCTCCTTATACACAGGGCTGTACATCTCTATAGTGTCTCCTTATACACAGGGCTGTACGTCTCTATAGTGTCTCCTTATACACTGGGCTGTACATCTCTATAGTGCCTCTGTATACACAGAACTGTACGTCTCTATAGTGTCTCCTTATACACAGGACTGTACGTCTCTATAGTGTCTCCTTATACACAGGTCTGTATGTCTCCATAGTGTCTCCTTATACACAGGTCTGTACGTCTCTGTGGTGTCTCCTTATACACAGGGCTGTACATCTCTATAGTGTCTCCTTATACGCAGGGCTGTATGTCTCCATAGTGTCTCCTTATACACAGGTCTGTACGTCTGTGTAGTGTCCTTTTATACACAGGGCTGTACGTCTCTATAGTGTCTCCTTATACACAGGGCTGTACGTCTCTATAGTGTCTCCTTATACACAGGTCTGTACGTCTCTGTAGTGTCTCCTTATACACAGGGCTGTATGTCTCTATAGTGTCTCTTTATACACAGGACTGTACGTCTCTATAGTGTCTCCTTATACACAGGGGTGTACGTCTCTATAGTGTCTCTTTATACACAGGGCTGTACGTCTCTATAGTGTCTCCTTATACACAGAGCTGTACATCTCTATAGTGTCTCCTTATGCACAGGGCTGTACATCTCTATAGTGTCTCCTTATGCACAGGGCTGTACATCTCTATAGTGTCTCCTTATACACAGGGCTGTACGTCTCTCTCTGTAGTGTCTCCTTATACACAGGGCTGTACGTCTCTCTCTATAGTGTCTCCTTATACACAGGGCTGTACATCTCTATAGTGTCTCCTTATACACAGGGCTGTACGTCTCTGTAGTGTCTCCTTATACACAGGGCTGTACATCTCTATAGTGTCTCCTTATACACAGGGCTGTACGTCTCTGTAGTGTCTCCTTATACACAGGACTGTACGTCTCTGTAGTGTCTCCTTATGCACAGGGCTGTACGTATCTATAGTTTCTCCTTATACACAGGACTGTACATCTCTATAGTGTCTCCTTATACACAGGGCTGTACATCTCTATAGTGTCTCCTTATACACAGGGCTGTACGTCTCTATAGTGTCTCCTTATACACAGGGCTGTATGTCTCCATAGTGTCTCCTTATACACAGGGCTGTACATCTCTATAGTGTCTCCTTATACACAGGGCTGTACGCCTCTATAGTGTCTCCTTATACACAGGGCTGTACATCTCTATAGTGTCTCCTTATACACAGTGCTGTACGTCTCTATAGTGTCTCCTTATAAACAGGGCTGTACGTCTCTATAGTGTCTCCGTATGCACAGGGATGTACGTCTCTATAGTGTCTCCTTATACACAGGGCTGTACATCTCTATAGTGTCTCCTTATACACAAGGCTGTACGTCTCTATAGTGTCTCCTTATACACAGGGCTGCACGTCTCTGTAGTGTCTCCTTATACACAGGGCTGTACGTCTCTATAGTGTCTCCTTATACACAGAGCTGTACGTCTCTCTCTATAGTGTCTCCTTATACACAGGGCTGTATGTCTCTATAGTGTCTCTGTATACACAGAGCTGTACGTCTCTATAGTGTCTCCGTATACACAGAGCTGTACGTCTCTATAGTGTCTCCTTATACACAGGGCTGTACATCTCTATAGTGTCTCCTTATACACAGGGCTGTACGTCTCTATAGTGTCTCCTTATACACAGGGCTGTATGCCTCCATAGTGTCTCCTTATACACAGGGCTGTACATCTCTATAGTGTCTCCTTATACACAGGGCTGTACGTCTCTATAGTGTCTCCTTATACACAGGGCTGTACATCTCTATAGTGTCTCCTTATACACAGGGCTGTACGTCTCTATAGTGTCTCCTTATACACAGGGCTGTACATCTCTATAGTGCCTCTGTATACACAGAACTGTACGTCTCTATAGTGTCTCCTTATACACAGGACTGTACGTCTCTATAGTGTCTCCTTATACACAGGTCTGTACGTCTCTGCAGTGTCTCCTTATACACAGGGCTGTATGTCTCCATAGTGTCTTTTTATACACAGGGCTGTACGTCTCCATAGTGTCTCCTTATACACAGAGCTGTATGTCTCCATAGTGTCTCCTTATACACAGAGCTGTACGTCTCTATAGTGTCTCCTTATGCACAGGGCTGTATGTCTCTGTAGTGATTCCCGTGTGCACAGGGCTGTTTGTACATACACAGAACACGCCTCTGTATACAGTCCTGGCGGTTACATCACTGTAATGTGTTTGTACATTTGCTGTAAATAACCAGCCCTGTGAGTTACGGGGCACTGAGGAATCTCCTTTATGCAGTGACTGTACATCTATAATTCACTGCAATGTATATTGATTGTCTCAGAACAATGAAGATGTTTTAAGACTTTAGTCTCAGCAGGCAGTGCGTGAGCTGCCCCATGTATTATGCATGCAGATGCCCCTTCCTCTTTACTTCTGTGGGTGGGAGTAAATCAATTCTATATTTTTTAGTGTTCTGTTGTCAAATGTAGACACTGTTTAAACCATACAAAGGGTTGTTGATTATCTGCAAAAAATCCTCGTACAGGGCCTGATTTAGAGTCTGAAGTCTAACTCCCAGTCGCAAAACTTCACTTTGTTTTACTTTACATATGCTGCAAAACTGACATTAACGTAGATGCACCCTGTACTTGCTACCATAGGCCTGGAGAGGCGGATCAGGGGCAGGCGAGCTCTAGTTACCCCAGTAATGATGTATGCATGTAAGTGATGCCACCTCTTTAGGATAAAACTTGAGGTTCCCAAAGTTATGGAGCTAAAATACAGTGAATAGTGCACCTCCGCTAACGATTGCTAACAGTGTGGTATCGTTACTGGACTCCTTCTAGGGACCACAATCTCCCGGGACCTTAAATGGGGATCCAACGCTGACGTCACTGTCAGGAAACGCAGCAGAGGTTGTTCTTCCTCAGGCAATTAAGGAATTTTAACATCTTACAGAAGCTTCTGCTCCTCTTCTACTCCGTGATTGTGGAGTCGGTACTGTGCTCCTCGATACTGGTATGGTACGGCTCCGCCAGCGCGAGGGACAGATGCAGGCTCCAAAAGGTGGTCAGAACCGCAGAGAAGATCATTGGGGCCGACCTTTCCTCAGTCCAGGACCTGTACCTGCCCAGAGCTAAAAAGCGGGCATCGAAGATAGTAAAGGACCAGCTACACCCCGGCCACAGCATGTGTAAATTGCTTCCTTCAGGCAGGCGTTACAGGGCCGTCCCCGCCGGGTCCACCAGAAGCCTCAAACATTTCTTTCCCCAAGCGTTCCGCCTGCTGAACTCCTGAACATTGCCTGACTAGACGTACATGTAACTCACTTGTGTCCCTCCGGTATACCTACCTGTCTGACTTTACTTCCCCCTTCCCCCCCTACCTGCTTATCTGTTACCTACTTGGCTGTTGTAGAGCAAACCGAAGACAAATTCCTAGTATACGCACATATACCTGGCCAATAAAGCTGATTCTGATTCTGAAAAAGTTTAAGCATATCTAGGTAGGACCTCATACCGCAACCCAACCTCTGTCTCATTGGAGGTGCCAGTGGATGCCTGCTCCAAGTGATGACGTACTCTCCAACCCCTCTTCTACCTGGACCCCACCCATTCATCTTGTTGTTGCTTCTAATTTATGCTTCTGTTAGCGTGAAAGAGGTGTCGCTAGCTCTGTACTTACCCAGACTGTAGCCCTCACCTTCCCCTTCCTGAGAAGAGCAGCTCGAAGGGAGATAAAATTCTGAGAGCGCTGGACAGTCCATCAAGAGCAGAAATGTTACACCGGAATTAGAAGGTGGATTGTGCTGCTCTCTCCTACCTGCTCCTGCAGCTTTTTACTACCTGTTGCTGATGGCTCCTTAAGCCTTGTTGCTACCTGGCCGTTTCTGGATCATTGCACCCCAATTTGGAAAAGAAAGAGGAATAATTTATTTACTGGAAAGCTGAGTCACAAGTGAACGCCATATACAAGACAAGCCCCAAAATGAACTGAATTGTAATCTAATTTAGTCAAAGCATCACCTTCTGCTGAACCAGCCCAGCCTTAAGCGTTTAGCCCTCACATGTGTCAGTCACACCCGCGTTACATTACTAGTCCATAAAATAGACATTGCATGAATAATCTGTAGATTTAATAACAATAGACCACAAATTCAGTTAATAGCCCCATTACTGATACTTAAGATGAAGATCTGTCAGATTATACAAATACCCCCATCAGCCTCTACATAACATAATTAACCTCCAAATTACATTAATGGCCCCCACCAATTCCCACATTAAATCATTATCTCCCACATGAAATTACTAGCACATACTATCCCCCACATGATATTAATAGTCGCACTGCATAACCTTAACATCACCCAAAAGCACATTACATTAAAATCCTCCACTAGTCCATAACCGCCGTCAACCACACAACATTCAATGTGGTGGCACCAGGCCCAGTTACTGGAAGTCCAGACCCACAGCCCAGGGCCCATGTTCCATCTGGGGGTATTGGATTGTCCCATAAGTCAGGAGGACATCATGTGGTCCCTTTAATCATGTGCCTGTGCATTCTACACAACCAACGCCCAAGGTGGATGAGCCAAGTATGGTTTTATGTCTGTGTTGATCATTAGTTCCAATGGGGGTGGGGTGGGGTCTCAATGACAGTAAAGAGCAAATGCATGGGAAGAAATTACAATTTCTAGCGAGTGTCCCAAGACAATGCAATGTGTTTCTCTGCGTACGTGTACAATCTGCAGTGTCCCTGACGTCGCTACGTGTGCGTATTGCAAACTGGCTCCAGCTGCCACTCTCTGTGTTCCTCTGTCTTCCACGGAATCATTGGAGGAATACTGCAGCCTGTGCAACAATGACCCACCAACTAGCTGCCAAACATGTAAGGGGCCGCGTATTGGGCATCCGGCCCTCTGCATCTCAAGAACACAAACTGTGTTCGAATGGGAAATCAAATCCCGGCTAATGATACAAACTTGTAATCAAAACTCCTTTTTCAACAAGGTCGTATCCTTCAGTGTTAGCACGTAGCGATATTGATGCACGGCCTGGCAAGGGAGCCGTATTCTCGCACATTGTCCTGCTCGGTGCCCAGAAAATGATGGCAAATTGTCCTTTGTACGATGATCTCTCCAAGTCAGGCAGTTGGCTGCACGGTGTCAGGAGAGCCGCTGGCTGCGGCTAATGAGGTAGGCTATGGTGCGCGGCCTGCGGTATGAGGCCCTGTGAGACGCTTGGCGAGGTGGAGGCGCACTGCCATTTTATAATAATAGCACATTTATGTCTGCACAGTTTAATTGCGCAGGCACTAAAACGACTTTGCACCTCTCCGTTTTCCTTTGAATATTTCATGTCCTCGTTTGGCCAGGAATTGTTGTACCTTAGGAATCTGTCCATCTGATGGGGCTGTTTAGGTTCTCGCAGACTATAGTAAACATGATTTGGCTCATAAGCTCCTAACATCAGGCTTACTAGCGCTAAGACAGAGATTGCTCTATTGCAGTGCCAGGACTCCAGCAGTACCAACTGTTAAATAATAAAGCAGGCACTGTTTGCTGGCAGCCGCCCCCCTGCCAACACTGTGCAGCCATTTTCTGGGTCTACCTACAGCCCCGGCTCGCACTGTAACACAGTATGCCGGTTGTGTATTGGTAGAAGTGGTACCGAAGCATCGCTCTTAGTCTAATCTCCTTACTTTATTATTCTCATAGGACCTTCCTGGGACCCAACACGCACGCAGTGCCTTGGCAGCTGGAACAATGGTTGTGCTGTCATTCTGGATAACAGTACGGACTTTTGCCTTGCGTCTGGGCTGATTGTTCTGCTGTGTGCATTTTTCCTTTCTTCCGTTGCTGCCTAATCAGCTCAGCTTTGGCTTTGTTTTCATACCCCCCCCCCCTAAAAAAAACGTATTGTTCTCATATACTGTATGTATTGATGTATACTATATAGAGATTTATTAGACATAAAATAACATGTTGGCAAACTGATAGCGAGGTCCTGATTGCATGACGCTGCGGCAGACAGATTTACTACTTACTGTAATGCTAACGCGAGGATCCGTATAGTTGCACCTGCGCAGTCGCTACATTCTCGCTATTTGTGCCAATACAAAGAGATTCGCCCCACTCAGAATCATCCCCGCTAAGAGCAAGCGCTTTATGTAGAAAAACATCCGCTAAATCAGTGTTTCCCAACCTCGGCCCCCACTAGCAGGCCATGTTTTTAGGATATCCATACCATACATGAGTAACGGTGATATCCATGCATAGTGTTCACGCTTGGCTGTTTTATCAGGGCGCCGCACCCTGCCTGATTTTTAAAGGGCAAAATGTGCTCTGCCCCTTTAGCACCGCCATGCTAAAACAGCCTGGCTGGGGCACGCCCCCGTTAGTGACGATAAGGGGGCTGCACGGCGCCCAGTAGTGACTCCGGTGCCCCCTCCCTGGATGGCCACGCACCCCTTTGCAGTTACCGCAGCTGCCGTATAGTCCACACTGGAGGGTTTCCTATGTGAGAGAGTAAATACATGTTAGGTCACCTGTGAGACATTGTTTTTATCTATTTGCTTTGAGTATTCCTTACATTGTTATTCTACAACCACAGGTACAAGGAACACACTGAAATCACTGATGCTCCTTTTCAGATAGATACTATATTGCTACAGAACACTTCATTCTGTAACATGGTGTTCCCAGATGTTAGTCCTTTCATAGTGGTACACTGTGTAAGACCGGAGTGTCAATGTATGTACTCCGTTACAATAGTGCTAGTTTTAGAGATGAGTAAGATTTTATTGAAGAATCTAGTTTTGTGGCCGGCGTTCCAGCAATACAGAGGGTCGCGTTCCAGCAATACAGAGGGTCGGCGTTAAAGCAATACAGAGGGCCGACGTTCCAGCAATACAGAGGGCTGGCATTCCAGCAATACAGAGGGGTGGCGTTACAGCAATACAGAGGGTCGGCGTTCCAGAAATACAGAGGGGCGGTGTTCCAGCAATACAGAGGGTCAGCGTTCCAGAAATACAGAGGGCCGGTGTTACAGCAATGCAGACGGGTGGCGCTCCAGCAATACAGAGGGTCAGCGTTCCAGCAATACAGAGGGTTGGCATTCCAGCAATACAGAGGGTCGGCATTCCAGCAATACAGAGGGGTGGTGTTCCAGCAATACAGAGGGTCGGCGTTCCAGCAATACAGAGGGTCGGCGTTCCAGAAATACAGAGGACTGGCGTTCCAGCAATCTAGAGAGTCGGCGTTCCAGCAATATAGAGAGCTGGCGTTTCAGCAATACAGAGGGGCGGTGTTACAGTAATAAAATTATACACTTATCCTTTCATCCTTCCGCACTTTGGGGCATATGCATCAAAACCTTGAGAGAGATAATGTGGAGAGATAGGGGGGCAGTGAACCAAATAGGAATAAAGAAATCTGCTCCCCCAACACAGAGGTATTGTTTCTGCAGGCAAAGGGAATAGGAAGCATATCCACAGCAACAGAAAATAATTCAGATCAAAACCAAATAAAAATAGGCAGAGAGAAGAACATAGCTAGGAACAGAAAAAGCACAAACAAAACTCTAAAAGCTATGTGTGCAAATGCTAGGAGCTTAGGAAATAAAATCCCAGAACTAACTGCAATAATGACAAGGGATGATCTAGACATTGTGGCAATTACAGAGTCATGGTACAATGAAAATCATGACTGGGACATAGCTATACCGGGATATACTTTGTTTAGGAAGGACAGAATTGGAAAAATTGGAGGAGGGGTAGCAATGTATGTAAAAAATGGCATAAATACTACATTAATACAAAGTATTGAAGAAAAAACTGAGGCCCTTTGGGTGACCATAGAAACAGGGGAAAAGTTGATTATTCGTATTGGCGTGATATACAGGCCACCAGGTCAGGAAGAGGAACTTGACAAGAACCTATTGCAGGACATAACTAAAATGGCATTAAAAGGAGAGGTAATAATCATGGGAGACTTTAATCTTCCTGATGTAAACTGGGAGGTGTCTGTTGCTAGTTCCACTAGAAGTAGGAACTTTTTAAATTCCCTTCAGGGAGCATCCCTCCACCAATTGGTGAGGGAGCCCACTCGGAAAGACGCAATATTAGACTTAATACTTACAAATGGAGACAGATTATCGGACGTAAAAGTGGGTGAAAACCTCGGATCCAGTGATCATCAAGCAGTATGGTTCAGCATTAAGACAGAGACTGACTCGTCCCATACAAAAACAAAGGTGTTGGATTTTAGGAAGGCTGATTTTGTAGGGATGGGAAAATGTGTAAGTGATTCTTTGGCAGAGTGGAGGAACTTGGAAACAGTGCAGGAGAGGTGGAAAACATTCAAATGTGCAATATTGAAGGCAACAGACCTTTGTATCAAAACTGTTAGGAAAAACACAAGGAAAAGGAAGCCAGTGTGGTTTGAAAAAGAAGTAGCAAATATTGTGAGAGCAAAAAAGATGGCTTTTAGGAAATATAAGCAGACACAAAATAATGAAGACAAAAAAATATATCTTGTTAGACAGAAGGAGGCAAAGAAGGTAATCAGATGTGCAAAGGCACAAGCTGAGGAGAAAATGGCCCAGTCAGTGGGTAAAGGAGGCAAAACTTTTTTTAGGTATATAAGCGAAAAGAGAAAAACAAAAGGCGGAATTATAAAACTAAAGACGGACACTGGGAGTCTTGTTGAAGGAGACAATTTAATAGCAGATCATCTTAATGATTATTTTTGCTCAGTATTTACTACTGAAAGAGAGGGGAAGGGGCCACAGTTAAGTTGCAGGGATATTCAGGAAAATGAAACAAGTACATTTACAGAGGAAAAGGTCCTAACAGAACTCTCAAAGCTGAAAGTGGACAAATCTATGGGGCCAGATGGGATACATCCAAGGATACTAAAAGAACTTAAAGAGGTGCTGGTAGCACCATTGACAGAATTATTCAACCAGTCATTAGCTACAGGAGAAATTCCAGGGGACTGGAAAAGAGCAAACGTAGTCCCACTGCACAAAAGTGGAAGCAAGGAAGAGGCAAACAACTACAGACCAGTGAGTCTTACATCAGTAGTAGGGAAATTGATGGAAACACTCTTAAAAGAAAGAGTTGTAGATCATCTCAAATCCGGCAATTTACTGGATCCCAAACAGCATGGATTCACTGGGGGGAGATCATGTCAAACAAATCTTATTGACTTTTTTGATTGTGTGACTAAAGTGATGGATAAAGGTGGAGCCATGGATATAGCTTATCTAGACTTTAGTAAGGCTTTTGATACAGTTCCACATCGCAGACTGCTAAATAAACTTGAAAGTTTGGGATTGGATATTAGGATTATTGAATGGATAAGATCTTGGTTGAAGGATAGAAAACAGAGAGTTGTGGTAAACGGAGTGCATTCACAGGAGGGAAATGTTACCAGTGGAGTACCCCAGGGATCTGTACTTGGACCAGTGCTTTTTAATATCTTTATTGGTGACATTGCAAATGGCATTAAAGGGAAAGTATGCCTTTTTGCAGATGACACAAAGGTATGCAACAGGGTAGACACACCAGGTGGGGTAAATCAAATGATTGAGGATCTAAGTAGACTAGAGGAATGGTCAAGAGTCTGGCAATTACAGTTTAATGCCCAAAAATGCAAAATCATGCACTTGGGTCTCAAAAATCCTAAAGCTAAATACAGTATTAATGGCACTATACTGAAAACTACTGAGGAGGAAAGGGATCTAGGAGTCACTATTTCAGATGACTTAAAAGCAGGTAAGCAATGTAACAAGGCAATGAGGAAGGCTAGTCAGATGCTTGGCTGCATTGGGAGAGGAATCAGCAGCAGAAAGAAAGAAGTAATAATGCCACTGTATAGGTCATTGGTACGGCCTCATCTAGAATACTGTATTCAGTTCTGGAGGCCATATCTTCAAAAGGATATTAATACATTAGAAACTGTACAAAGGAGGGCAACTAAAATGGTGCATGGCCTACATCACAAAACATACCCAGAAAGACTAAGAAATCTCAATATGTATAGTTTGGAGCAGAGAAGGGAAAGGGGGGACATGATAGAAACTTTCAAATATATGAAGGGTTTTAACAAAGTCCAGGAGGGAAACATTCTCCAAATGAAGAGAAGCAATAGGACACGAGGACATGCACTGAGACTGGAGGGGGGGAGGTTCAGGGGAAATTTGCGGAAAAATTATTTCACAGAAAGGGTAGTGGACAAGTGGAATAGCCTCCCATCAGAGGTGGTAGAGGCTAAGACAGTAGAGCAATTTAAACATGCATGGGATAGACATAAGGATATCCTTACAAAGAAATAAGGATCAAATAAGGTTAGTGATAAAAAAAAAGAATAAAAAAAAAAAAAAAAAAAGGGGCAGACTAGATGGGCCAAGTGGTTCTTATCTGCCGACAAATTCTATGTTTCTATGTTTCTATGTTACCAACCAATCATCTTCTAACTGGAATTTTTCAATCACAGCCTGTAACATGGCAGCTATGAGATGATTGGCTGGTACTTCAACATTCCCCATGTTATCGCTCTCCAAGCTTTGATACATACAGTATGCCTCCATGTTTGTAGATCCGCCTTTCGTGGGATGACTACAGTCGTGTGGGGGAAACGCAGACGCCTCTCTGTGTTACACTAGTGCAAGTCACATTGTCCTGTGGCCAAGATTTACTTAGCAAACCCTCAACACATGGAGGTGTCAGGGAGAGATGAGCGCACTTAATGATATGTAGCCATTCAACTTACCGGGGACCTCTCAGTAAACTGCTGGTGCTTATAGCAGCCAATCAGAAGTTTGCGTTCAGTTTGTAGACTGTGATACGAAGTAAGAAAAAAAAACTATGATCATAACTTTTTTCTATGCATTGTTTTATATATATATTGTGGCTGGCTAGTCTCTATATATATATATGAGAAACACATATACATATATATAAGACGCAGCACGGACACCTCTGGCATCTCCCTGTGATTCAGGCCCAGTGTAACATCCTCTGCCTCACCTTGAGGTGGGTCCTCCTCAGTGATGGGAACAGGGCTGGATGAGGGCTGGTACATTACTGACACTGATGCCATGCTTTGTTACAGCACCGTAAGGATGAAACCTGCGCCGCTCACACAGACACTACGCCCATTGTTACCACCGTGTAACATCAGGCAGGACAAATATGCAAAGTAATAAGGAAAGACTTGGCTCGGGTTCCCGATGAGAAAATACTTCTACAAACGTTCTGCCATCGCTGTTAGGTCCTGCAGTCTGTTCCTTACCCTCAGATGTGTAGTATGTAGGTTATATTACTCTGAAAGCATCATTTCATGTGCAATCCGGACGCTGCTTCTGTTGTAGCTAAACTGCTTTCTTCTCGTGCCTACAGAAATCAGCAGATCATTACCAGCATGAGAAGTGCAGTAGATGGAAATTAGCGGTGTGGAAATGGACAGTAATTCACTATGAAGCATGATTGGTGTAGTGGTTAGCATTACTGCCTCCAAGCACTGAGGTCGTGACTTTATTTCCTGATCATGGCACATTTGTGTGGAGTTTGTATGTCCCCCCTGTGTTTGCATAGGTTTCCCCAGGAGCTCCAGTTTCCTCCCACATACCTACCAACTTCTCCAGACATCAGAATGACCTCAATTCTCTCCTCTTTTGTCAAAGCGGGTGGTCTTCAGTTTGCCGGCTGTCGGGATCCCGCCGCATAGTATACTGGCATACCGACACCTTTTCTTCCTCTTGGGGGTCCAGGACCCCCGTGGAGGGAGATTAGATAGCGTGGTGCGTGTAGCACGCCACCGTGCCCGCAGCGTGGCGAGTGCAGCGAACCTGCAAGGGACTCATTAGCGCTTGCCCCGCTGTCAATATGCTGGCGGTCAGAATTCCGGCGCCGGTATGCTGGCCGCTGGGAGCCCGGATGCCGGCATACCATTGTAACTTTTGAACCATAACTGCTATTTCAGATCTGTTTGCAGCAATAAACTTTTCAGCAAATTCTGATGTGTGACATGTTACACGACCCTCTTTCCACTTGAAAAAACTGACTTACATACAAGATGGCTGATTTAAAGATGGCGCCCATGTTCGATACATACCCTAAAAGATAGCCCAGCTCACCGATACCTTACTGGAGTATTCAGCAGTTCTCCCATTTCCTGCACAGTCTTTGAAATAAAATGGTGTACTGCGGCCTCTGAATCACCCTGTATGTAACTGGTAATAATAATATAACGAGGCGAATAGTAGTGACGAGGATTGGAGAAAAGGCCAGGATTTACAAAGTAACACACTGATGTGTAATTCTATTCTCGTAAGACTGATTCTTATAACGGGGAAAACGCCTCTGAAACCTGTTTAGACAAAATGACACCATGTTTTACAGCCTTGTCCATGTGAACACTAACAAGACTGTAACTGGTATTACATTGTATACATCTAGAGATATGGCTGTCTTGTGTCTGTAATAATGTGTGATTTATATATACAAATTGTATACATGGAATAATAATTTACATGACATATCCCTTAGGAGTACATGTCATGGGCAGGTGCGAGGGGGTTTCGCTATAGTATACGGCGATCTGTAAGAGAAGAGAGTCGCTGACTTCAACCGTATCTGATATATTATAGATACAGAGGCTGGGATTAAACCAAATAAACACAGATAAGTTGTGTGATGTGGTGCTCTCATGGTGTATTACCTTGTGTGGGTGTATGCACTGTGATAGATAGATATGAGAGAGAGATAGATATGAGAGAGATAGATAGATATGAAATAGATAGATATGAGATAGATAGATATGAGATAGATAGATAGATAGATAGATAGATAGATAGATAGATAGATAGATAGAAATGAGATAGATAGATAGAGATGAGATAGATAGATAGATAGATAGATAGATAGATAGATAGATAGATAGATAGATATGAGATATAGATAGATAGATAGATAGATAGATAGATAGATAGATAGATAGATAGATAGATAGATAGATAGATAGATAGATATGAGATAGATAGATAGATAGATAGATTTGAGAGATAGATAGATAGATAGATAGATAGATAGATAGATAGATAGATAGATAGATAGATAGATAGATAGATAGATAGATAGATACATAGATAGATAGATAGATAGATAGATAGATAGATAGATAGATAGATAGATGATAGATAGATAAATATGAGATAGATAGATAGATAGATAGATAGATATGAGATAGATAGATAGATAGATAGATAGATAGATATGAGAGAGATAGATATATATTAGATAGATAGATAGATAGATAGATAGATAGATATGAGAGAGAGATAGATATGAGATAGATAGATAGATAGATAGATAGATAGATAGATAGATAGATAGATAGATAGATAGATAGATAGATAGATAGATATGAGATAGATATGAGATAGATAGATAGATAGATAGATAGATAGATAGATAGATAGATAGATAGATAGATAGGAGATAGATAGATAGATATGAAATAGAGATAGATAGATAGATAGATAGATAGATAGATAGATAGATAGATAGATAGATAGATAGATAGATATGAGATAGATAGATAGATAGATAGATAGATAGATAGATATGAGAGAGAGAGATATGAGAGAGAGAGATAGATAGATATTAGATAGATAGATAGATAGATAGATAGATAGATAGATAGATAGATAGATAGATAGATAGATATGAGAGAGAGAGAGAGAGAGAGAGAGATATGAGAGAGAGAGATAGATATGAGAGAGAGAGAGATAGATATGAGATAGATAGATGGATAGATAGATAGATAGATAGATAGATAGATAGATAGATAGATAGATAGGGATAATAATAATGCTGCATGAGATACTATACTCCAGCCTGGCATGGGGATTAGGTGATCGTTACCTATGAGCTTTGGCAGGCGGTGGGAGCTGGGTACACTGATACCGTCACTTCATTAATAATTCATTTAATTGAACAATCACGTCACAAAGCCATAATCTCTTTTGAATGTACAATATGAACAATATTCAGTCCCATGGAAATTAAGGATCAGGCAAATCATTTATTGTACAGAGAAAGTAAAACTATTATATGAATCTCATTTAATTTCTTTATTTGGAAACATTTAGAACATATTATTTTCACATATTTACATTTTTGCGTACAGTGTTTGGAAAATTAGTTGCACTCGTGCGTCATGTAACAGTACCCCCAGATCATGCTGTTAGAGTAATATATACAGTATATATCTATATATATATATATATATATATATCTATATATATATATATATATATGTGTGTGTAATAGAGATCCCTCAGGTGTGTTAGTGAATAAAAGATAGGTGGAGGGGCGTCCGTCTTTAAAAACACCCCACCCCTTTGTTATATAGTCACTCTAATTTTTAAAACGTGCTAATGATATTTAGTCAAACATCTGAAAAATATTTAGAAAAATGTATTCTTGTTATATAGATAGAGGTGTATAACAATTTCACAGGAAATACAATTCACAGATTTTGCATGAACAACGGTAACATAGGAACCTGCCCAAATCAGGAGGGTAAGATGTTGGTTATCTCCTCAGCCTTACGGTGTGAGCTCATAGGTGAATATACCCACATGCGATGCAGGCTGTTACGAAGGCGACTCCATGAGTTTCAACCACATTTGAGACTTCATCAGGGGTATAGTGCAATAGATTCAATTCAAAATAGTGTGCTAAGGCAACGATGATGGATTATTGTTCTCCCAAAAAAATTGATTGACTTCTTTTAATGGATGTATGGAGTATTTGACTGTTGCAGCCGAGCACGTTGCCACAATATACTGAATGCCGGCAGAATTAGAATTTATATATATATATATATATATACAGAGAGAGGGGGAGAGAAGGAAAAAAGGCGGCACTCAAAGGACTGCAAAATGAAGAATACACGGACAACTGTGTCAATAGACTGAAACGTTGGGCACCTCTTGTCCCCGTTGTCCGTGTATCCTTCATTTTGGAGTCCTTTGAGTGCGCCTTGTTTTTCTTCTATTGTGGAACTTCTGCCGATTCATGGAGGGCACCTGGGCAAGTTATCTATTGGGCAGTAGTGGAGTGCTGACCATCAATTCCATTATACATATATATATATATATATATATATATATATAAGTGATGTGCACCGGAAATTTTTCGGGTTTTGTGTTTTGGTTTTGGATTCGGTTCCGAGGCCGTGTTTTGGATTCGGACGCGTTTTGGCAAAACCTCCCTGAAATTTTTTTGCCGGATTCGGGTGTGTTTTGGATTCGGGTGTTTTTTTACAAAAAACCCTCAAAAACAGCTTAAATCATAGAATTTGGGGGTCATTTTGATCCCATAGTATTATTAACCTCAATAACCATAATTTCCACTCATTTTCAGTCTATTCTGAATACCTCACACCTCACAATATTATTTTTAGTCCTAAAATTTGCACCGAGGTCGCTGGATGACTAAGCTAAGCGACCCAAGTGGCCGACACAAACACCTGGCCCATCTAGAAGTGGCACTGCAGTGTCAGACAGGATGGCACTTCAAAAAAATAGTCCCCAAACAGCACATGATGCAAAGAAAAAAAGAGGCGCAATGAGGTAGCTGTGTGACTAAGCTAAGCGAACCAAGTGGCCGACACAAACACCTGGCCCATCTAGGAGTGGCACTGCAGTGTCAGACAGGATGGCACTTCAAAAAATTAGTCCCCAAACAGCACATGATGCAAAGAAAAAAAGAGGTGCACCAAGGTCGCTGGATGGCTAAGCTAAGCGACACAAGTGGCCGACACAAACACCTGGCCCATCTAGGAGTGGCACTGCAGTGTCAGGCAGGATGGCACTTCAAAAAAATAGTCCCCAAACAGCACATGATGCAAAGAAAAAAAGAGGCGCAATGAGGTTGCTGTGTGATAAGCTAAGCGACCCAAGTGGCCGACACAAACACCTGGCCCATCTAGGAGTGGCACTGCAGTGTCAGACAGGATGTCAGATTTAAAAAATAGTCCCGAAACAGCACATGATGCAAAGAAAAAAAGAGGTGCACCAAGGTCGCTGGATGGCTAAGCTAAGCGACACAAGTGGCCGACACAAACACCTGGCCCATCTAGGAGTGGCACTGCAGTGTCAGACAGGATGGCACTTCAAAAAATTGTCCCCAAACAGCACATGATGCAAAGAAAAAAAGAGGCGCAATGAGGTAGCTGTGTGACTAAGCTAAGCGACCCAAGTGGCCGACACAAACACCTGGCCCATCTAGGAGTGGCACTGCAGTGTCAGACAGGATGGCAGATTTAAAAAATAGTCCCCAAACAGCACATGATGCAAAGAAAAAAAGAGGTGCACCGAGGTCGCTGGATGGCTAAGCTAAGCGACACAAGTGGCCGACACAAACACCTGGCCCATCTAGGAGTGGCACTGCAGTGTCAGGCAGGATGGCACTTCAAAAAAATAGTCCCCAAACAGCACATGATGCAAAGAAAAATGAAAGAAAAAAGAGGTGCAAGATGGAATTGTCCTTGGGCCCTCCCA
This sequence comes from Pseudophryne corroboree, assembly GCF_028390025.1. Lineage (NCBI taxonomy): Eukaryota > Metazoa > Chordata > Amphibia > Anura > Myobatrachidae > Pseudophryne > Pseudophryne corroboree. The sequence continues at coordinate 1,037,051,918 of NC_086445.1, forward strand.
CCCACCCTTATGTTGTATAAACGGGACATGCACACTTTAACGAACCCATCATTTCAGCGACAGGGTCTGCCACACGACTGTGACTGAAATAACTGGTTGGTTTGGGCCCCCACCAAAAAAGAAGCAATCAATCTCTCCTTGCACAAACTGGCTCTACAGAGGCAAGATGTCCACCTCCTCCTCATCCTCCGATTCCTCACCCCTTTCACTGTGTACATCCCCCTCCTCACAGATTATTAATTCGTCCCCACTGGAATCCACCATCTCAGGTCCCTGTGTACTTTCTGGAGGCAATTACTGGTGAATGTCTCCACAGAGGAATTGATTATAATTAATTTTGATGAACATCATCTTCTCCACATTTTCTGGAAGTAACCTCGTACGCCGATTGCTGACAAGGTGAGCGGCTGCACTAAACACTCTTTCGGAGTACACACTGGAGGGGCGGGCAACTTAGGTAAAATAAAGCCAGTTTGTGCAAGGGCCTCCAAATTGCCTCTTTTTCCTGCCAGTATACGTACGGACTGTCTGACGTGCCTACTTGGATGCGGTCACTCATATAATCCTCCACCATTCTTTCAATGGTGACAGAATCATATGCAGTGACAGTAGACAACATGTCAGTAATCGTTGGCAGGTCCTTCAGTCCAGACCAGATGTCAGCACTCCCTCCAGACTGCCCTGCATCACCGCCTGCGGGTGGGCTCGAAATTCTTAGCCTTTTCCTCGCACCCCCAGTTGCGGGAGAATGTGAAGGAGGAGCTGTTGACGGGTCAAGTTCCGCTTGACTTGACAATTTTCTCACCAGCAGGTCTTTGAACCTCTGCAGACTTGTGTCTGCCGGAAAGAGAGATACGACGTAGGTTTTAAATCTAGGATCGAGCACGGTGGCCAAAATGTAGTGCTCTGATTTCAACAGATTGACCACCCGTGAATCCTGGTTAAGCGAATTAAGGGCTCCATCCACAAGTCCCACATGCCTAGCGGAATCGCTCTGTTTTAGCTCCTCCTTCAATGTCTCCAGCTTCTTCTGCAAAAGCCTGATGAGGGGAATGACCTGACTCAGGCTGGCAGTGTCTGAACTGACTTCACGTGTGGCAAGTTCAAAGGGTTGCAGAACCTTGCACAACGTTGAAATCATTCTCCACTGCGCTTGAATCAGGTGCATTCCCCCTCCTTTGCCTATATCGTAGGCAGATGTATAGGCTTGAATGGCCTTTTGCTGCTCCTCCATCCTCTGAAGCATATAGAGGGTTGAATTCCACCTCGTTACCACCTCTTGCTTCAGATGATGGCAGGGCAGGTTCAGGACTGTTTGCTGATGCTCCAGTCTTCGGCACGCAGTGGCTGAATGCCGAAAGTGGACCGCAATTCTTCGGGCCACCGACAGCATCTCTTGCACGCCCCTGTCGTTTTTTAAATAATTCTGCACCACCAAATTCAATGTATGTGCAAAACATGGGACGTGCTGGAATTTGCCCAGATGTAATGCACGCACAATATTGGTGGCGTTGTCCGATGTCACAAATCCCCAGGAGAGTCCAATTGGGGTAAGCCATTCTGCGATGATGTTCCTCAGTTTCCGTAAGAGGTTGTCAGCTGTGTGCCTCTTATGGAAAGCGGTGATACAAAGTGTAGCCTGCCTAGGAACGAGTTGGCGTTTGCGAGATGCTGCTACTGGTGCCGCAGCTGCTGTTCTTGCTGCGGGAGGCAATACATCTGCCCAGTGGGCTGTCACAGTCATATAGTCCTTAGTCTACCCTGCTCCACTTGTCCACATGTCCGTGGTTAAGTGGACATTGGGTGCAACTGCATTTTTTAGGACACTGGTGACTCTTTTTCTGAGGTCTGTGTACATTTTCGGTATCGCCTGCCTAGAGAAATGGAACCTAGATGGTATTTGGTACCGGGGACCCAGTACCTCAATCAAGTCTCTAGTTCCCTGTGAATTAATGGTGGATACCGGAAACACGTTTCTCACCATCCAGGCTGCCAAGGCCTGAGTTATCCGTTTTGCAGCAGGATGACTGCTGTGATATTTCATCTTCCTCGCAAAGGACTGTTGGACAGTCAATTGCTTACTGGAAGTAGTACAAGTGGTCTTCCGACTTCCCCTCTGGGATGATGATCGACTCCCAGCAGCAACAACAGCAGCGCCAGCAGCAGTAGGCGTTACACTCAAGGATGCATCGGAGGAATCCCAGGCAGGAGAGGACTCGTCACGACAGTGACATGGCCTGCAGGACTATTGGCTTTCCTGTGTAAGGAGGAAATTGACACTGAGGGAGTTGGTGGTGTGGTTTGCAGGAGCTTGGTTACAAGAGGAAGGGATTTACTGGTCAGTGGACTGCTTCCGCTGTCATCCAAAGTTTTTGAACTTGTCACTGACTTCTGATGAATGCGGACCATGTGACGTATAAGGGAGGATGTTCCTAGGTGGTTAACGTCCTTACCCCTACTTATTACAGCTTGACAAAGGCAACACATGGCTTGACGCCAGTTGTCCGCATTTCTGTTGAAATAATTCCACACCGAAGAGGTGATTTTTTTTGTATTTTGACCAGGCATGTCAATGGCCATATTCGTCCCACGGACTACAGGTGTCTCCCCGGGTGCCTGACTTAAACAAACCACCTCACCATCAGAATCCTCCTTATCAATTTCCTCCCCAGCGCCAGCAACACCCATATCCTCATCCTGGTGTAATTCAACAGTGACATCTTCAATTTGACTATCAGGAACTGGACTGCGGGGGCTCCTTCCAGCACTTGCAGGAGGCGTGCAAATGGTGGAAGGCGCAACCTCTTCCCGTCCAGTGTTGGGAAGGTCAGGCATCGCAACCGACACAATTGGACTCTCCTTGGGGATTTGTGATTTAGAAGAACGCACAGTTCTTTGCTGTGCTTTTGCCATCTTAACTCTTTTAAGTTTTCTAGCAGGAGGATGAGTGCTTCCATCCTCAGGTGAAGCTGAACCACTAGCCTTGAACATAGGCCAGGGCCTCAGCCGTTCCTTGCCACTCCGTGTCGTAAATGGCACATTGGCAAGTTTGCGCTTCTCCTCAGACGATTTTGATTTAGATTTTTGGGTCATTTTACTGAGCTTTATTTTTTTTTATTTTACATGCTCTCTACTATGACATTAGGCATCGGCCTTGGCAGACGACGTTGATGGCATTTCATCGTCTCGGCCATGACTAGTGGCAGCAGCTTCAGCACGAGGTGGAAGTGGATCTTGATCTTTCCCTATTTTACCCTCCACATTTTTGTTCTCCATTTTTTAATGTGTGGAATTATATGCCAGTAATATATCAATAGCAATGGCCTACTACTATATATACTGCGCACAACTGAAATGCACCACAGGTATGGATGGATAGTATACTTGACGACACAGAGGTAGGTAGAGCAGTGGCCTACTGTACCGTACTGCTATATAGTATATACTGGTGGTCAGCAAACTGTGCAAAACTGAAATGCACCACAGGTATGGATGGATAGTATACTTGACGACACAGAGGTAGGTAGAGCAGTGGCCTACTGTACCGTACTGCTATATAGTATATACTGGTGGTCAGCAAACTGTGCAAAACTGAAATGCACCACAGGTATGGATGGATAGTATACTTGACGACACAGAGGTAGGTAGAGCAGTGGCCTACTGTACTGTACTGCTATATAGTATATACTGGTGGTCAGCTAACTGTGCAAAACTGAAGTGCACCACAGATATGGATGGATAGTATACTTGACGACACAGAGGTAGGTAGAGCAGTGGCCTTCTGTACTGTACTTCTATATAGTATATACTGGTGGTCAGCAAACTGGTCAAAACTGAAATGCACCACAGGTATGGATGGATAGTATACTTGACGACACAGAGGTAGGTAGAGCAGTGGACTACTGTACCGTACTGCTATATATATTATTATACTGGTGGTCAGCAAAATTCTGCACTGTCTTCCTACTATATACTACAATGCAGCACAGATATGGAGCGTTTTTCAGGCAGAGAACGTATAATACTGGTGGTCACTGGTCAGCAAAATTCTGCACTGTCCTCCTACTATATAATACTGCTGGTCCCCAGTCCCCACAATAAAGCAATTAGCACACTGAGCACAGATATTTGCAGCACACTGAGCACAGATATTTGCAGCACATTGAGCACAGATATTTGCAGCACAATTTGCAGCCCACTGAACATAGAAACTGAGAGGACGCCAGCCACGTCCTCTCACGATCATCTCCAATGCACGAGTGAAAAATGGCGGCGACGCGCGGCTCCTTATATAGAATACGAATCTCGCGAGAATCCGACCGTGGGATGATGACGTTCGGGCGCGCTCGGGTTAACCGAGCAAGGCAGGAGGATCCGAGTCTGCCTCGGACCCGTGTAAAATGGGTGAAGTTCGGGGGGGTTCGGATCCCGAGGATCCGAACCCGCTCATCACTATTATATATATATATATATATATATATATATATACATGCACATTGTTTTATATACACCCCAATTCTTATTTTCTGCCCTACTAGTCTCGTGAAGATCCCCAGTGCGTTTATTTTCTTTGTGTATCTAATCCATACATAGTCTGTAGCGCAGCACTCCTGTTGGTGGCATGATGAGATGACATTAGCAGGAGGGTTATAGTGATGGGGATAGGATGACACAACAGAGATTTGCACCCTTATGGTAAATCAGCCATTGTACTGCAATTGTTCCCCTGAGGATGTCACCGTGAGCAGTGATGTCAGTCACCTCCACCAGTAGCTTGTTCCCACGTGTCTCTGTCACATCACTGGTGCTCACTGGAATCAGTATTCATTACCAGTAAGAAATATGGGAAACTTTTTGTTTGTTTTGTAAAGTACAACTGCACATTTATAAATGACTTTCAGCCAGACATCCACGCGTTGCCCTGCGAGACGGCAACAAAATCTACTTACACGCTACTTCCAATGTATAGTCTTTAGACGCTTCTCTCTGGTCTCTCCTAAGAACAGCACACAGACACATATCTGCCTGCGAGATAACCTTGCCGTGTCACACGCTCACATACTGTAGCGTTCATGTGATCACTGATGCAGGAAGACCCTGTGAGATAGTAACCCATCCGCTGATTGCCGTGTCTGTTCACTGGGGTAGAGGCACAGGGGGCATGCCCCCACAGTGGCGAAAACTGGGGCGTGGCCATGCCCCTACCCACGAGGCCACGCCCCCTAGTTTCGGGCACACATCTGTGTCCCTCCTCCCAACTTTCTAAAGTTGAGAGGCATACCTCCCCTACACCCATGTTCTAGGTCACACTAGGATGAACATGTACTAGATGTTGTCCCTGGCTCTGCCTGAGTTTCTCTCTCTCTCTCTCTCTCTCTCTCTCTCTCTCTCTCTGGGGTCTATTCATGAAGTAGTGAAAAGAACTGAGAAGTGAGCCAGTGGAGAAGTTGCCCATGGCAACCAATCAGCTTTTAAATAACTTTTGTCAATTGCATTCTATAACATGATACATAGCAGTTACTTCATGACTAGACCCTAACTCTCTCTGGGCGGGATGTACTAAGGGAAAAATGCGGTAAAACCCCTCATTTATACCGCATTTTCAAATGTACTAAGACCCGGCCGCCGGGTTTTCGACGCCCAGGGTATCGCTATTTTTGGATGGCGATATCCTATAGAAGCCTACGGGCTTCTTATCGCCGGCCACCGCAACCCGCCACCTCTGCCGACCCCCGCCGCAGATGCCGACCCCCCTCCCCCCTGGCATACCATCCTCCAGGAAGCCTGGACCCCGGAAGGTAAACTCCGCCTTCCCCTAGCAACGCAGCCGGAGGTCCTTGCGGCTGCAGGGGAGAGGAGGAGGCACCGGGGACAGCCTGCTGCTGCTTCCTTGCGTTGGGGGAGTGTGGAGACCCCTGGGAGATGACGCAGACCACCTCACAGATATCGCGGGGGGCCTCCGTCACCACATTGCAAGTACATATGCCATCAACATCTCTGCGATAGGCGGTGAGGGGCAGAGATGTGTGTTAATACATCCCGCCCTCTATCTCTAGTGACCCCTTCCTATTCATGTGTCTATTTGATGTTATATAGATTATCCCTAGCGCCACCAGTTTCCCTGTGGTTGTTAGTACTGCACTGGTCGCCTGGGACTCCCCGCCTGTTCTCCTCTACAGACTGTTCTTTCTCTCTGTATGTCACCCCTGCATCCCTTTGTATCTTTGTCCTTTCTTCTATACAGCTATACATGAATGCTATTATTATCCACAATCAAAAACAGATAATTTCTGTACAATATTTAATATGAAAATAAAGTACGTCAGTTAAGAAAAATTGACAAATGAGGGGAAAAGAGAGATGGAGTAAGAGTGGAAGGGGGACGGGGACATCTGGGTGTGTGTGAATATACAGAATGCAGATTTGCGACCTAGATAAGCCAGTTCTCGGTTTCGACTGGTGGTTCTTATATTTTCCAATAGGACAGATCGGGAGATATGGGTCCTCATTCCGAGTTGTTCGCTCACTAGCTGCTTTTAGCAGCCGTGCAAATGCTAAGCCGCCGCCCTCTGGGAGTGTATCTTAGCTTAGCAGAAGTGCGCACGAAAGGATCGCAGCGCCGCAACAAAAAAAGACTGTGCAGTTTCTGAGCAGCTCCAGACCTACTCAGCGCTTGCGATCACTTCAGACTATTTAGTTCCTGTTTTGACGTCACGAACACGCCCTGCGTTCGGCCAGCCACGCCTGCGTTTCCCCAGGCACGCCTGCGTTTGTATCTGACACGCCTGTGTTTTTCCACACACTCCCAGAAAACGGTCAGTTACCTCCCAGAGACACCCACTTCCTGTCAATCACTCTGCGGCCAGCAGTGCGACTGAAAAGCGTCACTAGACCCTGTGTGAAACTACTTCGGCTGTATTGAAAGTAAGTCGCGCGTGCGCATTGCGCCGCTTACGCATGCGCAGAAGTGCCGCTTTTTTGACTAAACGCTGCGCTGCGAATGAAAACAGCTAGCGAACAACTCGGAATGACCACCATTGTTCGGTCTTCTGTCTCTCTTTATGATCCGGCCTTTCTGCACCAGTCAGAATGGAGGAAACAATGGGTTAAGATGCTAAATTTCATCTTGGGCTGGAGAGATTTGGAAGGGGTGCTTGTAGCATTCATGTAGTGATTCTAGTCATGTGAAGATAAGTGTACGTCAAGGACACATTGTAGGCCCAGGCCCCTGGGCTGAGCGATGGCTCTCTGGCTTAATCTGACTTCCGTGAGAGCCGAGACATTTGCTCTTTTTGGAGAAGAGAACACAAGAGAGATATTGTGAAATGTTTAGTACACGCGTAGTGGAAACAAATGCCGTTGGTAATATAAATGTTGTTTATTGCATTTTTATATAAAATTGTTTAACTTAAAATCTCTTAGCAAGAGTGGGAATGTAAATTTGGAGCTAAGAGTCTGAGTCATCAGCAGGCGGTTATTATTATCCCGGCTCGCAGCCGAATTCCAGGCCCCTCTGTGTGTTTTCAAAATGTGTACTTGTATATTGTATAGAGAAAGCGGGGATATATCAAGATGGGACACTACTTAGATGCCTTGTCCTCAGCGCCGGGTTCAGCCTTGTTTACAATAGCAGCAGCCTCGAACTTTTCAACCTCGTAAGACGTTCATGCAGGAATAGAAACGAGACCATGACACGTCCCAAAGATTATGCTGTACCTAAAGTTCATGTTCTGTTGGACAGTACTTTCCCCTGCGGCCATGATTTATTACATTGTACAGCCTGGGGGGTACAGTACATTATATCCTGCACTCACTGCCCTGCAGCGGCCAAGTGTCAGTACAGCGGCCCATCCGTTATTGACTGTATCTATAAGGCGCATATGTAGACGTTGTGGCAGTGAGAGGGCTCTTTTTGTATTTGCCTAATGAAAGAATAAAATACAGCTGGCGATAAGTTTCCTCGGCTTCATCATGAGTACTATAGAATGAATTTAACAAGCATTGCAGCGATAAGGACTGCCCTCTAAGGGTAACAATTACATACGAAAAGCATTTAAGAAATGTTTTTTTTTACCAGAATAAAGTTGTTGCTTTTTTATATGCATTAATATTGAAAAATATATATATATATGTGTATATAGGAAATCACGACACCACTCAAAGCTTATGTATATAAAGCAAAAAATGGTGGTGCAAGGCAGCAATAAATATAAAACACTCACTTCTCCAGCGATGCAGAAAAAGTAGACAAGCCAGCACTCACGTGTAGATGAAAGAAAAGCAGGATTTATTCCTTAACCAAACGGCATGGTGAAGTACAGCAAATACAGCCAACACAGCCCGACAGCTGTTTCAACCGACTGGTCTTCCTCAGAGAGCCCCTGAGGAAGACCAGCTTAAATCCTGCTTTTCTTTCATCTACACGTGAGTGCTGGCTTGTCTACTTTTTCTGCATCGCTGGAGAAGTGTTTTATATATGTGTGTATATATATATATATATATATATATAATATTATTATTATTACTATTATTATTATTATTATTTTTTTAAATATCAGACTTATTGCCATGATCAGGGTTGTAATAATCAATGGACCAGTGAATTAGGTAGCTCCTCTCTACCGCTGGCCATTAAATACAATTTCTAAAGTTACATATCTGAACATCAAAGGGGAAAGTTTCTCTTTGTAACTACAATATTCTGTTTGTTCCTCTTCAGCCGCCATTGCCATAGATCCTGTGTAACACTATAGTACCTGACCCCAGCTGGTGCTGTAATACTGTAGTACCTGACCCCAGCTGGTGCTGTAATACTGTAGTACCTGACTCCAGCTGGTGCAGCAACCAAGTGCTGTTGTGTAGCTATAATGTTCAGGAGATCTTCTGCAAAGCAAGACACACTCCTAGAAATGGTCCCTGGAAGCCTATGATATATATCAGTAATATATTACGCAGCACTGCGGGTTGAGGGGAACATGGCGCAAGCAAATTAATTCATTCATTCATTAATAATGCACGTTACCTTGGAATTCTATGTGAAGTATAGTACTCAGCCTACAGCCATATGTGTTGGTATGGTCACATTATTCCTCAGTGACATAATATATATATATATATATATAAAATATAGTATTGCATTGCGCCATACTATACAGTATATACTTATTACTTGGTGTTTCTATTAGACATTCTGCAAAGCACACTGGGAAACTTTACTATTCATTCTCCCGTAGCTGCGTAAAGAATTTTTTTTTTTTAATCAAAAAATATCAGTGCTATGTGGTGTTATTCAGCGTACTAAGGTACCCGGAGATAATTGTGCAGCATGGTAACACTGCTTCATCAGGAAGTCTGCGTATTTTATGAGACAACCTGTTTTTTCAGTTCCAATTGTTATTAAAAAAAAAAAATCACATATAGCCAACAGCATAATATATAACACACATAATATTGTTTTGTTTTGTCTAGTTATAATTATGATTACATTATTTTGAATAAAAGAATCACCGTGCCCAATTTTGTGTAAGACAATTCACAGCTGTGTCATATTCTTGAAACTCTTCGTCATCTTATCATGGATGTGCTGATTCTCTCTGGCATATAAAACTATTATACTGTATATATTTTTATAGCCCTTCCATAATTTGTACTTTTCAACCACCTTTTCTCTCATTTGCTTGGACTCTTAGTTGATCTTCATGATGAAGCTCTTGTTTCAGAAATATGGGGGCCTCTCATAAACAGGTTTATTTATATAAAAATCTATCGAAACCCTTTAGTTGTGCACGGGGGGGATATTAATCAGTGATGTGGTATCTGTTCCTCCAAGGGTTATTTAGTTGTATCTTAGGCAATGTCTTTAAAATTGAAATCTGAAGCCATCAATCTCTGTGTGTTTTGCATTTTCATTAAAAAAAAAAGAAAAAAGATTTAGATATTACAGAGAACACCCAAATAATCCACTCTATTCTCAAGGAGACAAAAGGCCTGATTTATAGATTGGGGGTGAATTCCGCTAGAAGATGCGTCCTCAGTCTGGAGTAAAACATGGATGGATGTAGATTTGGACGGGAGAGTTGGGGGAGTGGGGGAGGAGCTTATTTGCTGTTCTATATGTTATCTGTCGGCAGTGTACGATGTGAACGTTTAGGTGATTTCTGTAATACTATTATCAGTTCATAGGGGAACCTGACAGTATATTTTCCATGTTGCTGATATAAGCGCTGAACCTATGACCTGATTCATTGTGGCTGGTTCGCAGGTGGGCGCACTGCCGATGCTGGACGTAGATGAGCGTTTGTTGCTGCTGCGCAGCATCCAGCTCTCACCGCACGTGCGTCCCGATGGTGTCCCTGCAGTGTCGCAGTTGCTATTTCAGGCGCCATGCCTCAGGCAAGCTACAGGTCCCTCTCCAGTATCTGTAAGGAAATCCGGCAGCACACAGCGACAACTGTCCCCGTATTATGTTCTCACTTCATCCCAGTCTCACTATTAAGCTGTTCCCCCAGCATCCAGTGCAGCGCGCCGGCCTCCAGCACACAGCCGCCTCTCAGGAGTCGGCCAGCTATATAAAGTTTAAAAGGAAAATGATTGGTAAAATGTTCTCTGCAAGTATTTCTGCATAAACATGACACGGAGAACGTTTCATTAGCATTAAAGACATAATGTGGAAGGAGAGAGCATAATGGGCTAATGTGCTCAAGAGGTATTTCTGGATCCCTACTTAACACAGTGGGATTTTCTGTAGCATGCCGAGTTAAGGAACAGCTTAGTACATAAGTACTGTTTGTGTCCAACGTTGCTTCCTGCTACCGTCAACACGCACAAAACATCAAAGGGGAAATCAGATTCCTGACTTCAGGCCCTGAATATAACATATCGGAGTGACGGACAGGCTCCAGCGTTACATAAACAGCACACACACAGCAGGGCTGTGCATCGAGCCGCTCCGTCCTTCCTCCTTATTCATAGAACTGGGGCACAGCGATTACCCCCCCCCCCCCTCCCGTAGGCGGCGATTACCTGGTCGCAGCAGTGCAAAAATAGCCTGCGTGCCACCAGGTCTGATTTAGGCCCTGTGTGACTAGGATCTGGGCACTGGGGGATTATATTCCATTATCTGGTGTACTGTGTTTATTAGCCAACACAAATTATCAAAATATGCATCACAGCACAGAGTGTTTCAGGAGTCAGGTTTCCGCTCTTACACACCTGTAATATAATGGAAGGAGCGCGGTCTTCCTGCAGCACAGAGTGTGTCAGGAGTCAGGTTTCCGCTCTTACACACCTGTAATATAATGGAAGGAGCGCGGTCTCCCCGCAGCACAGAGTGTTTCAGGAGTCAGGTTTCCGCTCTTACACACCTGTAATATAATGGAAGGAGCGCGGTCTCCCCGCAGCACAGAGTGTTTCAGGAGCCAGGTTTCCGCTCTTACACACCTGTAATATAATGGAAGGAGCGCGGTCTCCCTGCAGCACAGAGTGTTTCAGGAGCCAGGTTTCCGCTCTTACACACCTGTAATATAATGGAAGGAGCGCGGTCTCCCTGCAGCACAGCGTGTTTCAGGAGTCAGGTTTCCGCTCTTACACACCTGTAATATAATGGAAGGAGTGCGGTCTCCCTGCAGCACAGAGTGTTTGAGGCCTCTGATCCTGGTACACTGTGATATAAAACTCATGTCTATATAAAGAAGGGTCACGCATCCAAGTTGTTTGAAATGATTATCTTCTCAGATAAAATACATATCCAACAATGATACAAATCTAGTATTACCTAATCACTGTTATTCTGCTCTCTAATGGTGGAAGATTATCATTTAGACATATTGGGACTGATTAAGAGCTGAGAACAATGAGCAGATTTGCAACATGGAAAACCAGGTGTGTGCGTGTGTGGGGGGGGGGGTTGACGGGGGCAGATGAGAAATATGCAGGTGCAGTTAGATTTGGGAGGGGCGTGTCCTACAGTCTAAATCATACCTCCCAAAATTTCAGTTTTGAGAAGCGGGACTCCTGCGCGAGTGGCCTAAATGTAAAGGGCGTGGCCTTGCGGCAGTGCTACGATCGTGAGTCACACCTCCTTTTACAGTCACCAAAGGGGGCATGACCAGTCCCTCTGTTTTTGTTGAATAGACGCTGTGCGCATGTGCACAGTGTGTATTCACCGCTTCTGAGTGCAGGAGCCTCCCAACTTCCCCACCCCCACCCCGAGACACTGCGGCCCGCAGGTGGAACAACGGGATAGTCCCAAAAAAAGGGACAGTTGAGAGTTATGTCTAAATTGCAGTGCAAGAATAAAGCTGTCCAGTGTATGTGGGCCACATGCAAAAGATGCCAGTATTTACCCTGCATGAAAACACAAAAAGAATTTGAATTCCCCCCTTGCGTTGCAGTATGGTTTGTCCTTTTAATATTTTGTTTTAAACTCTGGAGTAGCCCCATTATATCATAGGCTGAACTGAAGAGTGGTTGCCACAGTGGTTTCCTCTCAATGGCACCCCGGCTACACATCCCTTCGCTCTCCCGTCACTTTCCGGAGAATGGGGGTAATTCCAAGTTGATCGCAGCAGGAATTTAGTTAGCAATTGGGCAAAACCATGTGCACTGCAGGTGGGGCAGATGTAACATGTGCAGAGAGAGTTAGATTTGGGTGGGGTGTGTTCAAACTGAAATCTAAATTGCAGTGTAAAAATAAAGCAGCCAGTATTTACCCTGCACAGAAATAAAATAACCCACGCAAATCTAACTCTCTCTGCACATGTTATATCTGCCTCCCCTGCAGTACACATGGTTTTGCCCAATTGCTAACTAAATTCCTGCTGCGATCAACTTGGCATTACCCCCATTCTCCGGAAAGTGACGGGAGAGCGAGGCGGGGATGTGTGGATGATCTCTTTTCAAAACTTACTTCATACAAGTTTTCTGCGAATCTTAATTCTAACACATGCCTAACATTTACTAAGGGCTAAGACATACCTCCCACCTCCCAATTCTCCTGATTGTACCCTATAAAGGAGCACTGTTTCTAACAAGAGCGGGGAGAAATTATGGCATGCTTTGTTTTTTTATTCCTGATTTTGCATGCCTAAATGCAGGTGGTATGGGTAAATTCATTCAACGTTATTCACTGAGAGACAACAGGAAAATGAACATTTGGTGGACAGGAATCCGAATATCCCCCAAAAATGTAGTTGTGTTCCCCTGTTAAACTCCGCAGGAGAATGGTTCCGATCACTAAACCTGAGATCCTTCCGATCACACTGATACATGTGAAGCGTGCAATGACTGGATAAAGCCTGAGAGATTTGTGGCTGTGGAACGCTTTCTGCACTGTTCTGCTACAGTGTTAGCGTCAGGAAACGCGCTGCGCATAGCTACAAACACTCCCCTTGGCCACAGTCACCTGTACTCAATAACGCATATATCTTAGCGCAGCCTCCTATAGGGGGTAATTCAGACCTGATCGATCACTAGCATTTTTTTGCTGCACTGCGATCAGGTCAGAACTGCGCATACGTATGCACCGCAATGCGCAGGTGCGTCGCACGGGTACAAAGCTGATCGCTGCCAAGCAATGGATTTGTGCGAAGAATCCATTCGCACAGCCGTTTGCAAGGAGATTGACAGGAAGAAGGCGTTTGTGGGTTCAACTGACCGTTTTATGGGAGTGGCTGAAAAAAAAACGCAGGCGTGTCCAAGCGTTTGCAGGGAGGGTTCCTGACGTCAATTACGGTCCCGGACAGGCTGAAGTGATCGCAGCGGCTGAGTAAGTCCTGGCCTGCGCAGAGACTGCACAAGATCTTTTCGTACAGCTCTGCTACACATGCGATCGCACACTTGCACAGCTAAAATACACTCCCCTATAGGCGGCGACTATCTGATCGCAGTGCTGCAAAAAATCCCTAGCGAGCGATCAGGTCTGAATTTAGGCCCCTAGTCTCCACTGGTGGAGGCTGGCCTTCCTCCCTGCAAGTAATAGAGACTTCCGCCAGGATTCCTGACACCAGCTGCAGGAATAAGCCAATAAATTAGCATCATTTCCCAATATAAATGTACCATAGGGCCAGGTAATACAATGTAAGGCTGAGGGCTGTTGGCTCTTCAGCAGCATCTTCACCCCGCAGGTTATCTGCTTCTTATTGCTCTGTAACCTAAGCATGAAATAACAGCGACGCAAGCGTGGAGGTAAAGGTCGCATACAGGTTGGCATGGAGCACGACCCGGAACAAAGAGGGCTTTGTAATAGCTGGGATCCAGATGCATAATTAATATCGCTACTTGTGTTGTATACACACAATCTACACAGCTTGATTTACAACACCAGACACATTGCGACTCCTTCCGCGGGCACAGGCAGCTATTATTAGTTCATTAAGGTATGTAATGGTTGTTTTCTAAGAGATTGCGGGATGCACGGTGTCATTAACACCCATCGTCAATATGATTATGGGGGTGATGTATCAAGCATTGGAGAGAGGTAAAGTAAAGCTGGCCAAAGCAACCAATCAGGTTCTGTCATTTATCTAGCACAGTCTTTGAAATGACCGTTGGCCAAAGCAACCAATCAGGTTCTGTCATTTATTTAGCACAGTCTTTGAAATGACCGTTGGCCAAAGCAACCAATCAGGTTCAGTCATTTATCTAGCACAGTCTTTGAAATGACCGTTTGCCAAAGCAACCAATCAGGTTCTGTCATTTATCTAGCACAGTCTTTGAAATGACCGTTGGCCAAAGCAACCAATCAGGTTCAGTCATTTATCTAGCACAGTCTTTGAAATGACCGTTGGCCAAAGCAACCAATCAGGTTCTGTCATTTATCTAGCACAGTCTTTGAAATGACCGTTGGCCAAAGCAACCAATCAGGTTCTGTCATTTATCTAGCACAGTCTTTGAAATGACCGTTGGCCAAAGCAACCAATCAGGTTCAGTCATTTATCTAGCACAGTCTTTGAAATGACCGTTGGCCAAAGCAACCAATCAGGTTCTGTCATTTATTTAGCACAGTCTTTGAAATGAGTTGGTCAAAGCAACCAATCAGGTTCTGTCATTTATCTAGCACAGTCTTTGAAATGACAGTTGGCCGCTGATTCGTTACTTTGGGTAACTGCTCCACTTCATCTCTTTCCAAGTCTGGATACATCTCCGCTTATTTCTTGCCCCACGTTCTGCCAAAGACAGTACATTAGGAACAATACAAGACCCCTACATTTTGGTGTCATTCGGCTATGATAACATGCAGAGTTCTACTTACTTTTATTGTATAATTCCCCTGATCCAGCCTTTCCCCTTGAAGCCTGGCGACCCCACGGAATACATACCTACTTATGATAAAGCATGTCAAGGAGACAGTGACAGTAACATCTATCAGAGCAGACGTGTCCTGCTACATCTGAGAGGCGTGTCATAAACATGGCTTACATCCAAATGTAAATGAGCCCCAAAGCAGTCAGTAAGATCTACATGGTGATGACAAGACGCTGACACTTCTCAGGGCTTGCTCGTGTATTGTGTTTTACATGTGGTTCCATATAAGTGACCATGAGAAAATGCATGTAGCCATAGGGATCATTGCCCTCATTCAGATGTGGTTGAAGTAGCTTACATAGAAGCAGCAGCGACAGCACTAATATGGTAATGCAGCAGGAGCGTCTCACTTATATAGAAGCAGCAGCGATAGCACTAATATGGTAATGCAGCAGGAGCGTCACACTTACATAGAAGCAGCAGCGATAGCACTAATATGGTAATGCAGCAGGAGCGTCACACTTACATAGAAGCAGCAGCGATAGCACTAATATGGTAATGCAGCAGGAGCGTCTCACTTACATAGAAGCAACAGTGATAGCACTAATATGGTAATGCAGCAGGAACGTCACACTTACACAGAAGCAGCAGCGATAGCACTAATATGGTAATGTAGCAGCAGTGTCACACATACACAGAAGCAGCAGCGATAGCACTAATATGGTAATGCAGCAGGAACGTCACACACAAAAGCAGCAGCGATCGAACTAATATGGTAATGCAGCAGCAGTGTCACACTTACATAGAAGCAACAGTGATAACGCTAATATGGTAATGCAGCAGGAGCATCTCACTTACACAGAAGCAGCAGTGACAGCAGTAATATGGTAATGCAGCAGGGGCGTCTCACTTACATAGAAGCAGCAGCGATAGCACTAATATGGTAATGCAGCAGCAGTGTCACACTTACATAGAAGCAACAGTGATAACGCTAATATGGTAATGCAGCAGGAGCATCTCACTTACACAGAAGCAGCAGTGACAGCAGTAATATGGTAATGCAGCAGGAGCGTCTCACTTACATAGAAGCAACAGTGATAGCGCTAATATGGTAATGCAGCAGGAGCGTCTCACTTACATAGAAGCAGAAGCGATAGCACTAATATGGTAATGCAGCAGGGGGCGTCACACTCAAATAGAAGCAACAGTGATAGCGCTAATATGGTAATGCGTCAGGAGCGTCTCCCTTACATAGAAGCAGAAGCGATAGCACTAATATGGTAATGCAGCAGGAGCGTCTCACTTACATAGAAGCAGCAGCGATAGCACTAATATGGTAATGCAGCAGGAGCGTCTCACTTACATAGAAGCAGAAGCGATAGCACTAATATGGTAATGCAGCAGGGGGCGTCACACTCAAATAGAAGCAACAGTGATAGCGCTAATATGGTAATGCGGCCGGAGCGTCTCCTTACATAGAAGCAGAAGCGATAGCACTAATATGGTAATGCAGCAGGGGGCGTCACACTTAAATAGAAGCACCAGTGATAGCGCTAATATGGTAATGCAGCAGGAGTGTCTCACTTACATAGAAGCAACAGTGATAGAGCTAATGTGGTAATGCAGCAGGTGCGTCTCACTTACATAGAAGCAACAGTGATAGAGCTAATGTGGTAATGCAGCAGGGGGCGTCACACTTACATAGAAGCAGCAGCGATATCACTAATATGGTAATGCAGCAGGAGCGTCTCACTTATATAAAAGCAGAAGCGATAGCGCTAATATGGTAATTCAGCAGGAGCATCACACTTACATAGAAGCAGCAGCGATAGCGTTAATATGGTAATGCAGCGGGGGCATCACACTTACACAGAATCAGCAGCGATAGCACTAATATGGTAATGCAGTAGGGGGCGTCACACTTACATAGAAGCAGCAGCGATAGTGCTAATATGGTAATGCAGCATGGGGCGTCTCACTTACATAGAAGCAGCAGCGATAGAGCTAATATGGTAATGCAGCAGGAGCGTCACACTTACATATAAGCAACAGTGATAGTGCTAATATGGTAATGCAGCAGGAGCATCTCGCTTACATAGAAGCAGCAGCGATAGCGCTAATATGGTAATGCAGCAGGGGCGTCTCACTTACATAGAAGCAGCAGCGATAGCACTAATATGGTAATGCAGCAGAAGCGTCACACTTACATAGAAGCAGCAGCGATAACGCTAATATGGTAATGCAGCAGGGGCGTCTCGCTTACATAGAAGCAGCAGTGATAGAGCTAATATGGTAATGCAGCAGGAGCGTCACACTTACATAGAAGCAGCAGCGATAGCACTAATATGGTAATGCAGCACACTTACACAGAAGCAGCAGCGATAGCGCTAATTTGGTAATGCAACAGGAGCATCTCACTTACATAGAAGCAGCAGCGATAGCGCTAATATGGTAATGCAGCAGGAGCATCTCACTTACATAGAAGCAGCAGCGATAGCGCTAATATGGTAAGGCAGCAGGGGCATCTCACTTACATAGATGCAGCAGCGATAGCACTAATATGGTAATGCAGCAGGAGCGTCTCACTTACACAGAAGCAGCAGCGATAGCACTAATATGGTAATGCAGCAGGAGCGTCACACTTACATAGAAGCAGCAGCGATAGCGCTAATATGGTAATGCAGCAGGAGCATCTCACTTACATAGAAGCAGCAGCGATAGCGCTAATATGGTAAGGCAGCAGGGGCATCTCACTTACATAGATGCAGCAGCGATAGCACTAATATGGTAATGCAGCAGGAGCGTCTCACTTACACAGAAGCAGCAGCGATAGCACTAATATAGTAATGCAGCAGGAGCGTCACACTTACATAGAAGAAACAGTGATAGCACTAATATGGTAATGCAGCAGGAGCGTCACACTTACATAGAAGCAGCAGCGATAGCACTAATATGGTAATGCAGCAGGAGCGTCACACTTACATAGAAGCAGCAGCGATAGCACTAATATGGTAATGCAGAAGGGGGCGTCACACTTACATAGAAGCAGCAGCGAGCGCTAATACGGTAATACAGCAGGGGCGTCACACTTACATAGAAGCAGCAACGATAGCGCTAATATGGTAATGCAGCAGGAGCCGCACACTTACATAGAAGCAGCAACGATAGCGCTAATATGGTAATACAGCAGGGGCATCACACTTACATAAAAGCAGCAGCGATAGCACTAACATGGTAATTCAGCAGGAGCATCACACTTACAAGCTCTCACGAGCAGGGCCCTTTTCCCTCATGTGCTTATCCTTTCTTACTTTAATAATCTTCAACTGCATCAACTCCAGCAGTCTTCTGCCACCTGATACTTATTCCAGTGTCATCTGCTGATGTAACTATGTTTATTTACCCTGTACTTGTCCTATACTGTCATCAACTGTAAGTTGCTGTTTTCCTGTTTGATTATTCATGTACTCTGTAATTGGGCGCTGCGGAACCCTTGTGGCGCCATATAAATAAAGGATAATAATAATAATAATAGAAGCAGCAGCGATAGCGTTAATATGGTAATGCAGCGGGGGCGTCACACTTACACAGAATCAGCAGCGATAGCACTAATATGGTAATGCAGTAGGGGGCGTCACACTTACATAGAAGCAACAGTGATAGTGCTAATATGGTAATGCAGCAGGAGCGTCACACTTACATAGAAGCAGCAGCGATAGCGCTAATATGGTAATGCAGCAGGGGCGTCTCACATAGAAGCAGCAGCGATATCGCTAATATGGTAATGCAGCAGTAGCGTCACACTTACATAGAAGCAGCAGCGATAGCACTAATATGGTAATGCAGCACACTTACACAGAAGCAGCAGCGATAGCACTAATATGGTAATGCAGCAGGAGCGTCTCGCTTATATAGAAGCAGCAGCGATAGCGCTAATATGATAATGCAGCAGGGGCGTCCCACTTACATAGAAGCATCAGCGATAGCACTAATATGGTAATGCAGCACACTTACACAGAAGCAGCAGCGATAGCACTAATTTGGTAATGCAGCAGGAGCGTCTCACTTACATAGAAGCAGCAGCGATAGCGCTAATATGGTAATGCAGCAGGGGCATCTCACTTACATAGAAGCAGCAGCGATAGCGCTAATATGGTAATGCAGCAGGAGCGTCACACTTACATAGAAGCAGCAGCGATAGCTCTAATATGGTAATGCAGCAGGAGCGTCTCACTTACATAGAAGCAGCAGCGATAGCGCTAATATGGTAAGGCAGCAGGGGCTTCTCACTTACATAGAAGCAGCAGCGATAGCACTAATATGGTAATGCAGCAGGAGCGTCTCACTAACATAGAAGCAGCAGCGATAACACTAATATGGTAATGCAGCAGGAGCGTCACACTTACATAGCAGCAACAGTGATAGCACTAATATGGTAATGCAGCAGGAGCGTCACACTTACATAGAAGCAGCAGCGATAGCACTAATATGGTAATGCAGCAGGAGCGTCACACTTACATAGAAGCAGCAGCGATAGCACTAATATGGTAATGCAGCAGGAGCGTCACACTTACATAGAAGCAGCAGCGATAGCACTAATATGGTAATGCAGTAGGAGCGTCACACTTACATAGAAGCAGCAGCGATAGCACTAATATGGTAATGCAGCAGGAGCGTCACACTTACATAGAAGCAGCAGCGATAGCACTAATATGGTAATGCAGCAGGAGCGTCACACTTACATAGAAGCAGCAGCGATAGCACTAATATGGTAATGCAGCAGGAGCGTCACACTTACATAGAAGCAGCAGCGATAGCACTAATATGGTAATGCAGCAGGAGCGTCACACTTACATAGAAGCAGCAGCGATAGCACTAATATGGTAATGCAGCAGGAGCGTCACACTTACATAGAAGCAGCAGCGATAGCACTAATATGGTAATGCAGCAGGAGCGTCACACTTACATAGAAGCAGCAGCGATAGCACTAATATGGTAATGCCTGCTGTCTCACCGATGCTTGGGCTGTGGGTGGTCCTCCAGCGCAACGCTGGACCGGGTATGGGTCATTAGGTCGACAGTCATTATGTCGACCACTATTGGTCGACGTACACTAGGTCGGCAGGGTGACTAGGTTTACATGGTCTTTAGGTCGACATGGAAAAAGGTTGACATGAGTTTTTTTACTTTTTTGTGTCGTTTTCTTCGTAAAGTGACGGGGAACCCGAATTAGTGCCCGTGTCCCCTCGCATGGGTCGCTGCGTTCGCCATGCTTCAGGTTACTATCCCCAATCGTAGTCCACGTGGATCGTAAAGTATGAAAAAGTTCAAAAAAAAATTTTAAAAAGGGAAAAACTCATGTCGACCTTTTTCCATGTTGACCTTGTTCATGTCGAACAAATGACCATGTCGACCTAGCGCATGTTGACCAATAGTGGTCGACCTAATGACCGTAAGCCCACTGGACCATCGGGCCTGCCAGATAGGGTAACGCAGCGTAACATGTTATACCGCAGTCAGATGACTGTGTGCTCACACGGCCTCAGTACTTACCTGTACTCAAAGCTGCAGATGAGGAAACAAAGTAGTAATGTGACGTGTAATCCAATGTAAAGGAGCTGACAATCTATGACTCCAGTTTGATTGGTCATAGGAGAAATGTGAACCGGGCAGGGGTCTCTCTCTCTCTCTCTCTCTCTCTCTCTATGAGGCTTAAGGGCTAATTCATTATTAGAGGTCTATTGGACTTAAGTGTCCAAGATGTAGCGGTGTATAATGAGTTACCGGAACAATTCAGTATTGCATCAGTGCGGGGACAGCTGACCCTGTGATCCCTAGCACTACTTCCTAATTAGCGCTGATCCTGCCCAGTGCACGTGTGCAGCCAATAGGAAGGAGCCTGGCTCCTGGTACTTACATCATCTTCATATGGCGTAGGTTCTCACAGGCATAACTCTTCTGAGGGTTTGCTAAATACCAGCTCAGTTGGGTCCCTAGGGTGTAGTATGGCTGACCGGCGGTCAGGAGACCGCCAGTCAGCTTACCGACGCCGGGATCCCGGCAGCATACCGACGCCGGAATCCCGGTGGGGAGGGGCAAGTGCAGCAAGCCCCTTGCGGGCTCGCTCCGCTCGCCGCGCTGCGGGCTCGGTGGCGACCTGCGGTCGCCACGGGTTCTATTCCCACTCTATAGGTGTCGTGGACACCCACGAGTGGAAATAGTCCCTGTTGGTCGGCATGCCGACCATCGGGATAGTGAGGGGTCGGGATGGTGGTGGAGGTCATGTGACTGTCGGTCTCCCGACCGCCGGTCACATGAATACCACCCAGGTCCCTACTAATGTTACTAAAAATGTACAACGGACCATTATCACCAAAAGAAGGCAGACACGCTTTCATTTCAGTTTATATATATTAAGGCACATTTTCCCAAACTCCGCCATTACAGTCCAGGATTTAAGGTGACTTAGTTAGTACTTCAGTCAATTTGATTTAACCATCATGCCTCAAGTATGGATATCCTTAACACCTGGTGTGTAACGGTGGAGTTTAGGATACTCTAAACTAAGAAGTACTGTACACCGTGTCCTGCAGAAGACCCAACTTACTGTAGCTAATTTGTATATCAGGACATTTTGAACCAGAAAACAAACCTAATTGTGTAGCTCTTCCCCTAATGAGGCACGGCCTTGAAAAGTGGGACTGTCCATCTGCTGTACCTAAATGATCCCAATTTTTGTAGGCCGTGATATTATGGCAGGGGAGTGTCATGTATAGTATAAGTCACCATAAGACATAACTCAGGGAAGGAGCAATGGGGGTAATTCAGACCTGCTGTGCCTTTTCGCAATTGCGCAGGCGCAACGGACCGCACCATCGGGCATCGGTGCCTAGCACGGAATGGTGCGAAAAAAGCGATCGCACGGTGATTAACAGGAAGAGGCCGTCTGTGGGTGGCAACTGACCGTTTTACAGGAGTGTCCAGAAAAATGCAGGCGGGACCAGGCATTTTCAGGGTGTCTGACGTCAGCTTCAGCAAAAAACGCAGCCCTGAGATCAGGTGTGAATTACCCCCAATGCTGTGTCGACTCTGTGCTGTAGCTAGATGGGAATGACAGTGACTAGGTTCTGACTGCCGATCATAGGTGGTCATTCCGAGTTGACCGCTCGCTAGCAGTTTTTAGCAGCCGTGCAAACACTATGCCGCTGCCCACTGGGAGTGTATTTTAGCTTAGCAGAAGTGTGAACGAAAGGATCGCAGAGCGGCTACAAAGTTTTTTTGTGCAGTTTTAGAGTAGCTCAAAACCTACTCAGCGCTTGCGATTACTTCAGACTGTTCAGTTCCTGTTTTGATGTCACAAACTCGCCCTGCGTTCTCCCAGCCACGCCTGCGCTTTTCCTGGCACGCCTGCGTTTTTCCGAACACTCCCTAAAAACGGTCAATTGACACCCAGAAACGCTCCACTTCATGTCAATCACTCTGCGGTCAGCAGTGCGACTGAAAAGCTTCGCTAGACCCTGTGTAAAACTACATCATCCGTTGCAAACGTACGACGCGCGTGCGCATTGTGCCGCATACGCATGCGCAGAAGTGCAGTTTTGTTGCCTCATCGCTGCATAGCGAACGAAAGCAGCTAGCAATCAACTCGGAATGACCACCACAGTTCCACCAGGGTTAAAGAGCTGATAGAGAAGTCATCAGGTTTTATGTCTCGCCCCATCGGAGGTGAAGCTGATTAGACAGAACTCCCCTCTGAACTGTAAAACTTTAATTAGAGTTTCACACAGGATCTGGGCTCTTTTACTGCCGGATATTGTATCACCACCTGTGGGAGGAGAGGATACAACACAAAGCTCCATCATTTTACTCTATACTTAATAAACTGTGTCACATGCTAAACTGATTGCAGTGCTGTTAGAGTAACGTCTTATCTTCTATTACTTCAATACACAGTATCCACAGTAATGACAGAGGCACTAGGCAGTGAGGTAAGGCAAGGGCAAGCCTGTCAACTAAGCCAGGAGGAGGAGCTTCGACAACAGGCAGTGGCCCCGCCCAGTCAGGGAAACCCACAGTGACTGCATGACGGGGACTGAGCATGACTTTTGGGGGTGTGGCTATGCCTCTACTGCCCTCCCATAACCCATACTTGCCTACCTGACCCTCTCCATGAGGGAGAAAATGCTCTGTTCCTGGACTTTCCTGGTAATGTATGATTGCCATCACCTGTGGTGAGATAGTTAATTGATACGAAAGGTGTTTCACCACAGCTGATGGCAATCATACATTACCAGGGAAGTCCAGGAACAGAGCATTTTCTCCCTCCTGGAGAGGGTCAGGTGTGCAAGTATGCCATAACCCCAGGGTGGCCCTAGAGACTGTACCTGCCCCCTGCCCCCACAAAGCACTGAACCATTACATCGGGGTAATAGTGCATACCCTCCAACATGACCCGCCCCACTAGGTACAAAATGCTCTGTTTCTGGACTTCCCTCTTAATTTATTATTGCCATCACCTGTGAAGAAACAGCTTTCTTATCATTTAACTAGTTCAACACAGGTGATGGAAATCATAAATTAAGAGGGAAGTCCAGGAACAGAGCATTTTGTACCTAGTGGGGTGGGTCATGTTGGAGGGTCTGATAGTGTACAGCAGAAGGGAGTATGTATCAAGAATGAGCTACAAACATAGAAACATTTGTAACGGTATGAATACTTTGCTGCTGAAGCTGTGTATCCAATATTACTGACACAGTAACCTGCAAGATACAGGGGACAGTACAGCTGCCAGGCTTGGGACACGCATTGTATAATAAAGAGAGTGTTCAGTGTATCTTGTAGTACAGCAGGTCTGTGACCCTGGCGTGTATTGTGTGATGATGAGAGTGTACAGTGTAACATGTAATGCGGGCAGACCTGTGACCCTGGTGTGTATTGTATGATGATGAGAGTGTACAGTGTAACATGTAGTGCGGGCAGACCTGTGACCCGGGCGTGTATTGTATGATGAGAGATTGTACAGTATAACATGCAGTGCGGGCAGACCTGTGACCCTGGCGTGTATTGTATGATGAGAGATTGTACAGTATAACATGTAGTGCGGGCAGACCTGTGACCCTAGCGTGTATTGTATGATGATGAGAGTGTGTACAGTATAACATTTAGTGCGGGCAGACCTGTGACCCTGGCGTGTATTGTATGATGATGAGAGTGTGTACAGTATAACATGTAGTGCGGGCAGACCTGTGACCCTGGCGTGTATTGTATGATGATGAGAGTGTACAGTATACAGTGTAGTGCGGACAGACTTGTGAGACCCAGGCATGTATTGTATGATGATGATGAGAGTGTACAGTATAACATGTAGTGCGGGCAGACCTGTGACCCTGGCGTGTATTGAATGATAATGAGAGTGTACAGTATAACATGTAGTGCGGGCAGACCTGTGACCCTGGCGTGTATTGTATGATGAGAGATTGTACAGTATAACATGTAGTGCGGGCAGACCTGTGACCCTAGCGTGTATTGTATGATGATGAGAGTGTGTACAGTATAACATGTAGTGCGGGCAGACCTGTGACCCTGGCGTGTATTGTATGATGATGAGAGTGTACAGTATACCGTGTAGTGCGGACAGACTTGTGAGACCCAGGCATGTATTGTATGATGATGATGAGAGTGTACAGTATAACATGTAGTGCGGGCAGACCTGTGACCCTGGCGTGTATTGAATGATAATGAGAGTGTACAGTATAACATGTAGTGCGGGCAGACCTGTGACCCTGGCGTGTACTGTATGATGATGATCATGACAGTGTACAGTATAACATGTAGTGCGGGCAGACCTGTGACCCTGGCGTTTATTGTATGATGATGATGAGAGTGTACAGTATAACATGTAGTGCGGGCAGACCTGTGACCCTGGCGTGTATTGTATGATGATGATGAGAGTGTACAGTATTACATGTAGTGCGGACAGACCTGTGACCCTGGCGTGTATTGTATGATGATGAGAGTGTACAGTATAACAAGTAGTGCGGGCAGACCTGTGACCCTGGCGTGTATTGTATGATGATGAGAGTGTACAGTATAACATGTAGTGCGGGAAGACCTGTGACCCTGGCGTGTATTGTATGATGATGAGAGTGTACAGTATAACATGTAGTGCAGCAGACCTGTGACCCTGGCGTGTATTGTATGATGATGATGAGAGTGTACAGTATAACATGTAGTGCAGACAGACCTGTGACCCTGGCGTGTATTGTATGATGATTAGAGTGTACAGTATAACATGTAGTGCGGGCAGACCTGTGACCCTGGCGTGTATTGTATGATGATGAGAGTGTACAGTATAACATGTAGTGCGGGAAGACCTGTGACCCTGGCGTGTATTGTATGATGATGAGAGTGTACAGTATAACATGTAGTGCGGGAAGACCTGTGACCCTGGCGTGTATTGTATGATGATGAGAGTGTACAGTATAACATGTAGTGCGGGAAGACCTGTGACCCTGGCGTGTATTGTATGATGATTAGAGTGTACAGTATAACATGTAGTGCGGGCAGACCTGTGACCCTGGCGTGTATTGTATGATGATGAGAGTGTACAGTATAACATGTAGTGCGGGAAGACCTGTGACCCTGGCGTGTATTGTATGATGATGAGAGTGTACAGTATAACATGTAGTGCGGGAAGACCTGTGACCCTGGCGTGTATTGTATGATGATGAGAGTGTACAGTATAACATGTAGTGCGGGAAGACCTGTGACCCTGGCGTGTATTGTATGATGATTAGAGTGTACAGTATAACATGTAGTGCGGGCAGACCTGTGACCCTGGCGTGTATTGTATGATGATGAGAGTGTACAGTATAACATGTAGTGCGGGAAGACCTGTGACCCTGGCGTGTATTGTATGATGATGAGAGTGTACAGTATAACATGTAGTGCGGGAAGACCTGTGACTCTGGCGTGTATTGTATGATGATGATTAGAGTGTACAGTGTAACATGTAGTGCGATAGATGCGGGGCCACCCTTAGAATGCTGCACTGGCTTACGGCACTAAGCGCGGTTCTGACGTCTGTGTAGATGTTAGGAACGGCTGCTTCTTAATGGTTCCATAGTGTTGTTTGCTGGAGACACTTTGAGCTGTGAGAGCTGACACCAGATTGGGCAGGCAGAGAGCGGAATCTCAGCGTTACAGCCCTGATCACTATCATCCATGAGAACTTGGAGCAGAGCTGGGAGAGTACACATGCTGTATCGATTTATATTCCCAATGGCAATTATAGGTCACACTGGACAATTAAATAATGTCAGAGTATCCTTTCTGGCTGTGCGCTGCAGCCGTGGTGCCTGGAGTAATGTAGTGGTGTTCTAGGTCAGGTTCTCTATGGCGGTGTCAGCAGTCATAGTAACAGCACAGCGGATACACTGTCATCACTGATTATGTCATTCTTACAAATCTGTATCTAACACATCCCAGACAGATACCTCAATGCACTTGTTGGCTCATTATGAACTCTCTGTGGCCCATTACCAAGCGACATTAATGATGATTCATTGTATAGCTGCCAATCACAGCTGTTATTAATCAGGAGATAGTGGCCTGGGGAGGTACGGGTCTCTGCCCCTGTGTATGAGCCACCTGACCATGCAAGGCATGGGAAAGCTAAAGCCAGCAAATATTACTGTTGGCGGTGACGACATTATTGCTGCGTGTTATCACTCGGGTGTATAGGGTGTCCAAGGACTCAGCTACCGGCCTCCAGATGCCCAGAAAATGGGCCAACACGCCCCCATTCTCTGGACGCTGGCCATCACCTGCCCCTCCCCCTAATGGCCACAGCATGTCAATCAAGCCTGTAGTGTCTATCTTATAAATGTCTCCCAATAGGAATCAGGACACAGGGGCACGGCTGCGTCATAGGTGGCATGGTCATGCCATGGTGCTTAGTACTGCTGTAATGCCAGTCCATCTGCACCCTCCCTTCCTCCCTTTTAAAACACCATTACATTGAGGGGATCCAGTCTTTGCGTCGACCACACTTAGTTCGACACTGTCTAGGTCGACAGTAAGTTGGTTGACATGGTTTCTAGGTCGACAGGGACTCTAGGTCGACATGAGTTTTTCACATTGTTTTTTAATTTTTTGAACTTTTTCATACTTTACGATCTACGTGGACTACACTTGGGAATAGTAACCTGTGCCGAGCGCAACGGTAGTGGAGCGAGGCACCTTGCTTGAAGCGAGGGGACACGGCGCACTAATTGGGGTTCCCAGTCACTGTACGGAGAAAAGGACACCAAAGTGAAAAAAACTCATGTCGACCTTATGTCATGTCGACCTAGAACATGTCGACCTACAGTCCATGTCGACCTACAGTCCATGTCGACCTACTTACTGTTAACCAATAGTGGTCGTCCTAGACACTGTCGACCTACAGTAAGTGTGGTTGACCTTACATACCACACCCAAATTGACACAGGAATTGGTAGCATCTATGGGGGTCATTCCGAGTTGATCGCTCGCTAGCAGTTTTTAGCAGCCGTGCAAACGCATTGTCGCCACCCACTGGGGAGTGTATTTTCACTTAGCAGAAGTGCGAACGCCTGTGCAGCAGAGCGCCTACAAACACATTTTGTGCAAAACAAGACCAGCCCTGTAGTTACTCTTCTTGTGCGTTGATTCTAACGTTGGAAGAACAGCTTTTGACGTCACACACCCGCCCAGCGTTCGCCCAGCCACGCCTGCGTTTTCCCAAACATTCCCAGAAAACGGTCAGTTGATACCCAGAAACACCATCTTTCTGTCAATCTTCTTGCGGCCGCCAGTGCAAATGAAAACGTCGCTAGAACCTGTGCAAAATCACAATTGTCTTTGTACCTGTACGTCGCGCTTGCACATTGCGGTGTATACGCAGAAATGCCGATTTTTAGCCTGATCGCTGCGCTGCCAACAACGGCAGCTAGCGATCAACTCGGAATGACCCCCAATATCCACAGTGTACGGCAGTAAAGGGGAGATGTATGAAGCAACCAATCAGCTGCTACCTATACTTTTATAGAATGCACCTGATAAATGTTACCTCAATGCTGATTGGTTGCCATGGGTAACTTCTCCATTGGCTCACGTCTCCTCTCTTTCCACTGCTTCATAAATCAGTCATTACTCACTACTCAGTCACTACTCACTACTATCAGTCACTACTCACACGAACATAAGTTCCGCAGGACTGTTCCCTCACTTCAGCACTCTCCCGCTGACATGGGGAAGTTGGGAGGTGTGTAGCGACTATAAGCTTACATAGATGTCCGTTGGATCTGTTCTAGGGACCACATTTGAATAAATACTCAGAGGTGTTTATGGAATTGCTGCTCGTGTGAGGGTAGCATCGGACAGTTCTGCAAGTATAATCGCATAAGAGAAAGACGTAAGGTCTTGTATAGTTGAGCAGTGTGCTAGGATTTGCTCTCGCAACGGTCTAGTCAGAGCGCAGCATAAGCAAACTGCGCTCCTCTGCTGGTCACGTGTGTACATCGCGGAACCATCTGACGCTCGTGTCTCTGAAGCGCGGATGTTACAGCTTCTATGGGGAACTCAGCCAGAGCAGATCTTTGTGTTCTGAACTAGCGCTGCGATCTATAACGCCTGAACTGCAGAGAACCAGGAAAAGAGTCCTCTGAACACTTCCCGCAAGTTCTAACTTCTCCCATTGGAGTTTGTTATTTAGAAGCCCCCCCTTTCTCCATCACCAACTGCCCTACGCACAAAATCTGCCCCCATGTACTATACGTGATCGGTAGACGCCTCTGACAGCCTCACTTACCATTATTACAGTGCCTACAGATCTACATTATTGTTATTCTGGACAAAATATGATCCACGTTTTTTCCTTTGTTTAAACCTTTCTTTCTTTCCAGCCTCCATTGTGTCCTTTGTATCTCCCCACTACCTCCCACCTCTTTCATTATAAAATATATTCCACAAAGAGCTTATTTTATTTATTTATTTTGTCACCAAAAAAAAAAAAGTCACGCTTGACTGATAGTGCGTTGCTTTGGATGGTGAAACATTATGAAAGTTTAATTTTTAATTAAATCTGAAATACCAATTATAACAGAGAGATATTTTAACCTGTTTCTTTTCAGACTGCCTGGAGTTACGTTTGGATACTGAAATCACTGCACCTTAACAAAACCGGGAGATAAAGCCGCTCGGCAGCCGGGTACGTAGATGCAACCTTACCTTTGTTCCTCTCAGCATCACTATTAACGTGCATGAAACAAAGAATTTAATAATTGGACGTAGGTGAAGAAAAATGACCTTGCGCTGTTACCGGAGCAAACACACATTCCTGTCTTTTTTTGTATACTATGTGGCTGTGTCGGGGGAGATGTAATCCTTTGTTTGCTGTTGGTGCCGCTTTATGTTTGTTTGTACATAGAATATAAAGCCATATGATCCATATATTGCGGAGCTGTATTGTAGGGAATGTGTCCCCGTGACATTATTACTCTCGCTATGGAGATATATACGTACGGGAGCGATCTGTAGGAACGCTGCTACATCGCTCTGAGAGTCCTACGCGCCAGCGGCGGTGCTGTTTCTGCCTGTATGGTGTAGGAAACGGAAAGGGACAAGAGTCTATAGCACTATCTATAGCACTGTTGGGTGGAAAAATAATATATACTGTAGAGTAATAGACATTTGTGAAAGTAAAACCAGTATGGGCACAGATATATCGCATGTTTACACGCATCGTTTCATGTATGTAAAAGTTCCGTTGTTTGTTATTTATCTCCTGCAAGTGATTGTAAAGACGTTGATTATAAAGCGGTTAGTAACATCTTTAAACTGGGTAGACACTGGGACGACGGGAATTCCTTCTGGCATTGGAACGAATGCCCGTCAGCCCAGATTGGCCGTACACACTGTAGCGATGTTAATAAAGGCCGAAGCGATCGTGTTCCGTCCTTCATTAGCATAAACAAGGACGCTAGAGAGACCGCTAGGTGTGATGTGCAGCACGTCAAACCTAGCGACTGTCACAAGCATTCGCAGGAGTGCGCAATCCTGCATACACACTGAGCGATGTAAGCGGTACGACGTTCCAAAATAGTATTTTGGAGCGACATTGCTCCAGTGTGTACCCAGCTGTCTTCTATTTAAGTTGTGTCTGATATGTCTAATTTTTTCTACAAGAGTGCGCCCACACAAGAGCCTTCTTTTTTCTCCCCATGTTCTAATGTCTACTTGTGAGCTGGAGATTTCGACGTATCAAGAGGCCCAGCCCGGGTTATTGTATCGCCCCCCACCAACCTCAGATAAATAGTTTTTCTTGTACTGCAGTAATGGCGGGATACAGAGAACCCTCATGTCATCCGCGCTAACAGAACTCTCACGTTCCGCCAATGCTGAGCCTGGTTACGTAGTGTAAATTGCGCATATTCACAGAGAATGCACAGCTATGTACAGTATCAAGGGTGTAGTATGGTATGCCGGCGGCTGGGCTCCCAACGGCCAGCATACCAGCGCCGGAAATCCCGACCGCCGGCATACCGACAGCTGGGCGAGCGCAAATGAGCCCCTTGCGGGCATGGGAGCGCGCTATGTGTGCCATGCTATCTATTCTTCCTCCAGGGGGGTTGTGGACCCCCCAAGAGGGAGAAAAGGTGTCGGTATGCCGGGTGTCGGGATTCCGGCGCCGGTATACTGTGCGCCAGGATCCCAACAGCCGGCAAAGTAAATACCACCCCAGTATCAATGCAGACTGGTTATGGGTTCTGGAGACATTAGGTTAATACACCCCCTGCACTGCCGCTAAACACAGAGCACAGCGTGCGTGCTCATGAAGGCGCCATTCATGGTATCCGGTCTTTAGGTGGACCACACTTAGGTCGACAAAGTCTAGGTCGACCGCTATTGGTCAACAGTAACTAGGTCGACAGGGTCTCTAGGTCGACAGGTCAAAAGGTCGACATGAGTTTTTCACAATTATTTCCTTTTTTTAACTTTTTCATACTTAGCGATCCACGCGGACTACGATTGGGAATAGTAACCTGTGCCGAGCGCAGCGGTAGCGGAGCGAAACACCTTGCCCAAACTTCGCTCGCCATGCGAGGGGACGCAGCGCACTAATTGGGGTTCCCGGTCACTGTACGGAGAAAACGACACCAAAAAACAAACAAACCTCATGTCAACCTTTTGACCTAGAACCCCTGTCGACCTAGAATCCCTGCCGACCTAGTTACTGTCGACCAATAGTGGTCGACCTAGACACTGTCGACCTTCCATACCACAGCCGCCATCCACACGGCACTTGCGCAGGTAGTGATGGTTACACGGCTGACGCTGGCATGTGGCAGCTGATGATCTCATGATGTTTGTGGAGTGTAAGGAGATTTTGGCTCCTGGGAAAGACGAGGAGGTAAGATAATCACACAGAGGTCTTCAGGTTGCCCAGCTGGCGCAGTAGCACAGTGTACGTATAGTAAAGGTTTTAGCAGTAAGTTACACATCATCACAGCTATCTGGTAGTCCCTTTAAAAACTTTCCCCTCAACACCACCTTAGGGCGACTGGATAACTTACTGTGCGGCCAACATGGAATTAATTAGGTTTTCATTTGATTCTCCCCCGCTGTTTGTTGTGTGCCCCCCCCTTCCCAAATCCTTGCGCCCTAGGCTGCAGCCTAATGGTTGATCAGGTCCTTGCTTACAGCTGGAAAGGCAGACTTGGGGGGAGGCATTCAAATGTACAAATGTGTTAACTCGCACTTATAGGGGGTGCATATGGTGATAACTTGGCATATATATGACACTTTTGCTGTTGATGTGGAGCCAGATGCAGGTCAAGAGGTATACGGCTCTGGGTATGTGCGGAAACAGTGTTTTTGCGCACATTGAGTATGCTGTTTTTAATTTATTATTTTAAGTAATTTTTGTCCATTTTACAACAAATAAAAGACAGTATATTTCATCTGAGTGCTCGCTGGTCTCTCATCCTGTACCCTTTGTCTCCCTCTCCAAGGATAAAATGGGACAATAGCACTGCATGTACAGTATGCGTATTCATTTGTACAATGGGATGAATCACTGAACTCCCAAATCATCAGCCTTGATGCAGGGGGCTGTGTATGTTATATCCAGCGCTCACAGGTTTCATTGTCTACCGGTCAGGCGATATTTGGTCATGCCATAAAAATTAGTAGGAACCTGATCCGCTTCCAAAAAAAGATTTAAAAAAAAGGGACCTACATCATTAATGGTTTGACCTTCACAGTTTTCAAAAAGCACTTAATGCTGTAACAATTGAAACCCACAAAAAAAAATTGTATTCAGTAATGTGCATCTGTCAGACACTAATGTGTTACTAGAAAAGTTTTGAAAGCCTTGGAAACGGTGATTACCACACTCCCAATACACTCTCCTTATGAGATGATACTTTTATCTGATATAAGACTTGTCTGGTTCCTTATAAACGCAGCCACGGACTATACAGAATGTTCCGTCACCTGTGCTGTGACGTGTAATGTTCTGTACAGATTGCTGGATTAACAGTCCGGAATTAAGGTTGTAGTCAGATCATGGGAGTGTAAGCAGGGCTGCCACTAGGGGGGGGACTGCCGGGACTGGAGTCCCGGGCCCCGGACAAAGAGGGGGACCCACCCAGCTCACACTACTTGGCTGCCCGGATAATCCAAAAGTCTGCCAGGCCAACTCCCAGGATTTGGAGTGCAAACCAGAAGCTATGGTTAGTGGGCATTAAGTCGTCTATTAATTTATTGTGCTTGACATTAACTATACACTTTAAGCTATCTTATCAACTAAAATAAAGACACAGACACAACTGCATTGGATTAAATGGTCACTGAATTTATTAATTGGAATGACCTTATTCATAGTGGGTGCCCAGGAAAACGCTACCACTAACCAGCTCTAGTCACAGATCTTACAAAATGGCGGCGACTAAACGCCCCAACTGGAATGTCGACAACTGAAATGCCCCATGTATATATATATATATATATATATATATATCAGCATAACCTGTGTTGTGAAGGTCTCACCACCCCTTACTATAGCACAGTGAGGACGCTCCCCAAGGAAGCGCCCATCCCCCCCCCCCCCCCTCACAAGGGCAGGACACCCTCACCGTCCTTCTAAAGGGGTAAGTGCCCCAAACACCACTTATGCTACATGTGACCGCTGGCCAGTAGTGCCTTGCCGCCCAATAAGTCTGAAACAAAAGATATTAGTAAGCCAAACTGAAAAGAGCCAAATAAGAGCCAATAGGGTGGGTGGGTGGGCTTCCAAACCGACAAGAGGAGGAAATCTGGAAACTTCTACTCTACATACACTAAAATCACCGCCCCTACACCCACTGATAGGCTGGCCCTAACCAATTACAACTCACTAAAAACTCTGATCTGCCTAGCAACTGATGACAACTTCAACCAATCACAAAAATGAAGACCCTTATATAGATTTCATGCCTAGTCAGGCCCTCTTCTTATCTTCTGAGTGAAATTAGCCGTGATCGTAGCAGCGTCCAACAACATAAATCACCCGCCTTGCCCCCCCAGCTCCTGAGACATACAGCATGGACTTCCTGCAATTTTGGGGGGGGCTGCCTATTTTGCCTGTCCTGGGCCCCACAATTTCTGATGGCATCCCAGAGTATAAGCATTCCCCTTGTGCTCTATCGGACGTCATAAACCCGTATGCCCACTTTTCATATCTGAGCTGGTGGATCCAATCTCTCCGTGGCGCGGACGCGCCACTGGTTGCAACATCAATAACCCAACCATGGCCGCATGCCACAAACCAGGACCGCCCAGCTGAGCGTGGGACTGTTGGGGGAAGAATGCTGCACAGTAGTCAGATTTACACGTTCCAGGGTAAAGCGAACGTTCGTAATTATCTTATCAGTGTACAAAGGGGGTAATTCCAAGTTGATCGCAGCAGGAAATTTTTTAGCAATTGGGCAAAACCATGTGCACTGCAGGGGAGGCAGATATAACATGTGCAGAGAGAGTTAGATGTGGGTGGGGTGTGTTCAATCTGCAATCTAAATTGCAGTGTAAAAATAAAGCAGCCAGTATTTACCCTGCACAGAAATAAAATAACCCACCCAAATCTAACTCTCTCTGCACATGTTATATCTGTCCCTCCCCTGCAGTGCACATGGTTTTGCCCAATTGCTGAAAAATTTCCTGCTGCGATCAACTTGGAATTACCCCCAAAGTTTTACCATTTAATCAGAGCTATAAGATTGGCAATAAGCGGTCTTTAAGTTGTCGTGAAAGTCACAGTAAGTATGAATCCAGCCACTCCCAGGGGCTTTAACTCATTTTAATTGAACTGCAGACAAGTGGATTCAAATATACACTTTATATTGGCTATTTAAAAGCAGAGCAGACAGCTCCCGTACGTCATGTAATAATTAGCTGCAGTTCTCAAGCTTTACAGAAATGATGTTTGTATTTTCTGAGATTTTGGTAAATGAGGACTAATTATGGCAGCACTTTCATATATTCCTCACATCTTTCACAAGGGTCCGTCTCTAGGGCCACCATAATTCAGATGATTAGCTACATCACTCGATGATCAAAAAAGCGGAATTCACATATTCTGTACATTGTTACAGCAAAGAGGTTCAACAAAAGGTGAAACCCCATAGGCTAATGGGGTAAAAAGCTGGGTGAGGCACTGGAATGCCTCCGCATGGGTCACCTCACACAGGGGGGGGCTAAGTGTTATACAGAGGGCAGGGACGCTGAAAGCTTAGTATAGTATCAGTTATCAAGAACAATGAAATTGTAACTACTCTGACTGTGGAACTTGCGTCATGACTTTGCGCTGACTGTCCGTGGAATTAGGTAACCCTTCAGCCGCATCATTGTTTCTAGAGTTTAGGTGTTTGCAACTGGAAAATGACTTCTGCAGAAGGTCTATCACGGTGCCCCCCACCCTAATGCCGGAACGTATGGTGTCTTGGTAGTTCCTAATAACTTGGTGTTTGGGGTTCCTCACCGCTCACCTGACATCAATGAGCTCTTAGCTTCAGACCCAGGTGGTGCATTGTGTCCCGAGCGTTCACGGCTCAGCGCAGGCGTTTTAGAAGCGGTTTCTCGCAGGGCAAGGTGCAGGAAACACAGCGAAACTGCATGAAAGCCAAAAGTGCAATCTGTGGATCTTCAATGGCCCCAGTGTGCACAGCTGTTCATTGGCAGCGGAGGTGACACTTGTACTTTCTCATGTACGGAATATTTTACCGCATCCATATCAGGTTTAGATGGGAATAAATCTCTAGAAAACAACATGGAAAAGCATTCAGACAGTTCAGTAAATATTGAATGTGCTCGATTTTCATCTGTCAGCTGTACCCCCCTCTTATTACACTGACTGTTCTTGTTATTCACAGATGGTCTACCGAACTCGCACCGCTCTTTTTCATGCTGTAATATAACTGCCGGGAACAAAATAAACGCTACGACCACTTACAGTTCATTTACTATATAAGCTCACACAAAAACATGTTTTTCTTGCACAGCTAGTGGCATTCAAAAGTTATTGTATTTATATATAGTCACACATTCCTGCAAAGTGACATCTGCGAGCGGAAATATTACTGCGGGATTGATGGCACCGTATAATGTCAGACCTGAGTCACTCTCCGTGAATGAGCACGCTGTACTGTCATGTGCAGATACGCCGTATAGAATCCCGCTGCAGAGACCAAATGTGTGGTCGCCGCAGCAACTGCGCAAATTGTGAATGTCTGATTGGCGGATAGGGATCACACCACTAGCGTTTATTAATATACCCAGTGGTGCCCCGTGTATGGAGGGGGGGAGGTTTGAGGGGGGTGGCTACTGCACGTGAGCGGCAATTTTAGCTGCCGGGACCCTGCTGCACCTTTTGTGGTTCAAAGTAGATCCCCCTAGAGTAGTCGTTCCCAAATTCGGTCTACAAAGACCACCAACAGTTCATGTGTTCCAGGTCACCCAGCAGGTGCACAGGTGCACTCATTACTCGCTGACACATTTCCCAGGTCACCCAGCAGGTGTACAGGTGCACTCATTACTCACTGACACATTTCCCAGGTCACCCAGCAGGTGTACAGGTGCACTCATTACTCGCTGACACATTTCCCAGGTCACCCAGCAGGTGTACAGGTGCACTCATTACTCACTGACACATTTCCCAGGTCACCCAGCAGGTGCACAGGTGCACTCATTACTCACTGACACATTTCCCAGGTCACCCAGCAGGTGTACAGGTGCACTCATTACTCGCTGACACATTTCCCAGGTCACCCAGCAGGTGCACAGGTGTACTCATTACTCGCTGACACATTTCCCAGGTCACCCAGCAGGTGCACAGGTGCACTCATTACTCGCTGACACATTTCCCAGGTCACCCAGCAGGTGCACAGGTGCACTCATTACTCGCTGACACATGAAAAAGATCCACAGGTGGAGTAAATTAATTCACTTGTGATTCTGAGGAGACCTGGAAAATGTGAACTGTTTGGGGTCCTGAGGACCAAATTTGGGAACCACTGCATACCACCCAACATCGTGGACTCCCAAGTCCACGAAGCCGAGTGCTCCCGAAAAGGGTTTGTGGCTTTGTGGGAATGCCGCACTCAAAAGTCACGCCCTCTTTCCTTCACTGTAAGAGCATGCCCAGCACTCTGGGGCAGATGTATTAACCTGGAGAAGACATAAGGAAGTGATAAACCAGTGATATGTGCAAGGCGATAAACGCACCAGCCAATCAGCTCCTAACTGTCAATTTACATATTGGAGCTGATTGCCTGATGTATTTATCACCTTGCACTTATCACTGGTTTATCACTTCCTTATGCCTTCTCCAGGTTAATACATCTGCCCCACTGTGAGCTGTTGGCATACCCCTGGTCACAGTCTTCAGTGAATAGATGCTGAGCGGTGCTTTGCTATGCAGAGCAGAGTGACAAGAGGTCTCCCAACTGCCCCCCCCCCCCCCCCCCCGCGGGACACTGGGGCCCAAAAAACGAGACTATCCTGCGAAGATGGCCACCTAAGAGAGGGAGATGATGGGCTCACTTGAACACTTGTACCTGCAGGCGGCAGCTGTGGTACACTAGGTAATTTATTCTTACAGTGCCACAGAGAGCAGCAATGCATCCACAGTGCAGGAAGCCTGAAACATTTGCACAGTCTGGGTGTGGCCATAACAGGGGGCATGACCTCACATGATCGTCAATCCGGGGGCGGACTGGCAGCAAAAAGGGGCGTGTACATAGATAAACTTGCGTGGCCTCGTGGGATCGTCACTTCGGAGATGCTGGGCTGTACTGGGCTGCCCCCTGGGGACTGCCTCCCAGCGCTGTCGGCTCCTCCTCTTCTATGACAGGAGCCGGGTGCTGTAGCAGACTTTCACACTGCAGCACCTGGCTTCTGTCACTGCGGAGGAGCTGACATTTTTGTGTCACCCTTCCAGGCGTCACACCAAAGTACGGGACGCACCCTCCCCACACCCGCCTTGTGACGCCACTGCCTTTATTTATACCACCACCATTATATATACCACGTATACCGCCACCGCTCAGGTGCCCAAGCACCCTACTGCACTCACACTCAGTTTAGAGCCTGCACCAGGCTCTGCACTACAATGCACTACTCTGCACCAGCTGCACTGCAATGCCCAGCAAACCCCGTATGCTTCAGGCTGCCACTGTATTTACTACTGATTAACCCCTACATAAGGTAGGTGGTGTGGTGGATTACTGCAGCTGCCCCAGAGGGGGCGACCTTCAAAGAGTTAGGGGTATCAAAACGATATCTTGCTATATATATGCTGTATATAACTGTATATGACTCACTGGTGACTCATCTGTACGAATTAAAGCTAAAGATACAACTCAGGGCAGCTTTGATATAAAATCCCCATTGTTACATAGTTGGTCCCTTGCTAGAAGCCGTGGGCTGGTCACCTTAAGACGTGGGCATAGAGACATTGTCTTGGCACAGTCGGCTTGGCACGATGCACGACGGCAGTTTGTGGTACATATATATAGTACAACGCCTCCTCGTCACTCCCTTTTTATGTTTGTATAGTATACAGCACAAACAAGACTTCCCCATTCCACACCATCTCCATGTCGCCGCACAAACGGACAATAAGTGATTGTAAAGCGGCTTTCTGTAAGAGCACATTACATGCCAGCCTTAGTTGGCACGGATTGTGCAGACTGGCACATTGTGGAGCAGAGTTGGGGGAAGTGTCAGCCTGAAATAATGGAGAGAATTAGTGCTTTATATTCAGCACCTCGCCCCCTGCTTCTAGTGAGAGGGGAATTGTGCAGATTTCTCACCCCTGCTCCTATATTTCCTCCATAGTATACGGAGCAGGTTATGCCCTGTACAGTGTTCAGGGCCACAGTGGAGGGTGAGGAGTGTGGCTTGTGCTTGTCAAAGTGCGCTGCTGGAGGCTGATTTCCATGGGAGACACAGGTGGATTTATCAAAGGGCGGAAAGTCCTGTTGTAGGTGAACACGGGCGAAATATATGTAACAAGTATCCTGGCCGCCATGCCAGTTCTGTTACCCCGATTGCAGAATTACCAGAACTCAGAGATTTTCAACCTTTCACAACTTGCGGCACACTGAACAAGTATTAAATATTGCCACGGCACATTCAAATATAATGGTGATGCATGGTGCAGTTGCGTGTCCTATGATGTCATGTCGCAGCTTCTTCATAGGTAACGCCTGAGCCACATCTGAGAAAGCCAGAAGAGCCCAACAATGGGGGTCATTCCGAGTTGATCGCTCGCTGCCGATTTTCGCTGCGCTGCAATCAGGTCTCTACTGCGCATGCGTATGCACCGTAATGCGCACACGCATCGTACGGGTACAAAGCGGATCGTTGCTGGGCGATGGATTTAACGAAGAATCCATACGCACAGCCGATCGCAAGGTGATTGACAGAAAGAAGGTGTTTATGAGTGTCAACTGACCGTTTTCTGGGAGTGGTAGGGAAAACGCAGGCGTGTCCGGGCGTTTGGAGGGCGGGTGTGTGACGTCAATTCCGGCACCAAAAAGACTGAAGTGATCTCAAGGGCTGAGTAAGTTCAGACCTACTCTGAAACTGCACAAAATGTTTTTATACCGCTCGGCTGCACAAGCGATCGCACACTTGCAAAGTGAAAATACACTCCCCCATGGGCGGCGACTATGCGTTTGCGCGGCTGCTAAAAACAGCAAGCGTGCGATCAACTCGGAATGAGGGCCAATGCCCGGGCACAAAATTAGAACTGGCTCTGCAACCACTAAACCCACCAGTATTGATCGTTCCAGGGCCTCAGTAGCGGCAAAACACTGACGGGCCTGGCTCTGCTTCTATGGCGGCACACCTGGAGACTGCTCAGGGCACACTAGTTGAAAAACACTGCCATAACTGTAGGGTTACTTACTACCATTGTAATATGGCAATTGGATAAAGCATTTTAGTGATGATGATGATAATAATAATAATTATTATTATAATTATTATTTTTTATTTTATTTATTTTTTACAATTTTACAAGTCCACATTAGTGGAACGGAAAGCCAAAATTAGGGTCTTCAGTTCCACTATGCAGACTCCAGCTGTGGGCCTAATTCAGACCTGATCGGCTGCAGTGCTTTTTCACACAGCAGCCGATCAGGTCTGAACTGCGCATACACCGGTGCAGACGGCCGTCTCAGCCCTGCGATCGCCTCGCCTGATTGGCAGGCAGAGGCAGTCGCTGGGCGGGCCGGCTGTGTATGGCCGCCGTTTTAGGAGCGTGGTCCGGGCAATGCAGGCGTGCCCAGACCGTGCGGGGGAGGCCGCGGCAACCCATACAGCGACGAGTAGCTCTCTGCCAGCATGTAGGAGCTGCGCTGGTAGGGAGCTACTCGTCAAGTACAAAAGCATCGC
Source organism: Pseudophryne corroboree (assembly GCF_028390025.1). Taxonomy (NCBI): domain Eukaryota; kingdom Metazoa; phylum Chordata; class Amphibia; order Anura; family Myobatrachidae; genus Pseudophryne; species Pseudophryne corroboree. Next base: position 1,037,092,118 of record NC_086445.1, read on the forward strand.
CGCCGTGCAATACTTTTGTACTTGTGCGGCGGGACAGAACCAGACATGCGGGGCGGATTAGCCCTGTGCTGGGCGTCCCCACGCGTGTCAGAGTAACTGATCATAGCCTCAAGTCCGAATTAGGCCCTGTGTGCAAAGTACCTTACTAGTACATACATGGCGCCCTCCTCAAGCAGCAAGAAACAGGACTTCCGGCTAGAGGACTGAGATGGACGTGCCTCATCTGCAGGGGGCGCCTTAATACCCACTACTGTGGCCAGACACATCTCCACTTGACTTCTGCCAAAAGACAGTGAATCATTTGCTACGTGGACATTGAATGCAGAAGAGGAAGACAGGGTGGTAAGTCCTCATGAGGGCCATATGTAACTCCTTAGATGTACTTACCTACTGGACACGCAGAGTGGGGCTATGTAATAGGAGGAGACAAAATGGGTAATTCAGACTCGGTCGCATTAGCAGCCCGCAGCGCAGTTTGCCAACAGTGGCTGCGTGGAGAAATACATTGCGGTCGACTCCCTGATGAATGCGTCCACAATGAGATTGACAGCAGTGGGCATTGCGGGGGCAGGGTTATGGTGTTGCGGAGGCGGGGCCTGGAAAACGGGCGGGTCGACAGTGGTTTCGGGGCGGCTGTGTGACATTACACGCAGCATACAGCCGTGTGTGTGTCCAAGTAAGAGCAGCGTAACCCGTAACGGGCAATGTGCACATGCTGGCGAAACCAATTATAAGCGGATGTAAAAATAGTGTATTTACACCTACGTACTAAGGCGCCAGTGGCATATGCGCCAGGATTACAACACAGATTACTTATACCCAACCAGGTCATGAAAAGTTTGTTAACGTTTGTGTTTGATAGCTATAAGCGTATTCATTATGAAGCGTTACCTGAACATAAATAAACCTCTGTCCTCCATCTTGTGTATGAATGAAAATAGCTCAACAAAATAAATGGATTAAAATACTCACACAAAATCAGTGGTGGACCTAGTGAGCATTGGGCCCAGGTGCAACAATAGGCTTTCAGACCATTCCCCCCTTCCCTTCTCTTCTTATAGCACCCACCGGAAAAAGGGAAGTGACCTTGTGGGGAAGGGTGCATGGCCTCCTGGCTCACAAGGTATCAGTATTATTCATGGCCCTCATTCCGAGTTGTTCACTCGCTAGCTGCTTTTAGCAGCTTTGCACACACTAAGCCGCCGCCTACTGGGAGTGAATCTTAGCATAGTAGAATTGCGAACGCAAGATTAGCAGAATTGCGATTAGAAATTTCTTTGCAGTTTCTGAGAAGCTCGAGACTTACTCTGCCACTGCGATCAGTTCAGTCAGTTTCGTTCCTGGTTTGACGTCACAAACACACCCAGCGTTCACCCAGACACTCCCCAGTTTCTCCAGACACTCCCGCGTTTTTCCCAGAAACGGCTGCGTTTTTTCGCACACACCCATAAAACGGCCAGTTTCCGCCAAGAAACACCCACTTCCTGTCAATCACACTCCGATCACCAGAACGAAGAAATTTCCTCATAAAGCCGTGAGTAAAATACCAAACTTATTAGCAAATTTACTTGGCGCAGACGCACTGCGAACATTGCGCATGCGCATTAGCGACTAATCGCTCCGTTGCGAGAAAAAAATAACGAGCGAACAACTCGGAATGAGGGCCCATGTGTAACGCAGGATAGTTTTAAATAAAATCAGGGTAATCCTGATTTGATTGAAGACTATTTTTGCATTGTACATGAATGTAACAGCAATATACTACTGACAGCCTTAGTGACCGCCACATACTGTACTACAGACAGCATTGCTAACCGCCATACACTAAACACAGCGTTACTGACCGCCATACACTAAACACAGCATTACTGACCGCCATACACTAAACACAGCATTACTGACCGCCATACACTAAACACAGCATCACTGACCGCCATATACTAGACACAGCATTATTGACTGCTATACACTAAAAACAGCATTACTGACCTCCATACACTAAACACAGCATTACTGACCGCCATACACTAAACACAGTATTACTGACTGCCATACACTGAACATGGCATTACTGACCTCCATACACTAAACACAGCATTACTGACCGCCATACACTAAACATAGCATTACTGACCGCCATACACTAAACACAGTATTACTGACTGCCATACACTGAACACAGCATTACTGACCTCCATACACTAAACACAGCATTACTGACCGCTATACACTAAACACAACATTACTGACCTCCAAACACTAGACACAGCATTACTGACTGCCATACACTAAACACAACATTACTGACCTCCAAACACTAGACACAGCATTACTGACTGTCATACACTAGACACAGCATTATTGACCGCTATACACTAATCACAGCATTACTGACCGCCATACACTAGACACAGCATTACTGACCGCTATACACTAATCACAGCATTACTGACTGCCATACACTAAACACAGCATTACTGACCGCCATACACTAGACACAGCATTACTGACCGCTATACACTAATCACAGCATTACTGACTGCCATACACTAAACACAGCATACTGACCGCCTTACACTAAACACAGCATTACTGACCGCCATACACTAAACACAACATTAATGACTGCCATACACTAGACACAGCATTACTGACTGCCATACACTAGACACAGCATTACTGACCGCTATACACTAATCACAGCATTACTGACCGCCATACACTACAGACAGCATTAGTGACCGCCATATAATATAGAATTTAGCAGATCACATTAGTTACGACGAGTAGCAGATTATACCTATGGGCTGTAGCCCCCTCCCAGTAAAATCCGCCACTGCGCTGAGCTAATTGCAGTCCGTGACTGCACTGGTTACACTGTGACTGGCAGGGACTTCCTGTTGGACAGACCGGGTCCCTGCACATGCACAATAGAGCTGACAGGCGCCAGGACCTGTCTATGCGCACAAGCGGCGGCTTGACTGCGTGTGCACAAACTCCCAGCTTCTATGGACTGCATCAGCTGCAGCCCATAGAAGTCAGCTAAGACTGACGATCAGGCAGAGAGTAGCTTTCTATAGGAAGCCAGCTCTCTGCTAATTGCAGCCCGGTCTGGCAGTCTCGGAGTGAGGAGGTGTTTTCTCACTCCGAGACTGCCAGACTGGGCTGCGCAGTCAAGCTGCAGTGTGCGCATAGGCAGGTCTTGGCGCCTGTCAGCTCCATTGTGCATGTGCAGGGACCCGGTCGGTGGCACGAACTCTCTCTCCTCTCCTCCTCTGGACCAGGCAGCACAACCAGAGGCAGCCCCCTTCCCCCTCTCCCCTCCCCCCGCCTCCTCCACAGAGGTAAGAGCCGACACTAGCTACTGCCATATACCATACCTCCCAACTATCCCGATTTTCGCGGGACAGTCCCGTTTTTTGGGGACTGTCCCGCTGTCCCACCCGCGGGCCGCAGTGTCCCACGGTGGGGGGGGGGGGGGGGGCAGTTGCGAGGCTTATGCACTCGCTGCCCTGCTTAGCAGAGCAGTGGTGAACAGATGCTGTGCGCATGCTAGAGTTAACGCTTGGGGGAGGGGGGGGGGGGGCAGCTAGTGCAACACCCCCCGCCCCCCTAGTGCCTAACCCTAAATCCCCCTCCCCGGGCCTAACAGTGACCCCGATACTTACCTTTGGGAAGTCGGCTGTCGGTCTTCCAGCGCTGTGTGGTGTCTATATTCCGGCTTCGGTCCGGCATCCCTGCAGTGGTGCAGGAGCACATAAAGGTGCGGTTAGGGGTAAGTGACACGGCCACATCGCTGCACAGCTCGCTGCTGGTCACGTTATAGACTTCTCTCACCTCTGCCTCTGGAGAACTAACGAGCGTCTTTAATTAAGCTCTGAATTCTCAGGCGCGGTCCCTGGTTTTGAACTTTTGTTCCTAGAAGATATTCCGGTATTTCAGAATTCCGCTTCATTGTGCGTTAATATTATCTGACGCAGATCATCTCAGACTCATAACATAGTGTGACGGATTTGTGTTGTGTCTGATTCATATTCCAGAGAACACAATTTATGATCGGCGTCTCACGATGTCCCTTCTATTTGTATTGTATGTTATTGCTTCAATTAAACAAAAACAAATCACATAAAAAAGTAAAAAAACATATTGCAATGTGTAATATAGTATTGGAACTTGTAGTGCTTTGCGGTCCATATAGACCAGGCCTGAGCAACCGGGGGCTTTCCAGCTGTTGTGAAACTACAAATCCCAGCATGCTGTGCCACAGTTTTTTAGGGGAAGCTAAGACTGTGGCAGGGCATGCTGGGATATGTAGTGTCACAACATATGGAGAGCCACAGGTTTTCCAGTCCTGATATAGACTGTGCCGCCGCGGGTGATGTTTAATCAATGAGTATACTGGAAGTGGCTGTAGTAGGGTGACCATATTATCCCTTTTACCTGGGACCCTCATGGATTACACAGGTTCTGGGGCTGGCTGACTTCAAGCCTACATTTCAGCTGGTTTTAATCAGCCACAGAACCTGTGTAATCCAGGTAAAAGGGATAATAATATGGTCACACCTAGCTGTAGGATGGTGGCAGCTGTGGAAGGTTGTACGACAGGTGTCTTATTCCTCTCGGGGAAGAAATATAATTACTGTATATAGCGCACACACATTCTGCAGCGCATCACAACAACATTACAGCAACTCTCCTGAATGTGATGTAACTGAATGTACACAGACGGTTAATAAAGCAGCGATTGATTAATCAGGCCTCCTCCCTATCTGCGTATCTCCTATCACATGCAGAAACCAGAGGGAACTAGTTTGTCATAAATCACAGGCTTATCTATGCAGCGTTTTATGGTTTATATGATATAGATCATTAATGAGGGCAAATGAGGACAGATGGAAAGGCCACATTTACATCCGCTTACACTATGGGAAGTGTCCACGTGACTGGGAGTAAAATCATTTCTGGCAGAACACTGCATATTGCCATCACTGTATCTCGTGTCCTATTCATGTACAATGTGCAGCACTCGGCCCCCTCCGTCACCCCAATTACTGTTATCAGTCACTGAGTTATGTGGCTTCTTATTCAGCTGTGTGACCAGAGCGTTACATTCTGTTCTATACTACCGATACAGCACACTGTGTCATGTATACATAACTGCAACAATCCACTCTGTACCTGGAGGTGCCTCTCTGGCCGGGCTGCTAAACATTCACCATCAAATAGCTTGTATACCTTACAACATAACAATGGGGGTGATTCAGCGGGCGATCGGGTACTATCTGCGCATGTGTATGCACCGCAATGCACACGCGCGTCGGACAGCAACAAAGGGCATCGCTGGTCAGCGACGGGATTGTGCGAAATATCCCATCGCACGGGCGTTCGCAAGGTGATTGACAGGAGGAGGCCATTTGTGGGTGGTAACTAACTGAGCGTTTACTAGGAGTGTCTGGAAAAATGCAGGCGTGCCCAAGCGCTTTCAGGGAAGTTGTGTGACGTCAGCTCCGGCCCCGATCAGCCTGTTCTCATCACACTGGAGGAGTAAGTCCTGGTCTGCACATGGTGCAGTTTTGCAGCTCGGGGTACACATGTGATCGCACACTTGCACAGCGAGTTTACACTCCCCCTGGAGGCGGCGACTATCTGAACGCAGGACAGCAAAATTAGCAGCCCAGCGATCAGATCTGATGACCCCCAATACTCCTCGTTACCTAAATCGCTCAACCTGGAGCTCCCGGAGCCGCCGCTTGTCATCGTCATAGTCTGAGCAGCGGCCTGTATCCTGTGGGAAGAGATTCCTAGCAGCGGTTACTGCTCCAGCATTGTGGGGGTTAAGTTGGGAAGGAGTGAATGTATGTAGCACTTCGCTATTACTATTGTGTCTGACGGTATCTGACTTAAAGTACAGACAATACAGCACAAATAGGATACGGTATGTTTTACCTGCAGTGTACCGACAGCGGCATCCTGTCTGCCGGAATCGCGGCAGCGAGTCCCCTCGCAGGGTCGCTGCACTCACCGTGCTTCGGCCCCGGTGGCTCGCTTCGCTCGTCGCAAGTTATATCCCCACTCGGTTGGTGCCGTGGACCCACCAACCGAGTGCGAATAACCTGTGGATTTCAGGATTCTGGCCGTCGGTATTTTAACTGCATCCCCGCAAATATATGCGCGTATATGTCGAGTTGTACGTATCTCACTATTAATGCAACTTGAGATCAGCATACACATAGTTAATAATGATGACAGACCAGCGCTGATGCTGGGGGAACGTGAGCCGGCCCATTCTAGGGAAAGCAGGCCTGCCAAAAATAAGCATCAACTCCTTCCTGGAGCCAACGTGCACTTCCTGGCACGCCCCATGTGGAGGGTGCCAGGGTAATAGTAATATTTAAAAAAAAAACCCTATTGTAGAACTACATGTCCCAGCAATCCCTTGTATCCACTGAATGCCTGGGCATAATTTACGAAATTACGAAAGTATTTCCACAAAATAAAGTGTCAAACATGTTAACGCCCCCTAAACAGCTTCTTAGGTGCCAGGAGTCTCACCGGCGGGCTGCGTCCTGTTCTGCGTCTGCGCAGCGCGCCAAAGAGCAGTAATATGCAGCGCACAATGAACTCTAAATGAGAGTTGTGTAATAGCAGTAGGGTGCGTCTTACATATTATCTGTGTGGTACACGTTATGTGCTTTGCAGGTTCCTGGGCTGCGTACCACACACGATGGCACAGCCATGGCCTGGTACCCCAGTGTTCTCAGTATAGTGCGATAAACAGATGGGAAAGGATAAATCTGAGACCCAGATGAAACGTGTCAGCGGCCCCAGTAATCCTGCCAGTTAGCGAATCACGGGGGGAGCAGAGCGAGCCTTGTGTCTCATAGCCTCAGTGGTGCCTCGTGCTTTTTTTAGTTTTATAACTTGCTAATCTTCCCTTAATGGCATATAAAAGCTGAAATAAAACAGAATGTTCCTACGTTGTTTTACAGCTCCCTCGGAAAAGTTTCATATTATATACATGATAAGCTAACAGATGTTGCAATTGTTTACAGCGCTACGCTTCTATGTAGGATTACAGTTGGCCTTCTAGAGGGACTAGGGAGCCAGGAAGGGGGGTAAAAAGCAGAACACCCGGCTGGGGGCAACTTGTAGAGTTGTCCTGTACTTACTGTAGTCCCACACAAGCGGGAGACTCACCTACCGTAGCTGTACACTAATTGTACATAGATGAAACAGCCTAGACCAAGGACTGGCACATCATGTATGTAGTAATGGCTGTAGCTTTTTCTGCTCTTCTGTCTTCCATTCCTTTCCCACACAGGCACACTTTGGGGGGGTTTCGTGATTAGGGCCAAATAACCACTTTGCGTTTTACATTCACTCAATTAGTAAAACTGTCACACGCATCTGATTCATGTGTTATGTGATTTTAAATAAACTTCACAGAAATGCAGACAGGTGTAACAGGTAGCGCTCCGCGGAACACATCGCATGGTATGGTGACGCTGCGGCATTGCCTTCTGCTGGCACACTCCATTATATAGCAATGAGTAAGAGACAGTAGGCCATGTTTCCACTGAAGTAGCTACGCTTCTGGCGTTACCCCTCACCTGGCCACACTACCGGCATTACCCCTCACCTGGCTATACTGTAGCGTTACCCCTCACCTGGCTATACTGTGGCGTTACCCCTCACCTGGCTACACTGTGGCGTTACCCCTCACCTGGCTATACTGTGGCATTACCACTCACCTGGCTATACTGTGGCGTTACCCCTCACCTGGCTATACTGTAGCGTTACCACTCACCTGGCTATACTGTGGCGTTACCCCTCACCTGGCTACACTGTGGCGTTACCCGCTCACCTGGCTATACTGTGGCATTACCACTCACCTGGCTATACTGTGGCGTTACCCCTCACCTGGCTATACTGTGGCGTTACCCCTCACCTGGCTATACTGTAGCGTTACCCCTCACCTGGCTATACTGTGGCGTTACCCCTCACCTGGATATACTGTGGCGTTACCCCTCACCTGGCTACACTGTGGCGTTACCCCTCACCTGGCTACTCTGTGGCATTACCTCTCACCTGTCTACTCTGTGGCATTACCACTCACCTGGCTATACTGTGGCGTTACCCCTCACCTGGCTATACTGTGGCGTTACCCCTCACCTGGCTATACTGTGGCGTTACCACTCACCTGGCTACACTGTGGCGTTACACCTCACCTGGCTATACTGTGGCATTACCACTCACCTGGCTACACTGTGGCATTACCACTCACCTGGCTACACTGTGGCATTACCACTCACCTGGCTATACTGTGGCATTACCCCTCACCTGGCTGTACTGTGGCATTACCACTCACCTGGCTATACTGTGGCATTACCCCTCATCTGGCTATACTGTGGCATTACCACTCACCTGGCTACTCTGTGGCATTACCACTCACCTGGCTATACTGTGGCATTACCACTCACCTGGCTATACTGTGGCATTACCACTCACCTGGCTATACTGTGGCATTACCACTTACCTGGCTATACTGTGGCATTACCACTCACCTGGCTATACTGTGGCATTACCACTCACCTGGCTACTCTGTGGCATTACCTCTCACCTGTCTACTCTGTGGCATTACCACTCACCTGGCTATACTGTGGCGTTACCCCTCACGTGGCTACACTGTGGCATTACCACTCACCTGGCTATACTGTGGCATTACCCCTCACCTGGCTATACTGTGGCGTTACCCCTCACGTGGCTACACTGTGGCGTTACCCCTCACCTGGCTATACTGTGGCGTTACCCCTCACGTGGCTACACTGTGGCGTTACCCCTCACCTGGCTATACTGTGGCATTACCACTCACCTGGCTACACTGTGGCATTACCACTCACCTGGCTACACTGTGGCATTACCACTCACCTGGCTATACTGTGGCATTACCCCTCACCTGGCTATACTGTGGCATTACCACTCACCTGGCTATACTGTGGCATTACCCCTCACCTGGCTATACTGTGGCATTACCACTCACCTGGCTACACTGTGGCGTTACACCTCACCTGGCTATACTGTGGCATTACCACTCACCTGGTTATACTGTGGCATTACCACTCACCTGGCTATACTGTGGCATTACCACTCACCTGGCTATACTGTGGCATTACCACTCACCTGGCTATACTGTGGCATTACCACTCACCTGGCTATACTGTGGCATTACCACTTACCTGGCTATACTGTGGCATTACCACTCACCTGGCTATACTGTGGCATTACCCCTCACCTGGCTACACTGTGGCGTTACCCCTCACCTGGCTATACTGTGGCGTTACCCCTCACGTGGCTACTCTGTGGCATTACCACTCACCTGGCTACACTGTGGCATTACCACTCACCTGGCTATACTGTGGCATTACCCCTCACCTGGCTATACTGTGGCATTACCACTCACCTGGCTATACTGTGGCATTACCCCTCACCTGGCTATACTGTGGCATTACCACTCACCTGGCTACACTGTGGCGTTACACCTCACCTGGCTATACTGTGGCATTACCACTCACCTGGTTATACTGTGGCATTACCACTCACCTGGCTATACTGTGGCATTACCACTCACCTGGCTATACTGTGGCATTACCACTCACCTGGCTATACTGTGGCATTACCACTCACCTGGCTATACTGTGGCATTACCACTTACCTGGCTATACTGTGGCATTACCACTCACCTGGCTATACTGTGGCATTACCCCTCACCTGGCTACACTGTGGCGTTACCCCTCACCTGGCTATACTGTGGCGTTACCCCTCACGTGGCTACTCTGTGGCATTACCACTCACCTGGCTATACTGTGGCATTACCACTCACCTGGCTACTCTGTGGCATTACCTCTCACCTGTCTACTCTGTGGCATTACCACTCACCTGGCTATACTGTGGCATTACCCCTCACCAGGCTATACTGTGGCATTACCACTCACCTGGCTATACTGTGGCATTACCACTCACCTGGCTATTCTGTGGCATTACCCCTCACCTGGCTTCACTGTGGCATTACCCCTCACCTGGCTATACTGTGGCGTTACCCCTCACCTGGCTATACTGTGGCGTTACCCCTCACCTGGCTATACTGTGGCGTTACCCCTCACCTGGCTATACTGTGGCGTTACCCCTCACCTGGCTACACTGTGGCATTACCCCTCACCTGGCTACACTGTGGCATTACCCCTCACCTGGCTATACTGTGGCGTTACCCCTCACCTGGCTACACTGTGGCATTACCACTCACCTGGCTACACTGTGGCATTACCACTCACCTGGCTACACTGTGGCATTACCACTCACCTGGCTACACTGTGGCATTACCACTCACCTGGCTATACTGTGGCGTTACACCTCACCTGGCTATACTGTGGCATTACCACTCACCTGGCTATACTGTGGCATTACCACTCACCTGGCTATACTGTGGCATTACCACTCACCTGGCTATACTGTGGCATTACCACTTACCTGGCTATACTGTGGCATTACCACTCACCTGGCTATACTGTGGCATTACCCCTCACCTGGCTACACTGTGGCGTTACCCCTCACCTGGCTATACTGTGGCGTTACCCCTCACGTGGCTACTCTGTGGCATTACCACTCACCTGGCTATACTGTGGCATTACCACTCACCTGGCTACTCTGTGGCATTACCTCTCACCTGTCTACTCTGTGGCATTACCACTCACCTGGCTATACTGTGGCATTACCCCTCACCTGGCTATACTGTGGCATTACCACTCACCTGGCTATACTGTGGCATTACCACTCACCTGGCTATTCTGTGGCATTACCCCTCACCTGGCTTCACTGTGGCATTACCCCTCACCTGGCTATACTGTGGCGTTACCCCTCACCTGGCTATACTGTGGCGTTACCCCTCACCTGGCTATACTGTGGCGTTACCCCTCACCTGGCTATACTGTGGCGTTACCCCTCACCTGGCTATACTGTGGCTTTACCCCTCACCTGGCTATACTGTGGCGTTACCCCTCACCTGGCTACACTGTGGCATTGCCCCTCACCTGGCTACACTGTGGCATTACCCCTCACCTGACTACACTGTGGCATTACCTCTCACCTGGCTATACTGTGGCATTACCCCTCACCTGGCTATACTGTGGCATTACCTCTCACCTGGCTATACTGTGGCATTACCCCTCACCTGGCTACACTGTGGCATTACTCCTCACCTGGCTACTCTGTGGCATTACCTCTCACCTGGCTATACTGTGGCATTACCTCTCTCCTGGCTATACTGTGGCATTACCTCTCTCCTGGCTATACTGTGGCATTACCTCTCTCCTGGCTATACTGTGGCTTTACCCCTCACCTGGCTACACTGTGGCATTACCTCTCACCTGGCTATACTGTGGCATTACCTCTCACCTGGCTATACTGTGGCATTACCCCTCACCTGGCTATACTGTGGCATTACCTCTCACCTGGCTATACTGTGGCGTTACCTCTCACCTGGCTACACTGTGGCATTACCCCTCACCTGGCTACACTGTGGCATTACCTCTCACCTGGCTATACTGTGGCATTACCTCTCTCCTGGCTATACTGTGGCTTTACCCCTCCCCTGGCTACACTGTGGCATTACTCCTCACCTGGCTACACTGTGGCATTACCCCTCACCTGGCTATACTGTGGCATTACCACTCTCCTGGCTATACTGTGGCATTACCCCTCACCTGGCTATACTGTGGCGTTACCCCTCACCTGGCTATACTGTGTCATTACCCCTCACCTGGCTACACTGTGGCTTTACCCCTCACCTGGCTACACTGTGGCATTACCCCTCACCTGGCTACACTGTGGCATTACACCTCACCTGGCTATACTGTGGCATTAACTCTCACCTGGCTATACTGTGGATTTACCCCTCACCTGGCCACACCGCCGACATAACCCATTACCTGGCCACACCACCAGCATTACCCCTCACCTGGCCACACTACCAGTGTTACCCCTCACTTGGCTGCACTGTGGCGTTACCTCTCACCTGGCTACACTGTGGCATTACCCCTCACCTGGCTACACTGTGGCATTACCTCTCACCTGGCTATACTGTGGCTTTACCCCTCACCTGGCTATACTGTGGCTTTACCCCTCACCTGGTTACACTGTGGCATTACCCCTCACCTGGCTACACTGTGGCATTACCACTCACCTGGCTATACTGTGGCGTTACCTCTCACCTGGCTATACTGTGGCATTACCCCTCACCTGGCTACACTGTGGCATTACCACTCACCTGGCTATACTGTGGCGTCACCTCTCACCTGGCTATACTGTGGCGTTACCCCTCACCTGGCTACACTGTGGCATTACCCGTCACCTGGCTACTCTGTGGCATTACCACTCACCTGGCTATACTGTGGCGTTACCCCTCACCTGGCTATACTGTGGCGTTACCCTCACCTGGCCACACCGCCAGCATTACCCCTCACCTGGCCACACTACCAGTGTTACCCCTCACCTGGCTACACTGTGGCGTTACCCCTCACCTGGCTATACTGTGGCATTACCCCTCACCTGGCTATACTGTGGCGTTACCCCTTACCTGGCTATACTGTGGCATTACCCCATACCTGGCTATACTGTGGCATTACCTCTCACCTTGCAACACTGCTGTGTACACACCTGGCTTTTCCTGTAATGTAATAAATTGTGTCAACACTCACTGATGACAATATACATATGCTGTACAGACACACACCAATGACCATATGCTGTACAGACACACACCAATGACCATATACATATGCTGTACAGACACACGCCAATGACAGTATACATATGCTGTACAGACAGACACCAATGACAGTATACGTATGCTGTACAGACACACACCAATGACAGTATACATATGTTGTACAGGCACACACCAATGACCATATACATATGCTGTACAGACACACGCCAATGACCATATACATATGCTGTACAGGCACACACCAATGACCGTATACATATGCTGTACAGACACACGCCAATGACAGTATACAATTGTTGTACAGGCACACACCAATGACCATATACATATGCTGTACAGACACACACCAATTACCATATACATATGCTGTACAGACACACACCAATGACAACATACATATGCTGTACAGACACACACCAATGACAGTATACATATGCTGTATAGACACACACCAATGACCATATACATATGCTGTACAGACACACACCAATGACAGTATACATATGTTGTACAGGCACACACCAATGACAATATACATATGCTGTACAGACACATACCAATGACCATATACATATGCTGTACAGACACACACCAATGACCATATACATATGCTGTACAGACACACACCAATGACAGTATACATATGCTGTACAGACACACACCAATGACCATATACATATGCTGTACAGACACACACCAATGACAATATACATATGCTGTACAGGCACACACCAATGACAGTATACATATGCTGTATAGACGCACACCAATGACCATATACATATGCTGTACAGACACACACCAATGACAGTATACATATGTTGTACAGGCACACACCAATGACCATATACATATGCTGTACAGACACACGCCAATGACCATATACATATGCTGTACAGGCACACACCAATGACCGTATACATATGCTGTACAGACACACGCCAATGACCATATACATATGCTGTACAGACACACGCCAATGACCATATACATATGCTGTACAGACACACACCAATGACCATATACATATGCTGTACAGACACACACCAATGACCATATACATATGCTGTACAGACACACGACAATGACAGTATACATATGCTGTACAGACACACACCAATGACCATATACATATGCTGTACAGACACACACACCAATGACAGTATACATATGCTGTACAGACACACACCAATGACCATATACATATGCTGTACAGACACACGCCAATGATCGTATACATATGCTGTACAGACACACACCAATGACCATATACATATGCTGTACAGACACACACCAATGACCATATACATATGCTGTACAGACACACACCAATGACCATACACGTATGTTGTACAGGCACACACCAATGACCATATACGTATGCTGTACAGGCACACACCAATGACCATATACGTATGCTGTACAGACACACACCAATGACCATATACGTATGCTGTACAGACACACACCAATGACCATATACATATGCTGTACAGACACACGCAAATGACAGTATACATATGTTGTACAGGCACACACCAATGACCATATACGTATGCTGTACAGACACACACCAATGACCATATACATATGCTGTACAGACACACACCAATGACCATATACATATGCTGTACAGACACACACACCAATGACAGTATACCTATGCTGTACAGACACACACCAATGACCGTATACATATGCTGTACAGACACACGCCAATGACCGTATACATATGCTGTACAGACACACACCAATGACCATATACATATGCTGTACAGACACACACCAGTGACCATATACATATGCTGTACAGACACACACCAATGACCATATACGTATGTTGTACAGGCACACACCAATGACCATATACGTATGCTGTACAGGCACACACCAATGACCATATACATATGCTGTACAGACACACGCAAATGACAGTATACATATGTTGTACAGGCACACACCAATGACCATATACGTATGCTGTACAGACACACACCAATGACCATATACATATGCTGTACAGACACACACCAATGACCATATACTTATGCTGTACAGACACACACCAATGACCATATACATATGCTGTACAGACACACACCAATGACAGTATACATATGCTGTACAGACACACACCAATGACCATATACATATGCTGTACAGACACACGCCAATGACCATATACGTATGCTGTACAGACACACGCCAATGACCATATACGTATGCTGTACAGACACACGCCAATGACCATATACGTATGCTGTACAGACACACGCCAATGACCATATACGTATGCTGTACAGACACACACCAATGACAGTATACATATGCTGTACAGACACACACCAATGACCATATACATATGCTGTACAGACACACGCCAATGACCGTATACATATGCTGTACAGACACACACCAATGACCATATACATATGCTGTACAGACACACACCAATGACCATATACATATGCTGTACAGACACACACCAATGACCATATACGTATGCTGTACAGGCACACACCAATGACCATATACGTATGCTGTACAGGCACACACCAATTACCATATACGTATGCTGTACAGACACACACCAATGACCGTATACATATGCTGTACAGACAGGCCCGGCGACAGGGGGGGTCAAAGGGGACACCCGGCCCGGGCCCCGTCGTTGTTAGGGGCCCCAAGGTCCAGGCCGGGCCGCCCGCTGTGTGGATGATTTTTTTTTTTGTTCAGGCTGCGTGTTCTCCCTCCCTCCGGAGTCCTGTGTTCACCCCTCAGTGCCCCCAGCCCCAGGTCACCTGCCATCCGGACGTCCGGACCGCCCCTCCAGAGTCCTCACCGCACGCGGTCTCTGTGACTCTGCTGTGCTGTGTGAGTGAGTGAGGAGCTGGACGGAGCGCAAAGCAGGAGCGGCCCAGTCGGGACAGACAGAGTACTGCGGGAATTGGGGAGGCGATGCAAGCCTAGTCAATTAGCGCCGCGGCGCCGGCGGGCGGCTGTGAGTGTCAGTGTGTTGCTGCTGCAGGCAGCCTGCTGGTAAGGCTTTTCTCAGTTCATATAATACATGTATAGGGAATGGGATTTGGGTTTGGTTTAGGGCTGTAGGATTGGTTTGGGGCGGGATGCAGGCAGGCACAGTCTGCACATTATGCATGCATCTGCATTCTGCACATATGGATGCATCTGCATGCATGCATGTGCATGTCAGATGAGATCAGACTCATCAATACATTTATTGGCACATGCAGGGAGGGATGTGTGTGACTGTGAGTCAGGGGGCAAGAGGGGGTTTGGGCTGGAGGGGGGGCCCGCAGAGATTTCAGTGTACTGGGCCCCAAAATTTCTGTTGCCGGCCCTGTGTACAGACACACGCCAATGACAGTATACATATGTTGTACAGGCACACACCAATGACCATATACGTATGCTGTACAGACACACACCAATGACCATATACATATGCTGTACAGACACACACCAATGACCATATACATATGCTGTACAGACACACACCAATGACAGTATACATATGCTGTACAGACACACACCAATGACCATATACATATGCTGTACAGACACGCGCCAATGACCATATACGTATGCTGTACAGACACACGCCAATGACCATATACGTATGCTGTACAGACACACGCCAATGACCATATACGTATGCTGTACAGACACACGCCAATGACCATAAACGTATGCTGTACAGACACACACCAATGACCATATACGTATGCTGTACAGACACACACCAATGACCATATACGTATGCTGTACACACAGTACAAGCACAGAGTACATGTTGAGGTGGGCCCCTCCTGCTACAATCATACTACAAGGATATAGGCATACATGGAATAAATGGCAGCATGGGTTATATAGTTATCGTGTTCTATTGAATAGGATCATGCTAATGCCTTCTGATGGATTCCCATTAAGACCCCCGGCTCTGTTCTGTGTATAATAAATAGTCTCTGTGTCAGTAGCTTGATAGGAAACAGCATCCTGAAATGTAAAGACTATGAAACAGGAAACATTGTAACATTTACAATCCATTGTCATCTCCTGCCTCCATATCCTATCCCAAGCATCAGATACTCAGAGTTATTTCCAGGGCTGGAGTCAGTGGGAAAATTCCTGGGCGAGTTCATCTCAGGACAGCTCAGGCCCGGCCGCACACCTAATATTTTTTAAACATTAATCTTTCTAGAATCAATTATTACGAACTGCAGAAAACGGATGCAAAGTGATTAAAATTAATCTACTATGCGCATAACAATATCTTTCCAGTAAATACTGTCATATATTTAAATTGCCAAGCCATTAATTGCACTTGTAATTGGGAGTTCGTCTAATCCTGTCCTCCTACAACCCACCGTATTTATCCCACACAAAGCTTTGACATCGGTTATTATTCTCAGACGTGTATGTAACTTCATGTAAGATTATATACAGTAGCGCTGATCATTGAATTACTATGACCATTGAATCGCATCTTAATATGGGATTGGTGTCATGCACACACAGCCGCACAGCGTAAGTCCTGGTAAAATCATATTTCATTCACACCACAGCCATAGAGAGTGTGCTGTATGTTGTATGGAAATGCAGATTGCAATTTACATATCATTATAACTGTTTTGTTCTTCTGTCATATCCAAGTAATCCCTGTCTAGATTCCTAAGAGGGTGGGGGTCTATTTATTCAAATATCAGGTAAATGCCCCGCAACTTGACGTTCCTTATAGCCGTAAGTAGCAGTGAATTTTGGAACATATTCATCAGTGCCCTGAGCCGGTGATAAACATCTGTTCTGGGTAATGTAAAGATCTATACGGTTGTCACAAAGGGAGGTTCTGCCCCAGCGCTGCTGATACCGCAAATATGTAACTTTAGATCACTCATGCACTATGTGGGAGCAGGAAGAGGCGGAGGGATACTGGTGTTATTTAGTGCAGTCATGCTTGCAGTATCCCCATGCATTATATAGAGACTGCAGTGCGCTTCAGTTCCGGGCCTAATTCAGATCTGATCGCTGGGCTACGTTTTTGCTGTCCTGCGATCAGATAGTCGCCACTTACAGGGGGAGTGTAAATACGCCGTGCAAATGTGCGATTGCATGTGTAGCTGAGCTGCAAAATACCACCATGTGCAGTCTCTGCGCAGCCCAGGACTCCTCCAGTGCGATGAGAACGGGCTGATCGGGGCCGAAGCTGACGTCACACACCCTCCCTGATAACGCTTGGGGACGACTGCGTTTTTCCGGACACTCCCAGTAAATGCTCAGTTGCCACCTACAAATGGCTTCTTCCTGTAAATCGCCTTGTGAACGCCCGTGCGATTGGAGTTTTCACACCATCCCGGCGCTGACCGACGGTGCCCGTTTTTGCTGTCCAACACACGTGTGCATTGCAGTGCAGACGCATGCGCAGTTAGGATCTGATTGCCCGCTGTGCAAATACGCACAGCAGCGGTCAGTTCTGAATCACCCCCTCTGTCATTAAGGCAGATATCTGCGAAATCTCCTGCACTATAGGCTTGTTACATAGCGTAATTGCAGTCTCCCCATGCCTTATATGGAGACTGCAGTGCTCTCCGATTCTGTCATTAACGCAAGAGGTATCCACGGAATCTCCTGCACTATAGGCTTGTTAAATAGGATTTTACATTTCTTACGCCCTCATTCAATTTGGATGGCTATAATTCAAAAAACGCAAATCGGACAATTATTGGAAGACTGCGCATGCGATGAAAACGCACTGTGTGTGTGCGAAAGCCGCATTGTGATCGCAGCCTCAGTGAAATGCGATTGCAGAGTGACGGTTTGTGGGTGTTACCATGGCGTTTGTGGTTGGAAAAGCGCAGACGTGTCATGGTCTTTTTCGGGTGTGTATCTGACGTCAGTTGCGATCGCTTGCGACTAAAATATGACGCCAGCGCGACGGCATCCGCATTATTCTGAGTAGGCATGGGTCAGCCGCAACTGTCGATGACACTCGTTTCCTGTGTATGGTTTGCAGAGTTGCGATCGCCTCGTGGTTGTATTTTAACGTTTCTGGGCGGCACTTCACATGCAATTTTTCACAGTAGCAGTTTTGAGAGCAAGTTCAGTCTCAATAGCGATCAATGCTGAATCTCCCCCTTATTAAAGGGGAAACTGCTGTTGCAACATTATTACTGGGGCTGATAGACTTAAATTGGGGATATTGTAGACAGTGGTTTCAGGGTTCAGTCCATAATTGAAGGGATTCAGCTGGGGAAGAGTTAGAATGTAAATAAAGCATTATACTAACCCCTTTTGTCTGTTTGTTACTGCGGTTCTCAAACGTTTTCCTGCTTTGACACACTGACGACATCCACGTAAAAATTTTATAAATGTAAAAATAAATGTCAAATAATCCTATGGTAGTAATAAAATATGTCTGACATATATATATATATATATATATATATATATATATATATATATAAATTTACAGAATGTCAAATTTTTGCAGAGTGTCAGAGCGTGATATCCCGCTGACAGGGCACTGCCATCACAGAATACCGTTGTCATGACGGGGTATGCTTGGTCAGCAACATAGTTTAGGTATGTGGGGGCAATAGGTCCGAGTTTGCCGGAGCTGCTGGAAGTTGGCCCATCTTGGACATTTTTTTAAAGCGCCAATCATTTACAAGGCAAATCCATGCTTTGTAAATGCCCGTTTAAAAAAAAAGTCAGAGATCGATGGCATCCCACGCCTCTGATAGACTCGGACCCTATAGCATATGCGCCCTGGTGTCCAAGTAAGATCCACTTGAATGCCAGGCCCCCTCATGCTATTCTCTTCTCCTGTACCGGATGTGCTTCCCCCCTTGTGCCATCCTCTCCTGTTCTAGATACCCCCCCCCCCACACACACACACCATCCTTCTCACACGTAGTAGATTCACTTTCCCCCACATCCTTCTCTCCTGTACTAGATGTGCTTCCCCCCTTGTGCCGTCCTCCTCTCCTGTTCTAGATACCCCCCCCCCACACACACACACACACACACACACACACACACACTGTCCTTCTCACCCATAGTAGAATCACTTTCCCCTACGTCCTACACTCCTGTACTGGATGTGCTTCCCCCCTTGTGCCGTCCTCCTCTCCTGTTCTAGATAAACTTTTCGCCCCCACGCCGTCCTCCTCTCCTGTACTACATACATTCCCCCTCACGCCGTCCTCCTCTCCTGTACTACATACATTCCCCCTCACGCCGTCCTCCTCTCCTGTACTACATACATTCCCCCTCACGCCGTCCTCCTCTCCTGTACTACATACATTCCCCCTCACGCCGTCCTCCTCTCCTGTACTACATACATTCCCCCTCACGCCGTCCTCCTCTCCTGTACTACATACATTCCCCCTCACGCCGTCCTCCTCTCCTGTACTACATACATTCCCCCTCACGCCGTCCTCCTCTCCTTTACTACATAC
Source organism: Pseudophryne corroboree (assembly GCF_028390025.1). Classification (NCBI taxonomy): domain Eukaryota; kingdom Metazoa; phylum Chordata; class Amphibia; order Anura; family Myobatrachidae; genus Pseudophryne; species Pseudophryne corroboree. The sequence continues at coordinate 1,037,112,374 of NC_086445.1, forward strand.
ATTCCCCCTCACGCCGTCCTCCTCTCCTGTACTACATACATTCCCCCTCACGCCGTCCTCCTCTCCTGTACTACATACATTCCCCCTCACGCCGTCCTCCTCTCCTGTACTACATACATTCCCCCTCACGCCGTCCTCCTCTCCTGTACTACATACATTCCCCCTCACGCCGTCCTCCTCTCCTGTACTACATACATTCCCCCTCACGCCGTCCTCCTCTCATGTACTACATACATTCCCCCTCACGCCGTCCTCCTCTCCTGTACTGCATACATTCCCCCTCATGCCGTCCTCCTCTCCTGTACTACATACAATCCGCCTCACGCCGTCCTCCTCTCCTGTACTGCATACATTCCCCCTCACGCCGTCCTCCTCTCCTGTACTACATACATTCCCCCTCACGCCGTCCTCCTCTCCTGTACTACATACATTCCCCCTCACGCCGTCCTCCTCTCCTGTACTACATACATTCCCCCTCACGCCGTCCTCCTCTCCTGTACTGCATACATTCCCCCTCACGCCGTCCTCCTCTCCTGTACTACATACATTCCCCCTCACGCCGTCCTCCTCTCCTGTACTACATACATTCCCCCTCACGCCGTCCTCCTCTCATGTACTACATACATTCCCCCTCTCGCCGTCCTCCTCTCCTGTACTGCATACATTCCCCCTCACGCCGTCCTCCTCTCCTGTACTACATACATTCCCCCTCACGCCGTCCTCCTCTCCTGTACTACATACAATCCGCCTCACGCCGTCCTCCTCTCCTGTACTACATACATTCCCCCTCACGCCGTCCTCCTCTCCTGTACTACATACATTCCCCCTCACGCTATCCTCCTCTCCTGTACTACATACATTCCCCCTCACGCCGTCCTCCTCTCCTGTACTACATACATTCCCCCTCACGCCGTCCTCTTCTCCTGTACTACATACATTCCCCCTCACGCCGTCCTCTTCTCCTGTACTACATACATTCCCCCTCACGCCGTCCTCTTCTCCTGTACTACATACATTCCCCCTCACTCCGTCCTCCTCTCCTGTACTACATACATTCCCCCTCACGCCGTCCTCTTCTCCTGTACTACATACATTCCACCTCACTCCGTCCTCCTCTCCTGTACTACATACATTCCCCCTCACGCCGTCCTCCTCTCCTGTACTACATACATTCCCCCTCACGCCATCCTCCTCTCCTGTACTACATACATTCCCCCTCACACCGTCCTCTTCTCCTGTACTACATACATTCCCCCTCACTCCGTCCTCCTCTCCTGTACTACATACAATCCGCCTCACGCCGTTCTCCTCTCCTGTACTACATACATTCCCCCTCACGCCGTCCTCCTCTCCTGTACTACATACATGCCCCCTCACGCCGTCCTCCTCTCCTGTACTACATACATTCCCCCTCACGCCGTCCTCCTCTCCTGTACTACATACATTCCCCCTCACGCCGTCCTCCTCTCCTGTACTACATACATTCCCCCTCACGCCGTCCTCCTCTCCTGTACTACATACATTCCCCCTCACGCCGTCCTCCTCTCCTGTACTACATACATTCCCCCTCACGCCGTCCTCCTCTCCTGTACTACATACATTCCCCCTCACTCCGTCCTCCTCTCCTGTACTACATACATTCCCCCTCACGCCGTCCTCCTCTCCTGTACTACATACATTCCCCCTCACGCCGTCCTCCTCTCCTGTACTACATACATTCCCCCTCACGCCATCCTCCTCTCCTGTACTACATACATTCCCCCTCACGCCGTCCTCCTCTCCTGTACTACATACATTCCCCCTCACGCCGTCCTCCTCTCCTGTACTACATACAATCCGCCTCACGCCGTTCTCCTCTCCTGTACTACATACATTCCCCCTCACGCCGTCCTCCTCTCCTGTACTACATACATGCCCCCTCACGCCGTCCTCCTCTCCTGTACTACATACATTCCCCCTCACGCCGTCCTCCTCTCCTGTACTACATACATTCCCCCTCACGCCGTCCTCCTCTCCTGTACTACATACATTCCCCCTCACGCCGTCCTCCTCTCCTGTACTACATACATTCCCCCTCACGCCGTCCTCCTCTCCTGTACTACATACAATCCGCCTCACGCCGTTCTCCTCTCCTGTACTACATACATTCCCCCTCACGCCGTCCTCCTCTCCTGTACTACATACATGCCCCCTCACGCCGTCCTCCTATCCTGTACTACATACATTCCCCCTCACGCCGTTCTCCTCTCCTGTACTACATACATTCCCCCTCACGCCGTTCTCCTCTCCTGTACTACATACATTCCCCCTCACGCCGTCCTCCTCTCCTGTACTACATACATGCCCCCTCACGCCGTCCTCCTCTCCTGTACTACATACATTCCCCCTCACGCCGTCCTCCTCTCCTGTACTACATACATTCCCCCTCACGCCGTCCTCCTCTCCTGTACTACATACATTCCCCCTCACGCCGTCCTCCTCTCCTGTACTACATACATTCCCCCTCACGCCGTCCTCCTCTCCTGTACTACATACATTCCCCCTCACGCCGTCCTCCTCTCCTGTACTACATACATTCCCCCTCACGCCGTCCTCCTCTCCTGTACTACATACATTCCCCCTCACGCCGTCCTCCTCTCCTGTACTAAATACATTCCCCCTCACGCCGTCCTCCTCTCCTGTACTACATACATTCCCCCTCACGCCGTCCTCCTCTCCTGTACTACATACATGCCCCCTCACGCCGTCCTCCTCTCCTGTACTACATACATGCCCCCTCACGTCGTCCTCCTCTCCTGTACTACATACATTCCCCCTCACGCCGTCCTCCTCTCCTGTACTACATACATTCCCCCTCACGCCGTCCTCCTCTCCTGTACTACATACATTCCCCCTCACGCCGTCCTCCTCTCCTGTACTACATACATTCCCCCTCACGCCGTCCTCCTCTCCTGTACTACATACATTCCCCCTCACGCCGTCCTCCTCTCCTGTACTACATACATTCCCCCTCACGCCGTCCTCCTCTCCTGTACTACATACATTCCCCCTCACGCCGTCCTCCTCTCCTGTACTACATACATTCCCCCTCACGCCGTCCTCCTCTACTGTACTACATACATTCCCCCTCACTCCGTCCTCCTCTCCTGTACTACATACATTCCCCCTCACTCCGTCCTCCTCTCCTGTACTACATACATTCCCCCTCACGCCGTCCTCCTCTCCTGTACTACATACATTCCCCCTCACGCCGTCCTCCTCTCCTGTACTACATACATTCCCCCTCACGCCGTCCTCCTCTCCTGTACTACATACAATCCGCCTCACGCCGTTCTCCTCTCCTGTACTACATACATTCCCCCTCACGCCGTCCTCCTCTCCTGTACTACATACATGCCCCCTCACGCCGTCCTCCTATCCTGTACTACATACATTCCCCCTCACGCCGTTCTCCTCTCCTGTACTACATACATTCCCCCTCACGCCGTTCTCCTCTCCTGTACTACATACATTCCCCCTCACGCCGTCCTCCTCTCCTGTACTACATACATGCCCCCTCACGCCGTCCTCCTCTCCTGTACTACATACATTCCCCCTCACGCCGTCCTCCTCTCCTGTACTACATACATTCCCCCTCACGCCGTCCTCCTCTCCTGTACTACATACATTCCCCCTCACGCCGTCCTCCTCTCCTGTACTACATACATTCCCCCTCACGCCGTCCTCCTCTCCTGTACTACATACATTCCCCCTCACGCCGTCCTCCTCTCCTGTACTACATACATTCCCCCTCACGCCGTCCTCCTCTCCTGTACTACATACATTCCCCCTTACGCCGTCCTCCTCTCCTGTACTAAATACATTCCCCCTCACGCCGTCCTCCTCTCCTGTACTACATACATTCCCCCTCACGCCGTCCTCCTCTCCTGTACTACATACATGCCCCCTCACGCCGTCCTCCTCTCCTGTACTACATACATGCCCCCTCACGCCGTCCTCCTCTCCTGTACTACATACATTCCCCCTCACGCCGTCCTCCTCTCCTGTACTACATACATTCCCCCTCACGCCGTCCTCCTCTCCTGTACTACATACATTCCCCCTCACGCCGTCCTCCTCTCCTGTACTACATACATTCCCCCTCACGCCGTCCTCCTCTCCTGTACTACATACATTCCCCCTCACGCCGTCCTCCTCTCCTGTACTACATACATTCCCCCTCACGCCGTCCTCCTCTCCTGTACTACATACATTCCCCCTCACGCCGTCCTCCTCTCCTGTACTACATACATTCCCCCTCACGCCGTCCTCCTCTACTGTACTACATACATTCCCCCTCACTCCGTCCTCCTCTCCTGTACTACATACATTCCCCCTCACTCCGTCCTCCTCTCCTGTACTACATACATTCCCCCTCACGCCGTCCTCCTCTCCTGTACTACATACATTCCCCCTCACGCCGTCCTCCTCTCCTGTACTACATACATTCCCCCTCACTCCGTCCTCCTCTCCTGTACTACATACATTCCCCCTCACGCCGTCCTCCTCTCCTGTACTACATACATTCCCCCTCACGCCGTCCTCCTCTCCTGTACTACATACATTCCCCCTCACGCCGTCCTCCTCTCCTGTACTACATACATTCCCCCTCACGCCGTCCTCCTCTCCTGTACTACATACATTCCCCCTCACTCCGTCCTCCTCTCCTGTACTACATACATTCCCCCTCACGCCGTCCTCCTCTCCTGTACTACATACATGCCCCCTCACGCCGTCCTCCTCTCCTGTACTACATACATGCCCCCTCAGGCCGTCCTCCTCTCCTGTACTACATACATTCCCCCTCACGCCGTCCTCCTCTCCTGTACTACATACATTCCCCCTCACGCCGTCCTCCTCTCCTGTACTACATACATTCCCCCTCACGCCGTCCTCCTCTCCTGTACTACATACATTCCCCCTCACTCCGTCCTCCTCTCCTGTACTACATACATTCCCCCTCACGCCGTCCTCCTCTCCTGTACTACATACATGCCCCCTCACGCCGTCCTCCTCTCCTGTACTACATACATTCCCCCTCACGCCGTCCTCCTCTCCTGTACTACATACATTCCCCCTCACGCCATCCTCCTCTCCTGTACTACATACATTCCCCCTCACGCCGTCCTCCTCTCCTGTACTACATACATGCCCCCTCACGCCGTCCTCCTCTCCTGTACTACATACATTCCCCCTCACGCCGTCCTCCTCTCCTGTACTACATACATTCCCCCTCACGCCGTCCTCCTCTCCTGTACTACATACATTCCCCCTCACGCCATCCTCCTCTCCTGTACTACATACATTCCCCCTCACGCCGTCCTCCTCTCCTGTACTACATACAATCCCCCTCACGCCGTCCTCCTCTCCCGTACTACATACATTCCCCCTCACGCCGTCCTCCTCTCCCGTACTAGATTCACTTCCCCCCCTCATACCGTCCTCCTTTCCTGTACTAGATAAATGTTTTCCCCTCACGCTATCCTCCTCTCTTGTGCTAGGTACAGTATCCCCCCTCATGACATCCTCTTCTCCTGTACTACATACATCACGCATCACGTTATCCTCCTCTCCTCTGCTAGATACACTTACCTCCTCACACCATCTTCCTCTCCTCTGCTAGATACACTTACCTCCTCACACCATCTTCCTCTCCTGTGCTAGACACACTTACCTCCTCACACCATCTTCCTCTCCTCTGCTAGATACACTTACCTCCTCACACCATCTTCCTCTCCTGTGCTAGGCGTACACGTACCTCCTCACACCATCTTCCTCTCCTGTGCTAGATACACTTACCTCCTCACACCATCTTCCTCTCCTGTGCTAGGCGTACACTTACCTCCTCACACCATCTTCCTCTCCTGTGCTAGATACACTTACCTCCTCACACCATCTTCCTCTCCTGTGCTAGGCGTACACTTACCTCCTCACACCATCTTCCTCTCCTGTGCTAGATACACTTACCTCCTCACACCATCTTCCTCTCCTGTGCTAGATACACTTACCTCCTCACACCATCTTCCTCTCCTGTGCTAGATACACTTACCTCCTCACACCATCTTCCTCTCCTGTGCTAGATACACTTACCTCCTCACACCATCTTCCTCTCCTGTGCTAGGCGTACACTTTCCCACCTCACACAATCCTTCTCTCTTGTACTTGGATACCTATATATATATATATATATATATCTGGAAGTACATGATTTTGGAATAATGTATCAGACAACTATAACGTCTTGGAGACTGGTTTTCCTGTAAGCAAAGCATCATCTCATCTATAAATATAGTAGAACTCCCCATACTAAAAGCATAATGAGACAAATGAACAGTTAATCCCCGCTTTCACATACTGTTCTGCGTGATTCCTGATTTATGTATTTTCCTTCTCACATCCAGGATTTGTGGTTCATGCCCCATATATCTAGCAGAAAGACGTAATAAGCATCATGGCAGAACCCACACGCACTTCTGTGTGGTAGGGTGGCAGAACCCATGACTGTAGATAGGGACCCAGTGTCTGGCGGCGTTTCCTATAGAGGGAGGAAATCTGTGTATATCTCCTATATTGTTATTTGTATATTACATACAGCGGCGTGAGCCATTCTGCACACGGAAGATAATTTACATAGACACACACACACACACACACACACACACACACACACGTCTTGTGCTAACACTGAATGCTACTCACCATTGCAGGCAGATCCTCCGAATATAGGTCAGCCAAAAATGTTCACGCTATATCATTAGGAGGAGAGCAGAATGACTTCAAAGCACTATACATATATTATTCTCCTTGCAGCAGTGTCCAGCCACAGCGGCGATGAAATCAATACGTTTCAAATGATTCTGTACTCCAGGCAGCTTATTGCGCGGAATATAGTTATTGGTGAGGTGGCGAGGCTTTATCAATCAATATTTTCACAGCAGATTACTTTTCTATGGTGTATTTACAATTCCCTAATAACAAAGGACGTCTCAATATTTTTATCTGCGCGCAGGCGATCGAATAGTTTCAGGGCGCGTTATTCCGAGGAATCGTGGCATACAGTAGTTGTGATAAGAAGTCAAGAAAGAAAAGAGCCTTAGATTCTACAAAACGGACCCTACAGTCCCCCAGATAGATCCTAATGTAGCTTATTCAGTGTCGGACTGGGGCACAAAAGGCCCATCAGGAAATGCCCCAACAGGCGGCCTTTGTCAAGCATTAGATCAGTGGTTCCCAAAGTCCTAAAGGTTCACACTTTCTGTGAACCATTAGGGTCATTGAGGACTGAGCTTGGGAACCATTGCATTCGATAGTACGTAATATGCCTGCAAAGGACCCCGTTATAAAGGAGGGGGCAGGGCTGTGTCAGAACCACCCTTGATTGGCAGGAGAGCTAATCTTAGTGTGGTTACTGACCCTCTAGTAGAGTAACACTGTATAATTTGAGTGCATTGTCTGGAACCTGATCCCTTGGGAAGTGGACAGGGCCCTCAGGTAGTGGGGCCCACTTGGGATTTTCCCCTGCACCCCGGTGGGCCAGTTCAACCCTAAACTTCTTCTTAACCACATACAGTGGTAAGCCTGGTAATGTTTTGGTGCAGCTGAATGCAGAGTGTGTGGATGACTTTTACCTGAGTTCTGGTGTGCACTATAACTGTATCTCTGGTGTAGAGGAGCTGACACTCTTCCCAGGGACATTTCATGTACTATTACTGCCCCCATATCAAGGAAGCAGAGTCGCTTGAATAAATTCTAAGCATCCCATTTAATGGTGAGTCAGTTTACTTCAGAAACACCAATAAGTGGCTGTACTGTAAGCAGAAAGAAGACATTGAGTGCACACTTTGGAGCAGATTTATTGAGCCTGGTGAAGTGATAAAGTGGAAGGTGATAATGCACCATCCAATCAGCTCCTAACTGTCATTTTCCAAAACCAACCTGTAACATGGCAGTTAGGAGCTGATTGGCTGGTGCATTATCACCTTCCACTTTATCACTTCACCAGGCTTAATAAATCGGTTGAGGCTAGATCCAAGTGGCCTAAGGGACCTTTTCCGTCAGGGGGAGGAGCCACGACACAAGGGGGAGGAGCTACGCCAGCGGGACAGTTGCTCTAGTATCCACGCCACCAACTATTACCTTTAGTAATTAGGTGGCGAGCGAAGCGGAGCGAGCCACCGTGCCCGAAGCGTGGCGAGCGAATTTTTCGGGTACCTTGTTCGGCCGTAGCTCCTCCCCCTGGTGACGGGTCTCCTCCCCTAGGTACGTCAGAAGGTCCCTTCTCCCATTCCGATATAGAATCAACCTTAATAAATCTGCCCCTCAGTGTCCTATCCACATTATCCATTTAGCTGCAGAGGTAATCTTCCATTCCTCGTGGTACTATTGGGATATTTATCTTCCAGAAAGGAACTAGCAATAGGAGCTACTGTACATACATGTAAATAGCACGGGCAAAATGTCCTTGCGCTGCTTTCTCTTTCATTTTACTGCCTATTCTACTTATGACCAAGACCATCTAACGAGGGTTAAAAGGAGCTGCTGCCAAGAGTAACCAATCAAATGGTTACAAAGTACTTTAGAAGAATTACATAATGTAACTATTTCCTATCCGCCAGGTTTGCCAATTATCACCTAGATTCCCTCTTATAGATTATTATTCCAATTACGAAGTTAAAACAGATTCTTTAAACAGACAGATTGATTTAGAATCTATGGATAGATTGAATTACCTTTCTACATGTTCAATGCTGGTATATCTTAACAGTTCAATATTTTTAGTTCAGAAGATCACTAGTAGTGTAATACAGGCATTGTTCTATGCTAAGAAGATCAGTAGTAGTGTAATACAGGCATTGCTCTATCCTCAGAGGATCAGTAGTAGTGTAATACAGGCATTGTTCTATGCTAAGAAGATCACTAGTAGTGTAATACAGGCATTGTTCTATCCTCAGAGGATCACTAGTAGTGTAATACAGGCATTGTTCTGTCCTCAGAAGATCAGTAGTAGTGTAATACAGGCATTGTTCTATCCTCAGAAGATCACTAGTAGTGAAATACGGGCATTGTTCTATCCTCAGAAGATCACTAGTAGTGTAATACAGGCATTGCTCTATCCTCAGAGGATCACTAGTAGTGTAATACAGGCATTGTTCTATCCTCAGATGATCACTAGTAGTGGAATACGGGCATTGTTCTATCCTCAGAAGATCACTAGTAGTGGAATACGGGCATTGTTCTATCCTCAGAAGATCACTAATAGTGGAATACGGGCATTGTTCTATCCTCAGAAGATCACTAATAGTGGAATATGGGCATTGTTCTATCCTCAGAAGATCACTAGTAGTGGAATATGGGCATTGTTCTATCCTCAGAAGTTCACTAGTAGTGGAATACAGGCATTGTTCTATCCTCAGATCACTAATAGTGTAACACAGGCAATGTTCTATCCTCAGAAGATCACTAGTAGTGTAATACAGGCATTGTTCTATCCTCAGAAGATCAGTAGTAGTGTAGTATGGGCATTTTTCTATCCTCAGAAGATCACTAGTAGTGGAATATGGGCATTGTTCTATCCTCAGAAGATCACTAGTAGTGGAATATGGGCATTGTTCTATCCTCAGATCACTAATAGTGTAATACAGGCAATGTTCTATCCTCAGAAGATCACTAGTAGTGTAATACAGGCATTGTTCTATCCTCAGAAGATCAGTAGTAGTGTAATATGGGCATTGTTCTATCCTCAGAAGATCACTAGTATTGGAATATGGGCATTGTTCTATCCTCAGAAGATCACTAGTAGTGTAATACAGGCATTGTTCTATCCTCAGATCACTGGTAGTGTAATTCAGGCATCGTTCTATCCTCAGATGATCACTAGTAGAGGAATACAGGCATTGTTCTATCCTCAGAAGATCACTAGTAGTGTAATACAGGCATCGTTCTATCCTCAGAAGATAACTAGTAGTGTAATACAGGTATTGTTCTATCCTCAGAAGATCAGTAGTAGTGTAGTATGGGCATTTTTCTATCCTCAGAAGATCACTAGTAGTGGAACATGGGCATTGTTCTATCCTCAGAAGATCACTAGTAGTGGAATATGGGCATTGTTCTATCCTCAGATCACTAATAGTGTAATACAGGCAATGTTCTATCCTCAGAAGATCACTAGTAGTGTAATACAGGCATTGTTCTATCCTCAGAAGATCAGTAGTAGTGTAATATGGGCATTGTTCTATCCTCAGAAGATCACTAGTATTGGAATATGGGCATTGTTCTATCCTCAGAAGATCACTAGTAGTGTAATACAGGCATTGTTCTATCCTCAGATCACTGGTAGTGTAATTCAGGCATCGTTCTATCCTCAGATGATCACTAGTAGAGGAATACAGGCATTGTTCTATCCTCAGAAGATCACTAGTAGTGTAATACAGGCATCGTTCTATCCTCAGAAGATAACTAGTAGTGTAATACAGGCATTGTTCTATCCTCAGAAGATCACTAGTAGTGGAATATGGGCATCGTTCTATCCTCAGAAGATAACTAGTAGTGTAATACAGGCATTGTTCTATCCTCAGAAGATCACTAGTAGTGGAATATGGGCATTGTTCTATCCTCAGAGGATCACTAGTAGTGTAATACAGGCATTGTTCTATCCTCAGAAGATCACTAGTAGACGAATACAGGCATTGTTCTATCCTCAGAAGATCAGTAGTAGTGTAATATGGGCATTGTTCTATCCTCAGAAGATCACTAGTAGTGGAATATGGGCATTGTTCTATCCTCAGAAGATCACTAGTAGTGTAATACAGGCATTGTTCTATCCTCAGATCACTAGTAGTGTAATACAGGCATTGTTCTATCCTCAGAAGATCACTAGTAGTGTAATACAGGCATTGTTCTATCCTCAGAGGATCACTAGTAGTATAATACAGGCATTGTTCTATCCTCAGAAGATCACTAGTAGTGGAATATGGGCATTGTTCTATCCTCAAAAGATCACTAGTAGTGTAATACAGGCATCGTTCTATCATCAGAGGATCACTAGTAGTGTAATACAGGCATTGTTCTATCCTCAGAAGATCACTAGTAGAGGAATACAGGCATTGTTCTATCCTCAGAGGATCACTAGTAGTGTAATACAGGCATATGCAGCCAGAACTACATCCATCTCCTCACATGCTAGGGGCTGCCCAGCATGTGTGAGGCCACCTCCCGATGCATCTGCAGTTAGATTGCAGCCGCATCAGAACTAAGGCTGACTCGGAGTGGCTGCATCGCAAAAGGTCATGACACGCTCCTGGTCAGCCTGGCTGCCCCTTCCCCCAGCATCGCGAACATACACCGCTGTCAATCACACTGCGGCCGCATCCTTCCTAGATGCGGCCACAATGTGTAAGGTTGCGCACACGCATTGCGGCACGGTCTGAATAAGGCCCATTATTCTATCATCAGAAGATCCCTAGTAGTATAAATATTGGAGTAATTACATGATCAGGAGATCACTCGTAGAGGAGATATTGGAGTAATAACATGATCAGGAGATCACTCGTAGAGGAGATATTGGAGTAATAACATGATCAGGAGATCACTAGTAGATGAGATATTGGAGTAATAACATGATCAGGAGATCACTAGTAGTATAGATATTGGAGCAATAACATGATCAGGAGATCACTAGTAGAGTAGATATTGGAGTAATAACATGATGAGGAGATCACTAGTAGAGGAGATATTGGAGCAATAACATGATCAGGAGATCACTAGTAGAGGAGATATTGGAGTAATAACATGATCAGGAGATCACTAGTAGAGGAGTTATTGTAGTAATAACATGATCAGGAGATCACCAGTAGTATAGATATTGGAGTAATACCATGATCAGAAGATCACTAGTAGAGGAGATATCGGAGTAATAACATGATCAGGAGATCACTCGTAGAGGAGATATTGGAGTAATAACATGATCAGGAGATCACTAGTAGAGTAGATATTGGAGCAATAACATGATCAGGCGATCACTAGTAGAGGAGATATTGGAGTAATAGCATGATCAGGAGATCACTAGTAGAGGAGATATTGGAGTAATAGCATGATCAGGAGATCACTAGTAGAGGAGATATTGGAGTAATAACATAATCAGGAGTTCACTAGTAGAGGAGATATTGGAGTAATAGCATGATCAGGAGATCACTAGTAGAGGAGATATTGGAGTAATAGCATGATCAGGAGATCACTAGTAGAGGAGATATTGGAGGAATAACATAATCAGGAGATCACTAGTAGCGGAGATATTGGAGTAATAGCATGATCAGGAGATCACTATTAGAGGAGATATTGGAGTAATAGCATGATCAGGAGATCACTAGTAGAGGAGATATTGGAGGAATAACATAATCAGGAGATCACTAGTAGCGGAGATATTGGAGTAATAGCATGATCAGGAGATCACTAGTAGAGGAGATATTGGAGTAATAGCATGATCAGGAGATCACTAGTAGAGGAGATATTGGAGTAATAACATGATCAGAAGATTACTAGTAGAGTAGATATTGGAGTAATAACATGATCAGGAGATCACTCGTAGAGGAGATAATGGAGTAATAACATGATCAGGAGATCACTAGTAGAGGAGATATTGGAGTAATAACATGATCAGGAGATCACTCGTAGAGGAGATATTGGAGGAATAACATAATCAGGAGATCACTAGTAGCGGAGATATTGGAGTAATAACATGATCAGGAGATCACTAGTAGAGTAGATAATGGAGTAATAACATGATCAGGAGATCACTAGTAGAGGAGATATTGGAGTAATAACATGATCAGGAGATCACTCGTAGAGGAGATATTGGAGGAATAACATAATCAGGAGATCACTAGTAGCGGAGATATTGGAGTAATAACATGATCAGGAGATCACTAGTAGAGGAGATAATGGAGTAATAACATGATCAGGAGATCACTAGTAGAGGAGATATTGGAGTAATAACATGATCAGGAGATCACTAGTAGAGGAGATATTGGAGTAATAACATGATCAGGAGATCACTAGTAGCGGAGATATTGGAGTAATAACATGTTCAGGAGATCACTAGTAGAGGAGATATTGGAGTAATAACATAATAGGAGATCACTAGTAGAGGAGATATTGGAGTAATAACATGATCAGGAGATCACTAGTAGAGGAGATATTGGAGTAATAACATGATCAGGAGATCACTAGTAGAGGAGATATTGGAGGAATAACATAATCAGGAGATCACTAGTAGTGGAGATATTGGAGTAATACCATGATCAGGAGATCACTAGTAGAGTAGATATTGGAGTAATAACATGATCAGGAGATCACTAGTAGAGGAGATATTGGAGTAATAACATGATCAGGAGATCACTAGTAGAGGAGATATTGGAGTAATAACATGATCAGGAGATCACTAGTAGAGGAGATATTGGAGGAATAACATAATCAGGAGATCACTAGTAGCGGAGATATTGGAGTAATACCATGATCAGGAGATCACTAGTAGAGTAGATATTGGAGTAATAACATGATCAGGAGATCACTAGTAGAGGAGATATTGGAGTAATAACATGATCAGGAGATCACTAGTAGAGGAGATATTGGAGTAATAACATGATCAGGAGATCACTAGTAGAGGAGATATTGGAGTAATAACATGATCAGGCGATCACTAGTAGAGGAGATATTGGAGTAATAACATGATCAGGCGATCACTAGTAGAGGAGATATTGGAGTAATAACATGATCAGGAGATCACTAGTAGAGGAGATATTGGAGTAATAACATGATCAGGAGATCACTCGTAGAGGAGATATTGGAGGAATAACATGATCAGGCGATCACTAGTAGAGGAGATAATGGAGTAATAACATGATCAGGAGATCACTAGTAGAGGAGATATTGGAGTAATAACATGATCAGGAGATCACTAGTAGAGGAGATATTGGAGTAATAACATGATCAGGCGATCACTAGTAGAGGAGATATTGGAGTAATAACATGATCAGGACATCACTAGTAGAGGAGATATTGGAGTAATAACATAATAGGAAGGGTAGTACTAGTTTATGTCAGAAAGTTTTACATCATCAGAGGCTTACTAATGATTGATCTTATAGAGGTTATAACTTCTTTAGAAGGTCATTAATAGTGTTTAAGATCGTATACCGCTTTTACACTAAAATGCTGGGTCGCACCTGGGATTTTATATACGGATCCAACTTGTGTGAGACCCCTTTCAGAGTGGCGTCTGGAGCCGGCTTATTGCTGGCTCAGCGCTAGGAAATGAAATCATCTAGTGTCGGCACTTCCTAACAGTAAACAGTAATACCCTCATGAGAAGATCACTAGTAGTATGTATAATGGGAGTAATACCCTCATGAGAAGATCACTAGTAGTATGTATAATGGGAGTAATACCCTCATGAGTAGATCACTAGAAGTATGTATTATGGGAGTAATAACCTCATGAGTAGATCACAAGTAGTATGTATAATGGGAGTAATAACCTCATGGGTAGATCACTAGTAGTATGTATTATGGGAGTAATAACCTCATGGGTAGATCACTAGTAGTATGTATAATGGGAGTAATAACCTCATGGGTAGATGACTAGTTGTATGTATTATGGGAGTAATAACTTCTTGTGTAGATCACTAGTTGTATGTATTATGGGAGTAATAACCTCATGGGTAGATCACTAGTAGTATGTATTATGGGAGTAATAACCTCATGAGTAGATCACTAGTAGTATGTGTAATGGGAGTAATAACCTCATGGGTAGATCACTAGTTGTATGTATTATGGGAGTAATAACTTCTTGGGTAGATCACTAGTAGTATGTATAATGGGAGTTAAAACCTAATGAGTAGATCACTAGTAGTATGTATAATGGGAGTAATAACCTCATGGGTAGATCACTAGTAGTATGTATTATGGGAGTAATAACCTCATGGGTAGATCACTAGTAGTATGTATAATGGGAGTAATAACCTCATGAGTAGATCACTAGTAGTATGTATAATGGGAGTAATAACCTCATGAGTAGATCACTAGTAGTATGTATAATGGGAGTAATAACCTCATGAGTAGATCACTAGTAGTATGTATAATGGGAGTTAAAACCTAATGAGTAGATCACTAGTAGTATGTATAATGGGAGTTAAAACCTCATGAGTAGATCACTAGTAGTGTGTATAATGGGAGTAATAACCTCATGAGTAGATCACTAGTAGTATGTATAATGGGAGTAATAACCTCATGAGTAGATCACTAGTAGTATGTATAATGGGAGTAATATCCTCATGAGTAGATCACAAGTATGTATAATGGGAGTAATAACCTCATGAGTAGATCACAAGTACTTTGTGTAATGGGAGTAATAACCTCATGAGTAGATCACTAGTAGTGTATATAATGGGAGTAATAACCTCCTGAGTAGATCACTAGTAGTATGTATAATGGGAGTAATAACCTCATGAGTAGATAACTAGTAGTATGTATAATGGGAGTAATAACCTCATGAGTAGATCACTAGTAGTATGTATAATGGGAGTAATAACCTCATGAGTAGATCACAAGTAGTTTGTATAATGGGAGTAATATCCTCATGAGTAGATCACAAGTATGTATAATGGGAGTAATAACCTCATGAGTAGATCACAAGTACTTTGTGTAATGGGAGTTATAACCTCATGAGTAGATCACTAGTAGTATGTGTAATGGGAGTAATAACCCCATGAGTAGATCACTAGTAGTATGTATAATGGGAGTAATAACCTCATGAGTAGATCACTAGTAGTATGTATAGTGGGAGTAATAACCTCATGAGTAGATCACTAGTAGTATGTATAATAGGAGTAATAACCTCATGAGTAGATCACTAGTAGTATGTATAATGGGAGTAATAACCTCATGAGTAGATCACTAGTAGTATGTGTAATGGGAGTAATAACCCCATGAGTAGATCACTAGTAGTATGTATAATGGGAGTAATAACCTCATGAGTAGATCACTAGTAGTAAGTATAATGGGAGTAATAACCTCATGAGTAGATCACTAGTAGTATGTATAATGGGAGTAATAACCTCATGAGTAGATCACTAGTAGTATGTGTAATGGGAGTAATAACCCCATGAGTAGATCACTAGTAGTATGTATAATGGGAGTAATAACCTCATGACTAGATCACTAGTAGTATGTACTGTATAGTGGGAGTAATAACCTCATGAGTAGATCTCTAGTAGTATGTATAATGGGAGTAATAACCTCATGAGTAGATCACTAGTAGTATGTATAATGGGAGTAATAACCTCATGAGTAGATCACTAGTAGTATGTATAATGGGAGTAATAACCTCATGAGTAGATCACTAGTAGTGTATATAATGGGAGTAATAACCTCATGAGTAGATCACTAGTAGTATGTATAATGGGAGTAATAACCTCATGAGTAGATCACTAGTAGTATGTATAATGGGAGTAATAATAAGAATTTACTTACCGATAATTCTATTTCTCGTAGTCCGTAGTGGATGCTGGGGACTCCGTCAGGACCATGGGGAATAGCGGCTCCGCAGGAGACAGGGCACAAAAATAAAGCTTTAGGATTAGGTGGTGTGTACTGGCTCCTCCCCCTATGACCCTCCTCCAAGCCTCAGTTAGGATACTGTGCCCGGACGAGCGTACACAATAAGGAAGGATATTGAATCCCGGGTAAGACTCATACCAGCCACACCAATCACACCGTATAACTTGTGATCTGAACCCAGTTAACAGTATGACAAACGTAGGAGCCTCTGAACAGACGGCTCACAACAATAACAACCCGAATTTGTTTGTAACAATAACTATGTACAAGTATTGCAGACAATCCGCACTTGGGATGGGCGCCCAGCATCCACTACGGACTACGAGAAATAGAATTATCGGTAAGTAAATTCTTATTTTCTCTAACGTCCTAAGTGGATGCTGGGGACTCCGTCAGGACCATGGGGATTATACCAAAGCTCCCAAACGGGCGGGAGAGTGCGGATGACTCTGCAGCACCGAATGAGAGAACTCAAGGTCCTCCTCAGCCAGGGTATCAAATTTGTAGAATTTTGCAAATGTGTTTGCCCCTGACCAAGTAGCAGCTCGGCAGAGTTGTAATGCCGAGACCCCCCGGGCAGCCGCCCAGGATGAGCCCACTTTCCTTGTGGAATGGGCCTTGACAGATTTAGGTTGTGGCAAGCCTGCCACAGAATGTGCAAGTTGAATTGTGCTACAAATCCAACGAGCAATCATCTGCTTAGAAGCAGGAGCACCCATCTTGTTAGGTGCATACAATATAAACAGTGAGTCAGACTTTCTGACTCCCGCCGTTCTTGAAATATATATTTTCAATGCCCGGACCACGTCCAACAACTTGGAATCCTCCAAATCGTTAGTAGCCGCAGGTACCACAATAGGCTGGTTCAGGTGAAACGCTGACACCACCTTAGGCAGAAAATGAGGACGTGTCCGCAGTTCTGCCCTGTCCGTATGGAAAATCAGATATGGGCTCTTATATGATAAAGCCGCCAATTCTGATACTCTCCTGGCTGAAGCCAGGGCCAGTAGCATGGTTACTTTCCATGTAAGATACTTCAACTCCACCGATTTGAGCGGCTCAAACCAATGGGATTTGAGAAAATCCAAGACTACATTAAGATCCCACGGTGCCACTGGGGGCACAACCGGGGGCTGTATATGTAGTACTCCTTTTACAAAAGTCTGGACTTCAGGAACTGAAGCCAATTCTTTCTGGAAGAAAATCGACAGGGCCGAAATTTGAACCTTAATGGACCCCAATTTGAGGCCCATAGACAATCCTGTTTGCAGGAAATGTAGGAATCGACCCAGTTGAAATTCCTCCGTGGGGGCCTTCCTGGCCTCACACCACGCAACATATTTTCTCCAAATGCGGTGATAATGTTGTGCAGTCACCTCCTTCCTGGCTTTTACCAGTGTAGGAATGACCTCTTCCGGAATGCCTTTTTCCCTTAGAATTCGGCGTTCAACCGCCATGCCGTCAAACGCAGCCGCGGTAAGTCTTGGAATAGACACGGTCCCTGCTGAAGCAGGTCCGGTCTTAGAGGTAGAGGCCACGGATCCTCCGTGAGCATCTCTTGAAGTTCCGGGTACCAAGTTCTTCTTGGCCAATCCGGAGCCACTAGTATCGTTCTTACTCCCTTTTGCCGTATAATTCTCAGTACCTTTGGTATGAGAGGCAGAGGAGGGAACACATACACTGACTGGAACACCCACGGTGTTACCAGAGCGTCCACAGCTATTGCCTGAGGGTCTCTTGACCTGGCGCAATACCTGTCCAGTTTTTTGTTGAGGCGGGACGCCATCATATCCACCATTGGTATTTCCCAATGGTTCACAATCATGTGGAAGACTTCTGGATGAAGTCCCCACTCTCCCGGGTGTAGATCGTGTCTGCTGAGGAAGTCTGCTTCCCAGTTGTCCACTCCCGGAATGAATACTGCTGACAGTGCTATCACATGATCTTCCGCCCAGCGAAGAATCCTTGCAGCTTCTGCCATTGCTGTCCTGCTTCTTGTGCCGCCCTGTCTGTTTACGTGGGCGACTGCCGTGATGTTGTCCGACTGGATCAACACCGGCTGACCCTGAAGCAGGGGTTTTGCCAGACTTAGAGCATTGTAAATCGCTCTTAGCTCCAGTATATTTATGTGAAGAGACATCTCCAGGCTTGACCATACTCCCTGGAAGTTTCTTCCCTGTGTGACCGCTCCCCAGCCTCTCAGACTGGCATCCGTGGTCACCAGGACCCAGTCCTGTATGCCGAATCTGCGGCCCTCTAACAGATGAGCACTCTGCAACCACCACAGAAGAGACACCCTTGTCCGTGGCGATAAGGTTATCCGCTGATGCATCTGCAGATGCGATCCGGACCATTTGTCCAGCAGATCCCACTGAAAAGTTCGTGCGTGGAATCTGCCGAATGGAATCGCTTCGTAAGAAGCCACCATCTTTCCCAGGACTCTTGTGCATTGATGCACAGACACTTTCCCTGGTTTTAGGAGGTTCCTGACAAGTTCAGATAACTCCCTGGCTTTCTCCTCCGGAAGAAACACCTTTTTCTGAACCGTGTCCAGAATCATTCCCAGGAACAGCAGACGTGTCGTCGGGGTCAACTGAGATTTTGGAAAATTCAGAATCCACCCGTGTTGTTGCAGCACTAGTTGGGTTAGTGCTACTCCGTCCTCCAGCTGTTCTCTGGACCTTGCCCTTATCAGGAGATCGTCCAAGTAAGGGATAATTAATACGCCTCTTCTTCGCAGAAGAATCATCATTTCGGCCATTACCTTGGTAAAGACCCGAGGTGCCGTGGACAATCCAAACGGCAGCGTCTGAAACTGATAATGACAGTTTTGCACCACGAACCTGAGGTACCCTTGATGTGAAGGGCAAATTGGGACATGTAGGTAAGCATCCTTTATGTCCAGGGACACCATAAAGTCCCCTTCTTCCAGATTCGCTATCACTGCTCTGAGTGACTCCATCTTGAACTTGAATTTTTGTATGTACAGGTTCAAAGATTTCAGATTTAGAATAGGTCTTACCGAGCCGTCCGGCTTCGGTACCACAAATAGCGTGGAGTAATACCCCTTTCCCTGTTGTAGGAGGGGTACCTTGACTATCACCTGCTGAGAAAACAGCTTGTGAATGGCTTCCAATACCGTCGCCCTGTCTGAGGGAGACGTTGGCAAAGCAGACTTTAGGAACCGGCGAGGGGGAGACTTCTCGAATTCCAACCTGTAACCCTGAGATACTACCTGCAGAATCCAGGGGTCCACCTGTGAGCAAGCCCACTGTGCGCTGAAATTCTTGAGTCGACCCCCCACCGCTCCTGAGTCCGCTTGTAAGGCCCCAGCGTCATGCTGAGGGCTTTGCAGAACCCTGGGAGGGCTTCTGTTTCTGGGCAGGGGCTGCTTGCTGCCCTCTCTTACCCCTTCCTCTGCCCCGAGGCAGATATGACTGTCCTTTTGTCCGCTTGTTCTTATAGGACCGAAAGGACTGCGGCTGAAAAGACGGTGTCTTTTTCTGTTGGGAGGGGGTCTGAGGTAAAAAGGTGGATTTTCCGGCAGTTGCCGTGGCCACCAGATCCGATAGACCGACGCCAAATAATTCCTCCCCTTTATACGGCAATACTTCCATATGTCGTTTGGAATCCGCATCACCTGACCACTGTCGCGTCCATAAACTCCTTCTGGCAGATATGGACATCGCATTTACTCTCGATGCCAGAGTGCAAATATCTCTCTGAGCATCTCGCATATAAAGGAAAGCATCCTTTAATTGCTCTATAGTCAATAAAATACTGTCCCTATCCAGGGTATCAATATTTTCAGTCAGGGAATCCAACCAGACGACCCCAGCACTGCACATCCAGGCTGAGGCGATGGCTGGTCGCAGTATAACACCAGTATGTGTGTATATACTTTTTAGGGTAGTTTCCATTCTCCTATCAGCTGGATCCCTGAGGGCGGCCGTATCAGGAGACGGTAACGCCACTTGTTTTGATAAGCGTGTGAGCGCCTTATCCACCCTAGGGGGTGTTTCCCAGCGCGCCCTAACCTCTGGCGGGAAAGGGTATAATGCTAATAACTTTTTTGAAATTAGCATTTTTCTATCTGGGTTAACCCACGCTTCATCACATACATCATTTAATTCCTCTGATTCAGGAAAAACTACAGGTAGTTTTTTCACCCCCCACATAATACCCCTTTTTGTGGTACTTGCAGTATCAGAGATATACAAAGCCTCCTTCATTGCCGTGATCATATAACGTGTGGCCCTACTTGAAAATACGTTTGTTTCATCACCGTCGACACTAGATTCAGTGTCTGTGTCTGGGTCTGTGTCGACCGACTGAGGTAAAGGGCGCTTTACAGCCCCTGACGGTGTCTGAGACGCCTGGGCAGGTACTAACTGGTTTGCCGGCCGTCTCATGTCGTCAACTGATTTTTGTAATGTGCTGACATTATCACGTAATTCCATAAACAAAGCCATCCATTCCGGTGTCGACTCCCTGGGGGGTGACATCACCATTATCGGCAATTGCTCTGCCTCCACACCAACATCGTCCTCATACATGTCGACACACACGTACCGACACACAGCAGACACACAGGGAATGCTCTTATCGAAGACAGGACCCCACTAGCCCTTTGGGGAGACAGAGGGAGAGTTTGCCAGCACACACCCAAGCGCTATAATATATATGGGAACAACCTTATATAAGTGTTGTTCTTTATAGCAGCTTAAATATATCAAAATATCGCCAAAAAAATGCCCCCCCTCTCTGTTTTACCCTGTTTCTGTAGTGCAGTGCAGGGGAGAGTCCTGGGAGCCTTCCTCACAGCGGAGCTGAGCAGGAAAATGGCGCTGTGTGCTGAGGAGAATAAGCTCCGCCCCCTATTTCGGCGGGCTTTTCTCCCGTAGTTTTAGATAACTGGCATGGGTTAAATACATACATATAGCCTCAATGGCTATATGTGATGTATTCTTTTGCCATAAAGGTATTAAATATTGCTGCCCAGGGCGCCCCCAGCAGCGCCCTGCACACTCCGTGACCGCTTGGTGTGAAGTGTGTGACAACAATGGCGCACAGCTGCAGTGCTGTGCGCTACCTTCATGAAGACTGAAGAGCCTTCTGCCGCCTGTTTCCGGACCTTCAATCTTCAGCATCTGTAAGGGGGGTCGGCGGCGCGGCTCCGGGACGAACCCCAGGGTGAGACCTGTGTTCCGACTCCCTCTGGAGCTAATGGTGTCCAGTAGCCTAAGAATCCAATCCATCCTGCACGCAGGTGAGTTGAAATTCTCTCCCCTAAGTCCCTCGATGCAGTGAGCCTGTTGCCAGCAGGACTCACTGAAAATAAAAAACCTAAAAACTTTTTCTAAGCAGCTCTTTAGGAGAGCCACCTAGATTGCACCCTGCTCGGACGGGCACAAAAACCTAACTGAGGCTTGGAGGAGGGTCATAGGGGGAGGAGCCAGTACACACCACCTAATCCTAAAGCTTTATTTTTGTGCCCTGTCTCCTGCGGAGCCGCTATTCCCCATGGTCCTGACGGAGTCCCCAGCATCCACTTAGGACGTTAGAGAAAACCTCATGAGTAGATCACAAGTAGTTTGTATAATGGGAGTAATATCCTCATGACTAGATCACAAGTATGTATAATGGGAGTAATAACCTCATGAGTAGATCACTAGTACTATGTATAATGGGAGTAATAACCTCATGAGTAGATCACTAGTAGTGTATATAATGGGAGTAATAACCTCATGAGTAGATCACTAGTAGTATGTATAATGGGAGTAATAACCTCATGAGTAGATAACTAGCAGTATGTATAATGGGAGTAATAACCTCATGAGTAGATCACTAGTAGTTTGTATAATGGAAGTAATATCCTCATGAGTAGATCACAAGTATGTATAATGGGAGTAATAACCTCATGAGTAGATCACAAGTACTTTGTGTAATGGGAGTTATAACCTCATGAGTAGATCACTAGTAGTATGTGTAATGGGAGTAATAACCCCATGAGTAGATCACTAGTAGTATGTATAATGGGAGTAATAACCTCATGAGTAGATCACTAGTAGTATGTATAGTGGGAGTAATAACCTCATGAGTAGATCACTAGTAGTATGTATAATGGGAGTAATAACCTCATGAGTAGATCACTAGTAGTATGTATAATGGGAGTAATAACCTCATGAGTAGATCACTAGTAGTATGTATAATGGGAGTAATAACCTCATGAGTAGATCACTAGTAGTGTATATAATGGGAGTAATAACCTCATGAGTAGATCACTAGTAGTATGTATAATGGGAGTAATAACCTCATGAGTAGATCACTAGTAGTATGTGTAATGGGAGTAATAACCCCATGAGTAGATCACTAGTAGTATGTATAATGGGAGTAATAACCTCATGAGTAGATCACTAGTAGTATGTATAGTGGGAGTAATAACCTCATGAGTAGATCACTAGTAGTATGTATAATGGGAGTAATAACCTCATGAGTAGATCACTAGTAGTATGTATAATGGGAGTAATAACCTCATGAGTAGATCACTAGTAGTATGTGTAATGGGAGTAATAACCCCATGAGTAGATCACTAGTAGTATGTATAATGGGAGTAATAACCTCATGAGTAGATCACTAGTAGTATGTATAGTGGGAGTAATAACCTCATGAGTAGATCACTAGTAGTATGTATAATGGGAGTAATAACCTCATGAGTAGATCACTAGTAGTATGTATAATGGGAGTAATAACCTCATGAGTAGATCACTAGTAGTATGTATAATGGGAGTAATAACTAGAGATGAGCGCCTGAAATTTTTCGGGTTTTGTGTTTTGGTTTTGGGTTCGGTTCCGCGGCCGTGTTTTGGGTTCGAACGCGTTTTGGCAAAACCTCACCGAATTTTTTTTGTCGGATTCGGGTGTGTTTTGGATTCGGGTGTTTTTTTCCAAAAACACTAAAAAACAGCTTAAATCATAGAATTTGGGGGTCATTTTGATCCCAAAGTATTATTAACCTCAAAAACCATAATTTACACTCATTTTCAGTCTATTCTGAATACCTCACACCTCACAATATTATTTTTAGTCCTAAAATTTGCACCGAGGTCGCTGTGTGAGTAAGATAAGCGACCCTAGTGGCCGACACAAACACCGGGCCCATCTAGGAGTGGCACTGCAGTGTCACGCAGGATGTCCCTTCCAAAAAACCCTCCCCAAACAGCACATGACGCAAAGAAAAAAAGAGGCGCAATGAGGTAGCTGTGTGAGTAAGATTAGCGACCCTAGTGGCCGACACAAACACCGGGCCCATCTAGGAGTGGCACTGCAGTGTCACGCAGGATGGCCCTTCCAAAAAACCCTCCCCAAACAGCACATGACGCAAAGAAAAAAAGAGGCGCAATGAGGTAGCTGTGTGAGTAAGATTAGCGACCCTAGTGGCCGACACAAACACCGGGCCCATCTAGGAGTGGCACTGCAGTGTCACGCAGGATGGCCCTTCCAAAAAACCCTCCCCAAACAGCACATGACGCAAAGAAAAAAAGAGGCGCAATGAGGTAGCTGACTGTGTGAGTAAGATTAGCGACCCTAGTGGCCGACACAAACACCGGGCCCATCTAGGAGTGGCACTGCAGTGTCACGCAGGATGTCCCTTCCAAAAAACCCTCCCCAAACAGCACATGACGCAAAGAAAAAAAGAGGCGCAATGAGGTAGCTGTGTGAGTAAGATTAGCGACCCTAGTGGCCGACACAAACACCGGGCCCATCTAGGAGTGGCACTGCAGTGTCACGCAGGATGTCCCTTCCAAAAAACCCTCCCCAAACAGCACATGACGCAAAGAAAAAAAGAGGCGCAATGAGGTAGCTGTGTGAGTAAGATTAGCGACCCTAGTGGCCGACACAAACACCGGGCCCATCTAGGAGTGGCACTGCAGTGTCACGCAGGATGTCCCTTCCAAAAAACCCTCCCCAAACAGCACATGACGCAAAGAAAAAAAGAGGCGCAATGAGGTAGCTGACTGTGTGAGTAAGATTAGCGACCCTAGTGGCCGACACAAACACCGGGCCCATCTAGGAGTGGCACTGCAGTGTCACGCAGGATGTCCCTTCCAAAAAACCCTCCCCAATCAGCACATGATGCAAAGAAAGAGAAAAGAAAAAAGAGGTGCAAGATGGAATTGTCCTTGGGCCCTCCCACCCACCCTTATGTTGTATAAACAAAACAGGACATGCACACTTTAACCAACCCATCATTTCAGTGACAGGGTCTGCCACACGACTGTGACTGATATGACGGGTTGGTTTGGACCCCCCCCAAAAAAGAAGCAATTAATCTCTCCTTGCACAAACTGGCTCTACAGAGGCAAGATGTCCACCTCATCTTCACCCTCCGATATATCACCGTGTACATCCCCCTCCTCACAGATTATCAATTCGTCCCCACTGGAATCCACCATCTCAGCTCCCTGTGTACTTTGTGGAGGCAATTGCTGCTGGTCAATGTCTCCGCGGAGGAATTGATTATAATTCATTTTAATGAACATCATCTTCTCCACATTTTCTGGATGTAACCTCGTACGCCGATTGCTGACAAGGTGAGCGGCGGCACTAAACACTCTTTCGGAGTACACACTTGTGGGAGGGCAACTTAGGTAGAATAAAGCCAGTTTGTGCAAGGGCCTCCAAATTGCCTCTTTTTCCTGCCAGTATAAGTACGGACTGTGTGACGTGCCTACTTGGATGCGGTCACTCATATAATCCTCCACCATTCTATCAATGTTGAGAGAATCATATGCAGTGACAGTAGACGACATGTCCGTAATCGTTGTCAGGTCCTTCAGTCCGGACCAGATGTCAGCATCAGCAGTCGCTCCAGACTGCCCTGCATCACCGCCAGCGGGTGGGCTCGGAATTCTGAGCCTTTTCCTCGCACCCCCAGTTGCGGGAGAATGTGAAGGAGGAGATGTTGACAGGTCGCGTTCCGCTTGACTTGACAATTTTGTCACCAGCAGGTCTTTCAACCCCAGCAGACCTGTGTCTGCCGGAAAGAGAGATCCAAGGTAGGCTTTAAATCTAGGATCGAGCACGGTGGCCAAAATGTAGTGCTCTGATTTCAACAGATTGACCACCCGTGAATCCTTGTTAAGCGAATTAAGGGCTGCATCCACAAGTCCCACATGCCTAGCGGAATCGCTCCCTTTTAGCTCCTTCTTCAATGCCTCCAGCTTCTTCTGCAAAAGCCTGATGAGGGGAATGACCTGACTCAGGCTGGCAGTGTCTGAACTGACTTCACGTGTGGCAAGTTCAAAGGGCATCAGAACCTTGCACAACGTTGAAATCATTCTCCACTGCACTTGAGACAGGTGCATTCCACCTACTATATCGTGCTCAATTGTATAGGCTTGAATGGCCTTTTGCTGCTCCTCCAACCTCTGAAGCATATAGAGGGTTGAATTCCACCTCGTTACCACTTCTTGCTTCAGATGATGGCAGGGCAGGTTCAGTAGTTTTTGGTGGTGCTCCAGTTTTCTGTACGTGGTGCCTGTACGCCGAAAGTGTCCCGCAATTCTTCTGGCCACCGACAGCATCTCTTGCACGCCCCTGTCGTTTTTTAAAAAATTCTGCACCACCAAATTCAAGGTATGTGCAAAACATGGGACGTGCTGGAATTGGCCCAGATTTAATGCACACACAATATTGCTGGCGTTGTCCAATGCCACAAATCCACAGGAGAGTCCAATTGGGGTAAGCCATTCCGCGATGATCTTCCTCAGTTGCCGTAAGAGGTTTTCAGCTGTGTGCGTATTCTGGAAAGCGGTGATACAAAGCGTAGCCTGCCTAGGAAAGAGTTGGCGTTTGCGAGATGCTGCTACTGGTGCCGCCGCTGCTGTTCTTGCGGCGGGAGTCCATACATCTACCCAGTGGGCTGTCACAGTCATATAGTCCTGACCCTGCCCTGCTCCACTTGTCCACATGTCCGTGGTTAAGTGGATATTGGGTACAGCTGCATTTTTTAGGACACTGGTGACTCTTTTTCTGAGGTCTGTGTACATTTTCGGTATCGCCTGCCTAGAGAAATGGAACCTAGATGGTATTTGGTACCGGGGACACAGTACCTCCAACAAGTCTCTAGTTGGCTCTGCAGTAATGATGGATACCGGAACCACGTTTCTCACCACCCAGGATGCCAAGGCCTCAGTTATCCGCTTTGCAGTAGGATGACTGCTGTGATATTTCATCTTCCTCGCAAAGGACTGTTGAACAGTCAATTGCTTACTGGAAGTAGTACAAGTGGGCTTACGACTTCCCCTCTGGGATGACCATCGACTCCCAGCGGCAACAACAGCAGCGCCAGCAGCAGTAGGCGTTACACGCAAGGATGCATCGGAGGAATCCCAGGCAGGAGAGGACTCGTCAGAATTGCCAGTGACATGGCCTGCAGGACTATTGGCATTCCTGGGGAAGGAGGAAATTGACACTGAGGGAGTTGGTGGGGTGGTTTGCGTGAGCTTGGTTACAAGAGGAAGGGATTTACTGGTCAGTGGACTGCTTCCGCTGTCACTCAAAGTTTTTGAACTTGTCACTGACTTATTATGAATGCGCTGCAGGTGACGTATAAGGGAGGATGTTCCGAGGTGGTTAACGTCCTTACCCCTACTTATTACAGCTTGACAAAGGGAACACACGGCTTGACACCTGTTGTCCGCATTTCTGGTGAAATACCTCCACACCGAAGAGCTGATTTTTTTGGTATTTTCACCTGGCATGTCAACGGCCATATTCCTCCCACGGACAACAGGTGTCTCCCCGGGTGCCTGACTTAAACAAACCACCTCACCATCAGAATCCTCCTGGTCAATTTCCTCCCCAGCGCCAGCAACACCCATATCCTCCTCATCCTGGTGTACTTCAACACTGACATCTTCAATCTGACTATCAGGAACTGGACTGCGGGTGCTCCTTCCAGCACTTGCAGGGGGCGTGCAAATGGTGGAAGGCGCATGCTCTTCACGTCCAGTGTTGGGAAGGTCAGGCATCGCAACCGACACAATTGGACTCTCCTTGTGGATTTGGGATTTCAAAGAACGCACAGTTCTTTGCGGTGCTTTTGCCAGCTTGAGTCTTTTCAGTTTTCTAGCGAGAGGCTGAGTGCTTCCATCCTCATGTGAAGCTGAACCACTAGCCATGAACATAGGCCAGGGCCTCAGCCGTTCCTTGCCACTCCGTGTGGTAAATGGCATATTGGCAAGTTTACGCTTCTCCTCCGACAATTTTATTTTAGGTTTTGGAGTCCTTTTTTTACTGATATTTGGTGTTTTGGTTTTGACATGCTCTGTACTATGCCATTGGGCATCGGCCTTGGCAGACGACGTTGCTGGCATTTCATCGTCTCGGCCATGACTAGTGGCAGCAGCTTCAGCACGAGGTGGAAGTGGATCTTGATCTTTCCCTAATTTTGGAACCTCAACATTTTTGTTCTCCATATTTTAATAGGCACAACTAAAAGGCACCTCAGGTAAACAATGGAGATGGATGGATTGGATACTAGTATACAATTATGGACGGGCTGCCGAGTGCCGACACAGAGGTAGCCACAGCCGTGAACTACCGCACTGTACTGTGTCTGCTGCTAATATAGACTGGTTGATAAAGAGATAGTATACTCGTAACTAGTATGTATGTATAAAGAAAGAAAAAAAAACCACGGTTAGGTGGTATATACAATTATGGACGGGCTGCCGAGTGCCGACACAGAGGTAGCCACAGCCGTGAACTACCGCACTGTACTGTGTCTGCTGCTAATATATAGACTGGTTGATAAAGAGATAGTATACTCGTAACTAGTATGTATGTATAAAGAAAGAAAAAAAAAACACGGTTAGGTGGTATATACAATTATGGACGGGCTGCCGAGTGCCGACACAGAGGTAGCCACAGCCGTGAACTACCGCACTGTACTGTGTCTGCTGCTAATATATAGACTGGTTGATAAAGAGATAGTATACTCGTAACTAGTATGTATGTATAAAGAAAGAAAAAAAAACCACGGTTAGGTGGTATATACAATTATGGACGGGCTGCCGAGTGCCGACACAGAGGTAGCCACAGCCGTGAACTACCGCACTGTACTGTGTCTGCTGCTAATATAGACTGGTTGATAAAGAGATAGTATACTCGTAACTAGTATGTATGTATAAAGAAAGAAAAAAAAACCACGGTTAGGTGGTATATACAATTATGGACGGGCTGCCGAGTGCCGACACAGAGGTAGCCACAGCCGTGAACTACCGCACTGTACTGTGTCTGCTGCTAATATATAGACTGGTTGATAAAGAGATAGTATACTCGTAACTAGTATGTATGTATAAAGAAAGAAAAAAAAACCACGGTTAGGTGGTATATACAATTATGGACGGGCTGCCGAGTGCCGACACAGAGGTAGCCACAGCCGTGAACTACCGCACTGTACTGTGTCTGCTGCTAATATATAGACTGGTTGATAAAGAGATAGTATACTCGTAACTAGTATGTATGTATAAAGAAAGAAAAAAAAACCACGGTTAGGTGGTATATACAATTATGGACGGGCTGCCGAGTGCCGACACAGAGGTAGCCACAGCCGTGAACTACCGCACTGTACTGTGTCTGCTGCTAATATATAGACTGGTTGATAAAGAGATAGTATACTCGTAACTAGTATGTATGTATAAAGAAAGAAAAAAAAAACCACGGTTAGGTGGTATATACAATTATGGACGGGCTGCCGAGTGCCGACACAGAGGTAGCCACAGCCGTGAACTACCGCACTGTACTGTGTCTGCTGCTAATATAGACTGGTTGATAAAGAGATAGTATACTCGTAACTAGTATGTATGTATAAAGAAAGAAAAAAAAACCACGGTTAGGTGGTATATACAATTATGGACGGGCTGCCGAGTGCCGACACAGAGGTAGCCACAGCCGTGAACTACCGCACTGTACTGTGTCTGCTGCTAATATATAGACTGGTTGATAAAGAGATAGTATACTCGTAACTAGTATGTATGTATAAAGAAAGAAAAAAAAACCACGGTTAGGTGGTATATACAATTATGGACGGGCTGCCGAGTGCCGACACAGAGGTAGCCACAGCCGTGAACTACCGCACTGTACTGTGTCTGCTGGTAATATATAGACTGGTTGATAAAGAGATAGTATACTCGTAACTAGTATGTATGTATAAAGAAAGAAAAAAAACCCACGGTTAGGTGGTATATACAATTATGGACGGGCTGCCGAGTGCCGACACAGAGGTAGCCACAGCCGTGAACTACCGCACTGTACTGTGTCTGCTGCTAATATATAGACTGGTTGATAAAGAGATAGTATACTCGTAACTAGTATGTATGTATAAAGAAAGAAAAAAAAACCACGGTTAGGTGGTATATACAATTATGGACGGGCTGCCGAGTGCCGACACAGAGGTAGCCACAGCCGTGAACTACCGCACTGTACTGTGTCTGCTGCTAATATATAGACTGGTTGATAAAGAGATAGTATACTCGTAACTAGTATGTATGTATAAAGAAAGAAAAAAAAACCACGGTTAGGTGGTATATACAATTATGGACGGGCTGCCGAGTGCCGACACAGAGGTAGCCACAGCCGTGAACTACCGCACTGTACTGTGTCTGCTGCTAATATAGACTGGTTGATAAAGAGATAGTATACTCGTAACTAGTATGTATGTATAAAGAAAGAAAAAAAAACCACGGTTAGGTGGTATATACAATTATGGACGGGCTGCCGAGTGCCGACACAGAGGTAGCCACAGCCGTGAACTACCGCACTGTACTGTGTCTGCTGCTAATATATAGACTGGTTGATAAAGAGATAGTATACTCGTAACTAGTATGTATGTATAAAGAAAGAAAAAAAAACCACGGTTAGGTGGTATATACAATTATGGACGGGCTGCCGAGTGCCGACACAGAGGTAGCCACAGCCGTGAACTACCGCACTGTACTGTGTCTGCTGCTAATATATAGACTGGTTGATAAAGAGATAGTATACTCGTAACTAGTATGTATGTATAAAGAAAGAAAAAAAAACCACGGTTAGGTGGTATATACAATTATGGACGGGCTGCCGAGTGCCGACACAGAGGTAGCCACAGCCGTGAACTACCGCACTGTACTGTGTCTGCTGCTAATATAGACTGGTTGATAAAGAGATAGTATACTCGTAACTAGTATGTATGTATAAAGAAAGAAAAAAAAACCACGGTTAGGTGGTATATACAATTATGGACGGGCTGCCGAGTGCCGACACAGAGGTAGCCACAGCCGTGAACTACCGCACTGTACTGTGTCTGCTGCTAATATATAGACTGGTTGATAAAGAGATAGTATACTCGTAACTAGTATGTATGTATAAAGAAAGAAAAAAAAACCACGGTTAGGTGGTATATACAATTATGGACGGGCTGCCGAGTGCCGACACAGAGGTAGCCACAGCCGTGAACTACCGCACTG
The DNA here is from genome assembly GCF_028390025.1 of Pseudophryne corroboree. Lineage (NCBI taxonomy): Eukaryota > Metazoa > Chordata > Amphibia > Anura > Myobatrachidae > Pseudophryne > Pseudophryne corroboree. The sequence goes on from NC_086445.1 coordinate 1,037,143,536, forward strand.
TACTGTGTCTGCTGGTAATATATAGACTGGTTGATAAAGAGATAGTATACTCGTAACTAGTATGTATGTATAAAGAAAGAAAAAAAACCCACGGTTAGGTGGTATATACAATTATGGACGGGCTGCCGAGTGCCGACACAGAGGTAGCCACAGCCGTGAACTACCGCACTGTACTGTGTCTGCTGCTAATATATAGACTGGTTGATAAAGAGATAGTATACTCGTAACTAGTATGTATGTATAAAGAAAGAAAAAAAAACCACGGTTAGGTGGTATATACAATTATGGACGGGCTGCCGAGTGCCGACACAGAGGTAGCCACAGCCGTGAACTACCGCACTGTACTGTGTCTGCTGCTAATATATAGACTGGTTGATAAAGAGATAGTATACTCGTAACTAGTATGTATGTATAAAGAAAGAAAAAAAAACCACGGTTAGGTGGTATATACAATTATGGACGGGCTGCCGAGTGCCGACACAGAGGTAGCCACAGCCGTGAACTACCGCACTGTACTGTGTCTGCTGCTAATATAGACTGGTTGATAAAGAGATAGTATACTCGTAACTAGTATGTATGTATAAAGAAAGAAAAAAAAACCACGGTTAGGTGGTATATACAATTATGGACGGGCTGCCGAGTGCCGACACAGAGGTAGCCACAGCCGTGAACTACCGCACTGTACTGTGTCTGCTGCTAATATAGACTGGTTGATAAAGAGATAGTATACTACTAATATTATATACTGGTGGTCAGGTCACTGGTCACTAGTCACACTGGCAGTGGCACTCCTGCAGCAAAAGTGTGCACTGTTTAATTTTAATATAATATTATGTACTCCTGGCTCCTGCTATAACCTATAACTGGCACTGCAGTAGTGCTCCCCAGTCTCCCCCACAATTATAAGCTGTGTGAGCTGAGCAGTCAGACAGATATATAATATATATAGATGATGCAGCACACTGGCCTGAGCCTGAGCAGTGCACACAGATATGGTATGTGACTGACTGAGTCACTGTGTGTATCGCTTTTTTCAGGCAGAGAACGGATATATTAAATAAACTGCACTGTGTGTCTGGTGGTCACTCACTATATAATATATTATGTACTCCTGGCTCCTGCTATAACCTATAACTGGCACTGCAGTAGTGCTCCCCAGTCTCCCCCACAATTATAAGCTGTTGAGCTGAGCAGTCAGACAGATATATATAATATTATATATAGATAATAGATGATGCAGCACACTGGCCTGAGCCTGAGCAGTGCACACAGATATGGTATGTGACTGAGTCACTGTGTGCTGTGTATCGCTTTTTTCAGGCAGAGAACGGATTATATTATGTACTCCTGGCTCCTGCTATAACCTATAACTGGCACTGCAGTAGTGCTCCCCAGTCTCCCCCACAATTATAAGCTGTGTGAGCTGAGCAGTCAGACAGATATATATAATATTATATATAGATAATAGATGATGCAGCACACTGGCCTGAGCCTGAGCAGTGCACACAGATATGGTATGTGACTGAGTCACTGTGTGCTGTGTATCGCTTTTTTCAGGCAGAGAACGGATTATAAATAAAAGTGGTGGTCACTGGTCACTGGTCACTATCAGCAAAACTCTGCACTGTACACTACTGAGTACTCCTAATGCTCCCCAAAATTAGTAAATCAAGTGTCTCTCTAATCTATTCTAATTCTAAACGGAGAGGACGCCAGCCACGTCCTCTCCCTATCAATCTCAATGCACGTGTGAAAATGGCGGCGACGCGCGGCTCCTTATATAGAATCCGAGTCTCGCGAGAATCCGACAGCGTCATGATGACGTTCGGGCGCGCTCGGGTTAACCGAGCAAGGTGGGAAGATCCGAGTCGCTCGGACCCGTGAAAAAAAACATGAAGTTCTGGCGGGTTCGGATTCAGAGAAACCGAACCCGCTCATCTCTAGTAATAACCTCATGAGTAGATCACTAGTAGTGTATATAATGGGAGTAATAACCTCATGAGTAGATCACTAGTAGTATGTATAATGGGAGTAATAACCTCATGAGTAGATCACTAGTAGTATGTATAATGGGAGTAATAACCTCATGAGTAGATCACAAGTAGTTTGTATAATGGGAGTAATATCCTCATGACTAGATCACAAGTATGTATAATGGGAGTAATAACCTCATGAGTAGATCACTAGTAGTATGTATAATGGGAGTAATAACCTCATGAGTAGATCACTAGTAGTGTATATAATGGGAGTAATAACCTCATGAGTAGATCACTAGTAGTATGTATAATGGGAGTAATAACCTCATGAGTAGATAACTAGTAGTATGTATAATGGAAGTAATAACCTCATGAGTAGATCACTAGTAGTATGTATAACGGGAGTAATAACCTCATGAGGATATCACAAGTAGTTTGTATAATGGGAGTAATATACTCATGAGTAGATCACAAGTATGTATAATGGGAGTAATAACCTCATGAGTAGATCACAAGTACTTTGTGTAATGGGAGTTATAACCTCATGAGTAGATCACTAGTAGTATGTGTAATGGGAGTAATAACCCCATGAGTAGATCACTAGTAGTATGTATAATGGGAGTAATAACCTCATGAGTAGATCACTAGTAGTATGTATAGTGGTAGTAATAACCTCATGAGTAGATCACTAGTAGTATGTATAATGGGAGTAATAACCTCATGAGTAGATCACTAGTAGTATGTATAATGGGAGTAATATCCTCATGAGTAGATCACTAGTAGTATGTGTAATGGGAGTAATAACCCCATGAGTAGATCACTAGTAGTATGTATAATGGGAGTAATAACCTCATGAGTAGATAACTAGTAGTGTATATAATGGGAGTAATAATCTCATGAGTAGATCACTAGTAGTATGTATAATGGGAGTAATAACCTCATGAGTAGATCACTAGTAGTATGTATAATGGGAGTAATAACCTCATGAGTAGATCACTAGTAGTATGTATAATGGGAGTAATAACCTCATGAGTAGATCACTAGTAGTGTATATAATGGGAGTAATAACCTCATGAGTAGATCACTAGTAGTATGTATAATGGGAGTAATAACCTCATGAGTAGATCACTAGTAGTATGTATAATGGGAGTAATAACCTCATGAGTAGATCACAAGTAGTTTGTATAATGGGAGTAATATCCTCATGAGTAGATCACAAGTATGTATAATGGGAGTAATAACCTCATGAGTAGATCACTAGTAGTATGTATAATGGGAGTAATAACCTCATGAGTAGATCACTAGTAGTGTATATAATGGGAGTAATAACCTCATGAGTAGATCACTAGTAGTATGTATAATGGGAGTAATAACCTCATGAGTAGATAACTAGTAGTATGTATAATGGGAGTAATAACCTCATGAGTAGATCACTAGTAGTATGTATAACGGGAGTAATAACCTCATGAGTAGATCACTAGTAGTATGTATAATGGGAGTAATAACCTCATGAGTAGATCACAAGTAGTTTGTATAATGGGAGTAATATCCTCATGAGTAGATCACAAGTATGTATAATGGGAGTAATAACCTCATGAGTAGATCACAAGTACTTTGTGTAATGGGAGTTATAACCTCATGAGTAGATCACTAGTGGTATGTGTAATGGGAGTAATAACCCCATGAGTAGATCACTAGTAGTATGTATAGTGGGAGTAATAACCTCATGAGTAGATCACTAGTAGTATGTATAATGGGAGTAATAACCTCATGACTAGATCACTAGTAGTATGTATAATGGGAGTAATAACCTCATGAGTAGATCACTAGTAGTATGTATAATGGGAGTAATAACCTCATGAGTAGATCACTAGTAGTATGTATAATGGGAGTAATAACCTCATGAGTAGATCACAAGTAGTTTGTATAATGGGAGTAATATCCTCATGAGTAGATCACAAGTATGTATAATGGGAGTAATAACCTCATGAGTAGATCACTAGTAGTATGTATAATGGGAGTAATAACCTCATGAGTAGATCACTAGTAGTGTATATAATGGGAGTAATAACCTCATGAGTAGATCACTAGTAGTATGTATAATGGGAGTAATAACCTCATGAGTAGATCGCTAGTAGTATGTATAATGGGAGTAATAACCTCATGAGTAGATCACTAGTAGTATGTATAACGGGAGTAATAACCTCATGAGTATATCACAAGTAGTTTGTATAATGGGAGTAATATCCTCATGAGTAGATCACAAGTATGTATAATGGGAGTAATAACCTCATGAGTAGATCACAAGTACTTTGTGTAATGGGAGTTATAACCTCATGAGTAGATCACTAGTGGTATGTGTAATGGGAGTAATAACCCCATGAGTAGATCACTAGTAGTATGTATAATGGGAGTAATAACCTCATGAGTAGATCACTAGTAGTATGTATAGTGGGAGTAATAACCTCATGAGTAGATCACTAGTAGTATGTATAATGGGAGTAATAACCTCATGACTAGATCACTAGTAGTATGTATAATGGGAGTAATAACCTCATGAGTAGATCACTAGTAGTGTATACAATGGGAGTAATAACCTCATGAGTAGATTACTAGTAGTATGTATAATGGGAGTAATAACCTCATGAGTAGATAACTAGTAGTATGTATAATGGGAGTAATAACCTCATGAGTAGATCACTAGTAGTATGTGTAATGGGAGTAATAACCTCATGAGTAGATCACAAGTAGTTTGTATAATGGGAGTAATATACTCATGAGTAGATCACAAGTATGTATAATGGGAGTAATAACCTCATGAGTAGATCACAAGTACTTTGTGTAATGGGAGTTATAACCTCATGAGTAGATCACTAGTAGTATGTGTAATGGGAGTAATAACCCCATGAGTAGATCACTAGTAGTATGTATAATGGGAGTAATAACCTCATGAGTAGATCACTAGTAGTATGTATAATGGGAGTAATAACCTCATGAGTAGATCACTAGTAGTATGTGTAATGGGAGTAATAACCCCATGCGTAGATCACTAGTAGTATGTATAATGGGAGTAATAACCTCATGAGTAGATCACTAGTAGTATGTATAGTGGGAGTAATAACCTCATGAGTAGATCACTAGTAGTATGTATAATGGGAGTAATAACCTCATGAGTAGATCACTAGTAGTATGTATAATGGGAGTAATAACCTCATGAGTAGATCACTAGTAGTATGTATAATGGGAGTAATAACCTCATGAGTAGATCACTAGTAGTGTATATAATGCGAGTAATAACCTCATGAGTAGATCACTAGTAGTATGTATAATGGGAGTAATAACCTCATGAGTAGATCACTAGTAGTATGTATAATGGGAGTAATAACCTCATGAGTAGATCACAAGTAGTTTGTATAATGGGAGTAATATCCTTATGAGTAGATCACAAGTATGTATAATGGGAGTAATAACCTCATGAGTAGATCACAAGTACTTTGTGTAATGGGAGTTATAACCTCATGAGTAGATCACTAGTAGTATGTGTAATGGGAGTAATAACCCCATGAGTAGATCACTAGTAGTATGTATAATGGGAGTAATAACCTAATGAGTAGATCACTAGTAGTATGTATAATGGGAGTAATAACCTCATGAGTAGATCACTCGTAGTATGTATAATGGGAGTAATAACCTCATGAGTAGATCACTAGTAGTATGTATAGTGGGAGTAATAACCTCATGAGTAGATCACTAGTAGTATGTATAATGGGAGTAATTAACTCATGAGTAGATCACTAGTAGTATGTATAGTGGGAGTAATAACCTCATGAGTAGATCACTAGTAGTATGTATAATGGGAGTAATAACCTCATGAGTAGATCACTAGTAGTATGTATAGTGGGAGTAATAACCTCATGAGTAGATCACTAGTAGTATTTATAATGGGAGTAATAACCTCATGAGTAGATCACTAGTAGTATGTATAGTGGGAGTAATAACCTCATGAGTAGATCACTAGTAGTATGTATAATGGGAGTAATAACCTCATGAGTAGATCACTAGTAGTATGTATAGTGGGAGTAATAACCTCATGAGTAGATCACTAGTAGTATGTATAATGGGAGTTATAACCTCATGAGTAGATCACTAGTAGTATGTATAGTGGGAGTAATAACCTCATGAGTAGATCACTAGTAGTATGTATAATGGGAGTAATAACCTCATGAGTAGATCACTAGTAGTATGTATAGTGGGAGTAATAACCTCATGAGTAGATCACTAGTAGTATGTATAATGGGAGTAATAACCTCATGAGTAGATCACTAGTAGTATGTATAATGGGAGTTATATTACCATCAGTAGATCATATATACTGTAAGTATATCTGATAGTGATCAGAAGATCCCCAGTGGTGTATGTGAAGATACAGGGGTCCTTGGGCACGTTGACAATCCGTGGTGGCTTATTGCACAGAATGGGTTATAAACAGCGCAGCACTCTTCAGTAATACAATCCAACGCGACAGTTCCCACAATTAATTTCTGGCAGAGCATGCCCAGATGGGAACGCCCTTCCCAGGGGAGTTACAAAAGGCTCAGATCGGAGGGGTCTTTACAATATCCAGTCCCCACTAGCTCCCCCAAGTGTCCTCTCTCAGTTGACCCCCTAGCTGGGTCTGACTCCTGGCTGTCTGGACATTAGGACGTGAACAGAAGGACCGCTGATACCTTAATTCACTCTACCCCTGAGTACCCCCGGTGGAGGGTGAATGCAACCCATCAGGTGCTTTTTACAGGGAAATGTCACATTTCCCTCACCGATACTTCCAGTATTATCAATTCCTCTGGGCACAAGAATACACGTATGGAAACATCTACCACATAATGTCACACGGCAACACATAACCATACATGTAACTACAACAGCATCAGTACAGGCCTGGCATACTCACCAGGGTATGAGGGAAATACAGAACACAGGGCTACAAGTACAGCCTGGGTAGGGATTGGAATAAGGCATTGTAGCTCTAGTTCCGGTTTCTTTACAATATATGTCACAGAGCGTGATGGGTCAGTAGTAATGTCTCAGTTCTCATAACGTCATAAGACGATATAAAGTAGACGTCATATAATATTTACTACACCATCATCATTGTGTTACTGCCATTGTGACTGGACAGATGTGGTGTATACATTAATGCTCTCCGTCAGCTGCCTGTGATGTGCACAGTAGGAAACACAGATACAGTAGTGAATGAGATGGATATTTATGAATATAACGTTTTGCCTGCATGAAATTGCCAAAAGAATGACAAAGCGCCCGTCCCAAAATAGCAAACGTTAAGGCAGTAAGTGCTAGTGGTACGCAGAGCGCACGAGACCGGAGCATTCGTTGAGCTAGGATATCAATTAAGGGATGAAAACGGAACCTGCATTTTGAGACAGATTTACTTTCTATTACCTTTAAATATATTTTCCATTTTATTCCTTTGGAGCTTATTGAGTAATCCTATTCACCGCTGAGTGCAGGGGACCATTCTAATCTGTTTAGAGCTAGAACGTAAGTGTACTGCATATGGTATATAACAAGGGCAGACAACAATACGCAGAAGCCATGCATTAGCGAGGGAAGAGGTACGATGGAGCCTCGGAATTCAGTGGCAGCTGTAAGCATCGCCGACGCGTGGGTGGCCCGGCTGGGTGTAGGCAGTGAGCCGGCTGGGTACTGCGGTGCTTTGCAGAGTCTGTTATGTTACCTGTGATGGTTAATGGATCTCAGCCAGGGAAGGAGAGCGTTTGGGCACTGGCATTTGGGCTCCCATACATTTTTGCCCCAGGGGCACCAGTTCGTTACGCTGTAGGTTATTTTGGCGTCAGCATTTAGGTGCATGATTGTGTACCTTCCCTTGAGCTCTGCGTTATTGGAATGGATTTGGCTGAGGACTTGAAGTTTGAGATTGGGGTTTGTATTTGTGGTTAGATACCCAACTGACATGCAATCCATCCAGGGAGAGACTTGCTGCGGGAGGGAGTCTGTGCTGCGAACCATAGTGTGGGAATAATGTTTTCCCTTCGTTGGCACCAATGCACATAAAGACAATATCCCCTGGCCACTTACTGGCTGTGGAAGTGCTGATCACACAATAATCAGGTAGGATGCCTTACAGAGTGCAGGTTGTCTAGTAATGTGGCAGTCCCATCTAGATGCTTTGCCGGAGAAAGTCATAATGGACTTGAAACGTGCAGGCACAGGGATACCAGCATCCGATCCGTGTATTATCGGCAGGGGTGGATCATTACATCGACAGTGTCTAGGTCGACAGTGTTTAGGTCGACCACTATAGGTCGACAGTCACTAGGTCGACAGGGTCTCTATGTCAACAGGGTTTCTAGGTCGACAGGTCAAAAGGTCGACATGAGGTTGGGGGGGGGGGGGGGTTGTGTTGTTTTCTGCATACAGTGACCGGGAAGCCGAATTAGTGCACTGTGTCCCCTCTTTCGGGCAAGGAGCCTCGCTCCACTACCGCTTCGCTCGGCACAGATTACCGTTCCAATCGTAGTCCACGTGGATCGTTAAGTATGAAAAAGTTTTTAAAAAAAGAAAAAAATGTGAAAAACTCATGTCGACCTTTTGACCTGTCGACCTAGCACATGTCGACCTAGAAACCCTGTCGACCTTCCAACCCTGTCGACCTAGTGACTGTCGACCTAAACATTGTCGACCTAGACAGTGTCGACCTTCAGACCGGATCCCATTATCGGCCTGATTCCTGTTTGTAAGTAAAGCAAAAAAGCAAGCAACTAGGCAAAACAATGTTGCACTGCAGGTGGGACAGATGTAACATGTGCAGAGAGATCTAAATTTGGGTGGGTTTTATTGTTTCTGTAAATACTGGCTGCTTTATTTTACCCATACCACCGACTTTGTGGCTGCTCTCTCCGGAAGAGAGCAGCCACGTCGGCTCGGCAGGGGGCGGGGCAGGGCAGTGATGGGCAGAGGGGACGGAGGTGGAGGCAGAACAGGGGTGGGACGGAGGCTGTACGGGGGCGTGGTTGGTGAGGCGTGTCATTTAAGCCACACACCCTACTCTGTAATGCCGATATTACAGGCATTACACTGCAGGGGCGTAGCTATGATGAGCGATTCAACAAGAATTGCATCATCGACTGCCCGGACCGCCCACTTTACTCACTAAGTGGGCGACCGGGCAGGGGGGACAGCAAAAATCGGGAGACTTGCCTGATCTTCTGGGGGGGCGGCATGAGGGTCACCCGATTTTCGGGAGCCTCCCGGCCATTCCAGGAGAGCAGGCAAGTATGATTTTACCCGGTGTGACCTCCATTGCTCATCTTTCCTCCTGCCACCTTTGCAGCCATGTGGGCATTGGCGGATCTATAATGGGTGCAGTGCACACGGGCCCCTGGGTCCAGAGGGGGGCCCACACCGCACACACTGCACCCATTTCTCCTATACTAACCTTTCCGGCGTCCAACGGTGACTATGTGCGGTCCCCCTCTTCTCCCGTAGCCGTCACCATCGCTGCTAGTGCACTGAGCGGTAGGTAGAGACTCTGGCACAGTGCCAGGGTCTACAGTGCATGCGTAGGACTCTGGAAAAATGGCGCAGCGGTCATTTTTCAGAGTCCTGCACATGCACTGTATACTGCAATGTCTCAGCGCTGACAGCGGCGGTGGCGGCTACAGGAGAGGAGGGGGCCCACACACGGAGTCTGCACACGGGTCCCCTCCTCTCTAGAAACGCCGCTGCATGTGGGTACATACTCCACAGACACCTAGCTCTGGAGGGCCACTTAGCACCTAGGTGTAGCTCCGTCCTCTTCCTCTTAGGAAGCAGTGGGTGTTATTGCCGGAGCTAGGTGTAATGCACAATACTTATATATTTTTTAAAACTTGTTTCAGGGAGATTATATCGGTAGAAACGTGGAACACCGTTGAGGGGGCACGTCATGCTCTGGCTAAAGGAAGTGTCTACCTCCACGTATAGGCGAATCTATTGCCACTCCGGGGTGTGTCCTGCAATGACGCTGGGGTCTTCTGCAGGATGCTGGAGGGTAGACATGCACGCCCCTTACCCATACAGTATCCAGCATGCCCACACAGTGCCCAGCATACACACTGCGTCCACACCTGTGCAGTGCTCAGCAAACACTCCCACAGTGCCCAACATGCATCCCCCATACCGACACAGTGTCCAGCATACACCCCCCCATACTGACACAGTGCCCAGCATACACCCCCCATACCCACACAGTGCCCAACATGCATCCCCCATACCGACACAGTGTCCAGCATACACCCCCCACATACCCACACAGTGCCCAGCATACACCTCCCATACTCACACAGTGCCCAGCATACACCCCCCATACCCACACAGTGCCCAGCATACACCCCCCATACCCACACAGTGCCCAGCATACACACTGCCTCCACACCTGTACAGTGCTCAGCAAACACTCCCACAGTGCCCAACATGCATCCCCCATACCGACACAGTGTCCAGCATACACCCCCCCCCCCATACCCACACAGTGCCCAGCATACACACTGCCTCCACACCTGTACAGTGCTCAGCAAACACTCCCACAGTGCCCAACATGCATCCCCCATACCAACACAGTGTCCAGCATACACCCCCCCATACTGACACAGTGCCCAGCATACACCCCCCATACCCACACAGTGCCCAGCATACACCCCCCATACCCACACAGTGCCCAGCATACACCCCCCATACCCACACAGTGCCCTGCATACACCCTCAATACCCACACAGTGCCCAGCATACACCCCCCATACCCACACAGTGCCCAGCATACACCCCCCATACCCACACAGTGCCCAGCATACACCCCCCATACCCACACAGTGCCCAGCATTCACCCCCATACCCACACAGTGCCCAGCATACACCCCCCATACCCACACAGTGCCCAGCATACACCCCCCATACCAACACAGTGCCCAGCATACACCCCCCATACCCACACAGTGCCCAGCATACACCCCCCATACCAACAGAGTGCCCAGCATACACCCCCATACCCACACAGTGCCCAGCATACACCCTCAATACCCACACAGTGCCCAGCATACACCCTCAATACCCACACAGTGCCCAGCATACACCCCCCATACCCACACAGTGCCCAGCATACACCCCCCCATACCCACACAGTGACCAGCATACACACTACCTCCACACCTGTACAGTGCTCAGCAAACACTCCCACAGTGCCCAACATGCATCCCCCATACCGACACAGTGTCCAGCATACCCCCCCCATACCCACACAGTGCCCAGCATACACACTGCCTCCACACCTGTGCAGTGCTCAGCAAACACCCCCACAGTGCCCAACATGCATCCCCCATACCGACACAGTGCCCAGCATACACCCCCCATACCCACACAGTGCCCAGCATACACCCCCCATACCCACACAGTGCCCAGCATACACCCCCCATACCCACACAGTGCCCAGCATACACCCCCATACCCACACAGTGCCCAGCATACACCCCCCATACCCACACAGTGCCCAGCATACACCCGCCATACCCACACAGTGCCCAGCATACACCCCCCATACCCACACAGTGCCCAGCATACACCCCCCATACCCACACAGTGCCCAGCATACACCCCCCATACCCACACAGTGCCCAGCATACACCCGCCATACCCACACAGTGCCCAGCATTCACCTCCATACCCACACAGTGCCCAGCATACACCTCCCATACCCACACAGTGCCCAACATACACCCCCCATACCAACACAGTGCCCAGCATACACCCCCCATACCCACACAGTGCCCAGCATACACCCCCCATACCAACAGAGTGCCCAGCATACACCCCCATACCCACACAGTGCCCAGCATACACCCTCAATACCCACACAGTGCCCAGCATACACCCCCCATACCCACACAGTGCCCAGCATACACCCCCCCCCCATACCCACACAGTGCCCAGCATTCACCCCCATACCCACACAGTGCCCAGCATACACCCCCCATACCCACACAGTGCCCAGCATACACCCCCAATACAAACACAGTGCCCAGCATACCCCCCCCCCCATACGGACACAGTGCCCAGCATACACCCCCCAATATCCACACAGTGCCCAGCATACACCCCCCATACCCACACAGTGCCCAGCATATACCCCCATACCAACACAGTGCCCAGCATACACCCCCCATACCCACACAGTGCCCAGCATACACCCCCCCCCCATACCCACACAGTGCCCAGCATATACCCCCCATACCCACACAGTGCCCAACAGGTATCCTCCATACCCACACAGTGCCCAGCATACACCCCCCATACCGACACAGTGCCCAGCATACACCCCCAATATCCACACAGTGCCCAGCATACACACCCCATACTGACACAGTGCCCAGCATACACCCCTCATACCCACACGGTGCCCAGCATACACCCCCCCATACGCACACAGTGCCCAGCATACACCCCCCATACCCACACAGTACCCAGCATACACCGCCCATACCCACACAGTACCCAGCATACACCCCCCATACCCACACAGTGTCCAGCACCCCCCATACCCACACAGTGCCCAGCATACTCCCCCCATACCAACACAGTGCCCAGCATACACCCCCCATACCCACACAGTGCCCAGCATACACACTGCCTCCACACCTGTACAGTGCTCAGCAAACACTCCCACAGTGCCCAACATGCATCCCCCATACCGACACAGTGCCCAGCATACAACCCCCCATACCCACACAGTGCCCAGCATACACCCCCCATACCCACACAGTGCCCAGCATACATCCCCCATACCCACACAGTGCCCAGCATATACCCCCATACCCACACAGTGCCCAGCATACACCCCCTATATCCACACAGTGCCCAGCATATACCCCCTAATACCCACACAGTGCCCAGCATACACCCCCCATACCCACACAGTGCCCAGCATACACCCCCCATACCCACACAGTACCCAGCATATACCCACACAGTACCCAGCATACATCCCCATACCCACACAGTGCCCAGCATACACCCCCCCATACCCACACAGTGCCCAGCATACATCCCCCATACCCACACAGTGCCCAGCATATACCCCCATACCCACACAGTGCCCAGCATACACCCCCCTATATCCACACAGTGCCCAGCATATACCCCCTAATACCCACACAGTGCCCAGCATACACCCCCCATACCCACACAGTGCCCAGCATACACCCCCCCCATACCCACACAGTACCCAGCATATACCCACACAGTACCCAGCATACATCCCCATACCCACACAGTGCCCAGCATACACCCCCCATACGCACACAGTGCCCAGCATACACCCCCCCATACCCACACAGTGCCCAGCATACACCCCCCATACCCACACAGTGCCCAGCATACACCCCCATACCAACACACTGCCCAGCATACCACCGACTTTGTGGCTGCTCTCTCCGGAAGAGAGCAGCCACGTCGGCTCGGCAGGGGGCGGGGCAGGGCAGTGATGGGCAGAGGGGACGGAGGTGGAGGCAGAACAGGGGTGGGACGGAGGCTGTACGGGGGCGTGGTTGGTGAGGCGTGTCATTTAAGCCACACACCCTACTCTGTAATGCCGATATTACAGGCATTACACTGCAGGGGCGTAGCTATGATGAGCGATTCAACAAGAATTGCATCATCGACTGCCCGGACCGCCCACTTTACTCACTAAGTGGGCGACCGGGCAGGGGGGACAGCAAAAATCGGGAGACTTGCCTGATCTTCTGGGGGGGCGGCATGAGGGTCACCCGATTTTCGGGAGCCTCCCGGCCATTCCAGGAGAGCAGGCAAGTATGATTTTACCCGGTGTGACCTCCATTGCTCATCTTTCCTCCTGCCACCTTTGCAGCCATGTGGGCATTGGCGGATCTATAATGGGTGCAGTGCACACGGGCCCCTGGGTCCAGAGGGGGGCCCACACCGCACACACTGCACCCATTTCTCCTATACTAACCTTTCCGGCGTCCAACGGTGACTATGTGCGGTCCCCCTCTTCTCCCGTAGCCGTCACCATCGCTGCTAGTGCACTGAGCGGTAGGTAGAGACTCTGGCACAGTGCCAGGGTCTACAGTGCATGCGTAGGACTCTGGAAAAATGGCGCAGCGGTCATTTTTCAGAGTCCTGCACATGCACTGTATACTGCAATGTCTCAGCGCTGACAGCGGCGGTGGCGGCTACAGGAGAGGAGGGGGCCCACACACGGAGTCTGCACACGGGTCCCCTCCTCTCTAGAAACGCCGCTGCATGTGGGTACATACTCCACAGACACCTAGCTCTGGAGGGCCACTTAGCACCTAGGTGTAGCTCCGTCCTCTTCCTCTTAGGAAGCAGTGGGTGTTATTGCCGGAGCTAGGTGTAATGCACAATACTTATATATTTTTTAAAACTTGTTTCAGGGAGATTATATCGGTAGAAACGTGGAACACCGTTGAGGGGGCACGTCATGCTCTGGCTAAAGGAAGTGTCTACCTCCACGTATAGGCGAATCTATTGCCACTCCGGGGTGTGTCCTGCAATGACGCTGGGGTCTTCTGCAGGATGCTGGAGGGTAGACATGCACGCCCCTTACCCATACAGTATCCAGCATGCCCACACAGTGCCCAGCATACACACTGCGTCCACACCTGTGCAGTGCTCAGCAAACACTCCCACAGTGCCCAACATGCATCCCCCATACCGACACAGTGTCCAGCATACACCCCCCCATACTGACACAGTGCCCAGCATACACCCCCCATACCCACACAGTGCCCAACATGCATCCCCCATACCGACACAGTGTCCAGCATACACCCCCCACATACCCACACAGTGCCCAGCATACACCTCCCATACTCACACAGTGCCCAGCATACACCCCCCATACCCACACAGTGCCCAGCATACACCCCCCATACCCACACAGTGCCCAGCATACACACTGCCTCCACACCTGTACAGTGCTCAGCAAACACTCCCACAGTGCCCAACATGCATCCCCCATACCGACACAGTGTCCAGCATACACCCCCCCATACTGACACAGTGCCCAGCATACACCCCCCATACCCACACAGTGCCCAACATGCATCCCCCATACCGACACAGTGTCCAGCATACACCCCCCACATACCCACACAGTGCCCAGCATACACCTCCCATACTCACACAGTGCCCAGCATACACCCCCCATACCCACACAGTGCCCAGCATACACCCCCCATACCCACACAGTGCCCAGCATACACACTGCCTCCACACCTGTACAGTGCTCAGCAAACACTCCCACAGTGCCCAACATGCATCCCCCATACCGACACAGTGTCCAGCATACACCCCCCCCCATACCCACACAGTGCCCAGCATACACACTGCCTCCACACCTGTACAGTGCTCAGCAAACACTCCCACAGTGCCCAACATGCATCCCCCATACCAACACAGTGTCCAGCATACACCCCCCCATACTGACACAGTGCCCAGCATACACCCCCCATACCCACACAGTGCCCAGCATACACCCCCCATACCCACACAGTGCCCAGCATACACCCCCCATACCCACACAGTGCCCTGCATACACCCTCAATACCCACACAGTGCCCAGCATACACCCCCCATACCCACACAGTGCCCAGCATACACCCCCCATACCCACACAGTACCCAGCATACACCCCCCATACCCACACAGTGCCCAGCATTCACCCCCATACCCACACAGTGCCCAGCATACACCCCCCATACCCACACAGTGCCCAGCATACACCCCCCATACCAACACAGTGCCCAGCATACACCCCCCATACCCACACAGTGCCCAGCATACACCCCCCATACCAACAGAGTGCCCAGCATACACCCCCATACCCACACAGTGCCCAGCATACACCCTCAATACCCACACAGTGCCCAGCATACACCCTCAATACCCACACAGTGCCCAGCATACACCCCCCATACCCACACAGTGCCCAGCATACACCCCCCCATACCCACACAGTGACCAGCATACACACTACCTCCACACCTGTACAGTGCTCAGCAAACACTCCCACAGTGCCCAACATGCATCCCCCATACCGACACAGTGTCCAGCATACCCCCCCCCATACCCACACAGTGCCCAGCATACACACTGCCTCCACACCTGTGCAGTGCTCAGCAAACACCCCCACAGTGCCCAACATGCATCCCCCATACCGACACAGTGCCCAGCATACACCCCCCATACCCACACAGTGCCCAGCATACACCCCCCATACCCACACAGTGCCCAGCATACACCCCCCATACCCACACAGTGCCCAGCATACACCCCCCATACCCACACAGTGCCCAGCATACACCCGCCATACCCACACAGTGCCCAGCATACACCCCCCATACCCACACAGTGCCCAGCATACACCCCCCATACCCACACAGTGCCCAGCATACACCCCCCATACCCACACAGTGCCCAGCATACACCCGCCATACCCACACAGTGCCCAGCATTCACCTCCATACCCACACAGTGCCCAGCATACACCTCCCATACCCACACAGTGCCCAACATACACCCCCCATACCAACACAGTGCCCAGCATACACCCCCCATACCCACACAGTGCCCAGCATACACCCCCCATACCAACAGAGTGCCCAGCATACACCCCCATACCCACACAGTGCCCAGCATACACCCTCAATACCCACACAGTGCCCAGCATACACCCCCCATACCCACACAGTGCCCAGCATACACCCCCCCCCCATACCCACACAGTGCCCAGCATTCACCCCCATACCCACACAGTGCCCAGCATACACCCCCCATACCCACACAGTGCCCAGCATACACCCCCAATACAAACACAGTGCCCAGCATACCCCCCCCCATACGGACACAGTGCCCAGCATACACCCCCAATATCCACACAGTGCCCAGCATACACCCCCCATACCCACACAGTGCCCAGCATATACCCCCATACCAACACAGTGCCCAGCATACACCCCCCATACCCACACAGTGCCCAGCATACACCCCCCCCCCATACCCACACAGTGCCCAGCATATACCCCCCATACCCACACAGTGCCCAACAGGTATCCTCCATACCCACACAGTGCCCAGCATACACCCCCCATACCGACACAGTGCCCAGCATACACCCCCAATATCCACACAGTGCCCAGCATACACACCCCATACTGACACAGTGCCCAGCATACACCCCTCATACCCACACGGTGCCCAGCATACACCCCCCCATACGCACACAGTGCCCAGCATACACCCCCCATACCCACACAGTACCCAGCATACACCGCCCATACCCACACAGTACCCAGCATACACCCCCCATACCCACACAGTGTCCAGCACCCCCCATACCCACACAGTGCCCAGCATACACCCCCCATACCAACACAGTGCCCAGCATACACCCCCCATACCCACACAGTGCCCAGCATACACACTGCCTCCACACCTGTACAGTGCTCAGCAAACACTCCCACAGTGCCCAACATGCATCCCCCATACCGACACAGTGCCCAGCATACAACCCCCCATACCCACACAGTGCCCAGCATACACCCCCCATACCCACACAGTGCCCAGCATACATCCCCCATACCCACACAGTGCCCAGCATATACCCCCATACCCACACAGTGCCCAGCATACACCCCCTATATCCACACAGTGCCCAGCATATACCCCCTAATACCCACACAGTGCCCAGCATACACCCCCCATACCCACACAGTGCCCAGCATACACCCCCCATACCCACACAGTACCCAGCATATACCCACACAGTACCCAGCATACATCCCCATACCCACACAGTGCCCAGCATACACCCCCCATACCCACACAGTGCCCAGCATACATCCCCCATACCCACACAGTGCCCAGCATATACCCCCATACCCACACAGTGCCCAGCATACACCCCCCTATATCCACACAGTGCCCAGCATATACCCCCTAATACCCACACAGTGCCCAGCATACTCCCCCCATACCCACACAGTGCCCAGCATACACCCCCCCCATACCCACACAGTACCCAGCATATACCCACACAGTACCCAGCATACATCCCCATACCCCACACAGTGCCCAGCATACACCCCCCATACGCACACAGTGCCCAGCATACACCCCCCCATACCCACACAGTGCCCAGCATACACCCCCCATACCCACACAGTGCCCAGCATACACCCCCATACCAACACACTGCCCAGCATACACCCCCCCCCCCCATACGGACACAGTGCCCAGCATACACCCCCCCATATCCACACAGTGCCCAGCATACACCCCCCATACCCACACAGTGCCCAGCATACACCCCCATACCAACACAGTGCACAGCATACACCCCCCATACCCACACAGTGCCCAGCATACACCCCCCGTACCCACACAGTGCCCAGCATATACCCCCCATACCCACACAGTGCCCAACATGTATCCCCCATACCCACACAGTGCCCAGCATACACCCCCCATACCGACACAGTGGCCAGCATACACCCCCCAATATCCACACAGTGCCCAGCATACACCCCCCCATACGCACACAGTGCCCAGCATACACCCCCCATACCCACACAGTGCCCAGCATACACCCCTCATACCCACACAGTGTCCAGCACCGCCCCATACCCACACAGTGCCCAGCATACACCCCCCATACCAACACAGTGCCCAGCATACATCCCCCATACCCACACAGTGCCCAGCATACACACTGCCTCCACACCTGTACAGTGCTCAGCAAACACTCCCACAGTGCCCAACATGCATCCCCCATACACACACAGTGCCCAGCATACACCCCCCCATACCCACACATTGCCCAGCATACACTCCCCATACCCACACAGTGCCCAGCATACATCCCCCATACCCACACAGTGCCCAGCATATACCCCCATACCCACACAGTGCCCAGCATACACCCCCATACACACACAGTGCCCAGCATATACCCCCCATACCCACACAGTGCCCAGCATACACCCCCCATACCCACACAGTGCCCAGCATACACCCCTCCATACCCACACAGTACCCAGCATATACCCACACAGTACCCAGCATACATCCCCCATACCCACACAGTGCCCAGCATACACCCCCCATACGCACACAGTGCCCAGCATACACCCCCCATACCCACACAGTGCCCAGCATACACCCCCCATAGCTACACAGTGCCCAGCATACACCCCCCATACCCACACAGTGCTCAGCATACACCCCCCATACCCACGCAGTGCCCAGCATACACCCCCCATACCCACACAGTGCCCAGCATACACCCCCCATACCCACACAGTGCCCAGCATACACACTGCCTCCACACCTGTACAGTGCTCAGCAAACACTCCCACAGTGCCCAACATGCATCCCCCATACCGACACAGTGTCCAGCATACACCCCCCCCATACCCACACAGTGCCCAGCATACACCCCCCATACCCACACAGTGCCCAGCATACACCCCTCCATACCCACACAGTACCCAGCATATACCCACACAGTACCCAGCATACATCCCCCATACCCACACAGTGCCCAGCATACACCCCCCATACGCACACAGTGCCCAGCATACACCCCCCATACCCACACAGTGCCCAGCATACACCCCCCATAGCTACACAGTGCCCAGCATACACCCCCCATACCCACACAGTGCTCAGCATACACCCCCCATACCCACGCAGTGCCCAGCATACACCCCCCATACCCACACAGTGCCCAGCATACACCCCCCATACGCACAGTGCCCAGCATACACACTGCCTCCACACCTGTACAGTGCTCAGCAAACACCCACACAGTACCCAGCATACATCCCCCATACCCACACAGTGCCCAGCATACACCCCCTAATACCCACACAGTGCCCAGCATACACCCCCTAATACCCACACAGTGCCAGCATACACCCCCATACCCACACAGTTCCCAGCATATACCCCCCATACCCAAACAGTGCCCAGCATACACACCCCATACCAACACAGTGCCCAGCATACACACCCACACAGTGCCCAGATACATTTCCCCATCTCGGGCAATAGAGAGCAGGGATATCTAGAGGAGAGAGTAATTACACTCCTCATTGCAGAAGGGAAGCGGACATGTTGCCGGAGAGACACTTCTCTGTCATATGCTCTCCCCCTAAGGCCCGCTGCAGAAGTTGCAGCTAGAAAGTGCTCTATACATACTGGTTATTTCCATATAAGCCCTCCTATCCTTAGGTGAGACAGCATTGCGGCGGTGCAGGGGAATTCAGGGCTTTTAATTAATTAACTTTGTGGAGCAGTGGGAGACTCTACATTGATCCAGGATGCGGAGGGTAGGAAGGTATGCAGCACAGGTATTGTAGTCTGTGGCTGAGGAATGCGTAAGCACCAGACCATCACTTTTTGATGCAGAAATAAACACAATTGTATTGCATCTCCTTTCTCACTCCAGCACTTAAGTTTCAATAAAGGAATCAAACGTACACTTTCTTCTTACTTCTCACCAGCACAGTTCCAGTTACTCCTCCCCAGCACAGTTCCAGTTACTCCTCCGCAGCATAGTTCTTGTTTCTCCTCTCCAGCACTGTTCCAGTTACTCCTCTCCAGCACAGTAACTAACTCCTCCCCAGCACAGTTAGTTACTCCTCCCCAGCACAGTTCCAGTTACTCCTCCCCAGCACAGTTCCAGTTACTCCTCCGCAGCATAGTTCCTGTTACTCCTCTCCAGCACAGTACCTGTAACGCCTCTCCAGCACAGTACCTGTAACTCCTCCCCAGCACAGTTCCAGTTACTCCTCCCCAGCAGTTCCAGCTACTCCTCCGCAGCACAGTTCTAGTTACTCCTCCCCAGCACAGTTCCTGTTACTCCTCCCCAGCACAGTACCTGTAACTCCTCTCCAGCACAGTTCCAGTTACTTCTCCCCAGCACAGTTCCAGTTACTCCTCCGCAGCATAGTTCCTGTTACTCCTATCCAGCACAGTACCTGTAACGCCTCTCCAGCACAGTACCTGTAACTCCTCCCCAGCACAGTTCCAGTTACTCCTCCCCAGCAGTTCCAGCTACTCCTCCGCAGCACAGTTCTAGTTACTCCTCCCCAGCACAGTTCCTGTTACTCCTCCCCAGCACAGTTCCTGTTACTCCTCCCCAGCACAGTTCCAGTTACTTCTCCCCAGCACAGTTCCAGTTACTCCTCCCCAGCACAGTTCCAGTTACTCCTCCTCAGCACAGTTCCAGTTACTTCTCCCAGCACAGTTCCAGTTACTTCTCCCAGCACAGTTCCAGTTACTCCTCCCCAGCACAGTTCCTGTTACTCCTCTTCAGCACAGTACCAGTTACTCCTCCCCAGCACAGTTCCTGTTACTCCTCTTCAGCACAGTACCAGTTACTCCTCCCCAGCACAGTTCCAGTTACTCCTCCCCAGCACAGTACCAGTAACTCCTCCCCAGCACAGTTCTAGTTACTCCTCCCCAGCACAGTTCCTGTTACTCCTCCCCAGCACAGTTCCAGTTACTCCTCCCCAGCACAGTTCCAGTTACTTCTTCCAGCACAGTTCCAGTTACTCCTCCCCAGCACTCCTCCCCAGCACAGTTCCTGTTACTCCTCCCCAGCACAGTTCCAGTTACTCCTCTCCAACACAGTACCAGTTACTCCTCCCCAGCACAGTTCCTGTTACTCCTCTTCAGCACAGTACCAGTTACTCCTCCCCAGCACAGTTCCAGTTACTCCTCCCCAGCACAGTTCCAATTACTTCTTCCAGCACAGTTCCAGTTACTCCTCCCCAGCACAGTTCCAGTTACTCCTCTCCAACACAGTACCAGTTACTCCTCCCCAGCACAGTTCCTGTTACTCCTCTTCAGCACAGTACCAGTTACTCCTCCCCAGCACAGTTCCAGTTACTCCTCTCCAGCACAGTACCAGTTACTCCTCCCCAGCACAGTTCTAGTTACTCCTCCCCAGCACAGTTCCTGTTACTCCTCCCCAGCACAGTTCCAGTTACTCCTCCTCAGCACAGTTCCAGTTACTCCTCTCCAGCACAGTACCAGTTACTCCTCCCCAGCACAGTTCCAGTTACTCCTCTCCAGCACAGTTCCTGTTACTCCTCCCCAGCACAGTTCCAGTTACTCCTCCCCAGCACAGTTCCAGTTACTTCTTCCAGCACAGTTCCAGTTACTCCTCCCCAGCACTCCTCCCCAGCACAGTTCCTGTTACTCCTCCCCAGCACAGTTCCAGTTACTCCTCTCCAACACAGTACCAGTTACTCCTCCCCAGCACAGTTCCTGTTACTCCTCTTCAGCACAGTACCAGTTACTCCTCCCCAGCACAGTTCCAGTTACTCCTCCCCAGCACAGTTCCAATTACTTCTTCCAGCACAGTTCCAGTTACTCCTCCCCAGCACAGTTCCAGTTACTCCTCTCCAACACAGTACCAGTTACTCCTCCCCAGCACAGTTCCAGTTACTCCTCTCCAACACAGTACCAGTTACTCCTCCCCAGCACAGTTCCTGTTACTCCTCTTCAGCACAGTACCAGTTACTCCTCCCCAGCACAGTTCCAGTTACTCCTCTCCAGCACAGTACCAGTTACTCCTCCCCAGCACAGTTCTAGTTACTCCTCCCCAGCACAGTTCCTGTTACTCCTCCCCAGCACAGTTCCAGTTACTCCTCCTCAGCACAGTTCCAGTTACTCCTCTCCAGCACAGTACCAGTTACTCCTCCCCAGCACAGTTCTAGTTACTCCTCCCCAGCACAGTTCCTGTTACTCCTCCCCAGCACAGTTCTAGTTACTCCTCCCCAGCACAGTTCCAGTTACTCCTCCTCAGCACAGTTCCAGTTACTCCTCTCCAGCATAGTACCAGTAACTCCTCCCCAGCACAGTTCCAATTACTCCTCTGCAACATAGTTCCTGTTACTCCTCTCCAGCACTGTACCTGTAACTCCTCTCCAGCCCATTTCCAGTTACTTCTCTGGTGCACAGTACCTGTAACTCCTCTCCAGCCCAGTTTCAGTTACTTCTCTCCAGCACCGTTCCTGTAACTCCTGTGCAGCACTGTACCTGCAATTCCTCTCCAGAACAGTTTTAGTTACTCCTCTTCAGCACAGTTAATGTAACTCCTCTCCAGCACAGTACCTGTAAGTCCACTCCAGCACAGTTCCAGTTATTCCACTCCAGCACAGTTCCAGTTACTCCTCCCCAGCACAGTTCCAGCTACTCCTCCGCAGCACAGTTCTAGTTACTCCTCCCCAGCACAGTTCCTGTTACTCCTCCCCAGCACAGTTCCAGTTACTCCTCCCCAGCACAGTTCCAGTTACTCCTCCCCAGCACAGTTCCAGTTACTTCTCCCAGCACAGTTCCAGTTACTTCTCCCAGCACAGTTCAAGTTACTTCTCCCAGCACAGTTCAAGTTACTTCTCCCAGCACAGTTCCAGTTACTCCTCCCCAGCACAGTTCCAGTTACTCCTCTCCAGCACAGTACCAGTTACTCCTCCCCAGCACAGTTCCTGTTACTCCTCTTCAGCACAGTACCAGTTACTCCTCCCCAGCACAGTTCCAGTTACTCCTCTCCAGCACAGTACCAGTAACTCTTTCCCAGCACAGTTCTAGTTACTCCTCCCCAGCACAGTTCCTGTTACTCCTCCCCAGCACAGTTCCTGTTACTCCTCTCCAGCACAGTACCAGTTACTCCTCCCCAGCACAGTTCCTGTTACTCCTCTTCAGCACAGTACCAGTTACTCCTCCCCAGCACAGTTCCAGTTACTCCTCTCCAGCACAGTACCAGTAACTCCTCCCCAGCACAGTTACAGTTACTCCTCCCCAGCACAGTTCCTGTTACTCCTCTTCAGCACAGTACCAGTTACTCCTCCCCAGCACAGTTCCAGTTACTCCTCTCCAGCACAGTACCAGTAACTCCTCCCCAGCACAGTTCTAGTTACTCCTCCCCAGCACAGTTCTAGTTACTCCTCCCCAGCACAGTTCCTGTTACTCCTCCCCAGCACAGTTCCAGTTACTCCTCCCCAGCACAGTTCCAGTTACTTCTTCCAGCACAGTTCCAGTTACTCCTCCCCAGCACTCCTCCCCAGCACAGTTCCAGTTACTCCTCTCCAACACAGTACCAGTTACTCCTCCCCAGCACAGTTCCTGTTACTCCTCCCCAGCACAGTTCTAGTTACTCCTCCCCAGCACAGTTCCTGTTACTCCTCCCCAGCACAGTTCCAGTTACTCCTCCTCAGCACAGTTCCAGTTACTCCTCTCCAGCATAGTACCAGTAACTCCTCCCCAGCACAGTTCAAATTACTCCTCTGCAACATACTTCCTGTTACTCCTCTCCAGCACTGTACCTGTAACTCCTCTCCAGCCCATTTCCAGTTACTTCTCTGGAGCACAGTACCTGTAACTCCTCTCCAGCCCAGTTTCAGTTACTTCTCTCCAGCACCGTTCCTGTAACTCCTGTGCAGCACTGTACCTGCAATTCCTCTCCAGAACAGTTTTAGTTACTCCTCTTCAGCACAGTTAATGTAACTCCTCTCCAGCACAGTACCTGTAAGTCCACTCCAGCACAGTTCCAGTTATTCCACTCCAGCACAGTTCCAGTTACTCCTCCCCAGCACAGTTCTAGTTACTCCTCCCCAGCACAGTTCCAGCTACTCCTCCGCAGCACAGTTCTAGTTACTCCTCCCCAGCACAGTTCCTGTTACTCCTCCCCAGCACAGTTCCAGTTACTCCTCCCCAGCACAGTTCCAGTTACTCCTCCCAGCACAGTTCCAGTTACTTCTCCCAGCACAGTTCCAGTTACTTCTCCCAGCACAGTTCAAGTTACTTCTCCCAGCACAGTTCCAGTTACTCCTCCCCAGCACAGTTCCAGTTACTCCTCTCCAGCACAGTACCAGTTACTCCTCCCCAGCACAGTTCCTGTTACTCCTCTTCAGCACAGTACCAGTTACTCCTCCCCAGCACAGTTCCAGTTACTCCTCTCCAGCACAGTACCAGTAACTCTTTCCCAGCACAGTTCTAGTTACTCCTCCCCAGCACAGTTCCTGTTACTCCTCCCCAGCACAGTTCCTGTTACTCCTCTCCAGCACAGTACCAGTTACTCCTCCCCAGCACAGTTCCTGTTACTCCTCTTCAGCACAGTACCAGTTACTCCTCCCCAGCACAGTTCCAGTTACTCCTCTCCAGCACAGTACCAGTAACTCCTCCCCAGCACAGTTACAGTTACTCCTCCCCAGCACAGTTCCTGTTATTCCTCTTCAGCACAGTACCAGTTACTCCTCCCCAGCACAGTTCCAGTTACTCCTCTCCAGCACAGTACCAGTAACTCCTCCCCAGCACAGTTCTAGTTACTCCTACCCAGCACAGTTCTAGTTACTCCTCCCCAGCACAGTTCCAGTTACTCCTCCCCAGCACAGTTCTAGTTACTTCTTCCAGCACAGTTCCAGTTACTCCTCCCCAGCACTCCTCCCCAGCACAGTTCCAGTTACTCCTCTCCAACACAGTACCAGTTACTCCTCCCCAGCACAGTTCCTGTTACTCCTCCCCAGCACAGTTCTAGTTACTCCTCCCCAGCACAGTTCCTGTTACTCCTCCCCAGCACAGTTCCAGTTTCTCCTCCTCAGCACAGTTCCAGTTACTCCTCTCCAGCATAGTACCAGTAACTCCTCCCCAGCACAGTTCAAATTACTCCTCTGCAACATAGTTCCTGTTACTCCTCTCCAGCACTGTACCTGTAACTCCTCTCCAGCCCATTTCCAGTTACTTCTCTGGAGCACAGTACCTGTAACTCCTCTCCAGCCCAGTTTCAGTTACTTCTCTCCAGCACCGTTCCTGTAACTCCTGTGCAGCACTGTACCTGCAATTCCTCTCCAGAACAGTTCCTGTTACTCCTCTCCAGCACAGTACCAGTTACTCCTCCCCAGCACAGTTCCTGTTACTCCTCTTCAGCACAGTACCAGTTACTCCTCCCCAGCACAGTTCCAGTTACTCCTCTCCAGCACAGTACCAGTAACTCCTCCCCAGCACAGTTACAGTTACTCCTCCCCAGCACAGTTCCTGTTACTCCTCTTCAGCACAGTACCAGTTACTCCTCCCCAGCACAGTTCCAGTAACTCCTCCCCAGCACAGTTCTAGTTACTCCTCCCCAGCACAGTTCTAGTTACTCCTCCCCAGCACAGTTCTAGTTACTCCTCCCCAGCACAGTTCCTGTTACTCCTCCCCAGCACAGTTCCAGTTACTCCTCCCCAGCACAGTTCCAGTTACTTCTTCCAGCACAGTTCCAGTTACTCCTCCCCAGCACTCCTCCCCAGCACAGTTCCAGTTACTCCTCTCCAACACAGTACCAGTTACTCCTCCCCAGCACAGTTCCTGTTACTCCTCCCCAGCACAGTTCTAGTTACTCCTCCCCAGCACAGTTCCTGTTACTCCTCCCCAGCACAGTTCCAGTTACTCCTCTCCAGCATAGTACCAGTAACTCCTCCCCAGCACAGTTCAAATTACACCTCTGCAACTTAGTTCCTGTTACTCCTCTCCAGCACTGTACCTGTAACTCCTCTCCAGCCCATTTCCAGTTACTTCTCTGGAGCACAGTACCTGTGACTCCTCTCCAGCACAGTTCCTGTAACTCTCCTCCAGCACAGTACCTGTAACTCCTTTCTAGCACAGTTACTGTAACTCTCCTCCAGCACAGTTCCTGTAACTCTCCTCCAGCACAGTACCTGTAACTCCTCTCCAGCACAGTTCCTGTAACTCCTCTCCAGCCTATTTCCAGTTACTTCTCTGGAGCACAGTACCTGTAACTCCTCTCCAGCACAGTTCCTGTAACTCTCCTCCAGCACAGTACCTGTAACTCCTCTCTAGCACAGTTCCTGTAACTCTCCTCCAGCACAGTTCCTGTAACTCTCCTCCAGCACAGTACCTGTAACTCCTTTCCAGCACAGTTCCTGTAACTCCTCTCCAGCCCATTTCCAGTTACTTCTCTGGAGCACAGTACCTGTAACTCCTCTCCAGCACAGTTCCTGTAACTCTCCTCCAGCACAGTACCTGTAACTCCTCTCTAGCACAGTTCCTGTAACTCCTCTCCAGCACAGTTCCTGTAACTCTCCTCCAGCACAGTACCTGTAACTCCTCTCCAGCACAGTTCCTGTAACTCCTCTCCAGCCCATTTCCAGTTACTTCTCTGGAGCACAGTACCTGTAACTCCTTTCCAGCACAGTTCCTGTAACTCCTCTCCAGCCCATTTCCAGTTACTTCTCTGGAGCACAGTACCTGTAACTCCTCTCCAGCACAGTTCCTGTAACTCTCCTCCAGCACAGTACCTGTAACTCCTCTCTAGCACAGTTCCTGTAACTCCTCTCCAGCACAGTTCCTGTAACCCTCCTCCAGCACAGTTCCTGTAACTCCTCTCCAGCACAGTACCTGTAACTCCTCTCCAGCACAGTTCCTGTAACTCTCCTCCAGCACAGTACCTGTAACTCCTCTCCAGCACAGTTCCTGTAACTCTCCTCCAGCACAGTACCTGTAACTCCTCTCTAGCACAGTTCCTGTAACTCCTCTCCAGCACAGTACCTGTAACTCCTCTCCAGCACAGTTCCTGTAACTCTCCTCCACCACAGTACCTGTAACTCCTCTCCAGCACAGTTCCTGTAACTCTCCTCCAGCACAGTACCTGTAACTCCTCTCCAGCACAGTACCTGTAACTCCTCTCCAGCACAGTTCCTGTAACTCTCCTCCAGCACAGTACCTGTAACTCCTCTCCAGCACAGTTCCTGTAACTCCTCTCCAGCACAGTACCTGTAACTCCTCTCCAGCACAGTTCCTGTAACTCTCCTCCACCACAGTACCTGTAACTCCTCTCCAGCACAGTTCCTGTAACTCTCCTCCAGCACAGTACCTGTAACTCCTCTCCAGCACAGTACCTGTAACTCTCCTCCAGCACAGTACCTGTAACCCTCCTCCAGCACAGTACCTGTAACTCCTCTCCAGCACAGTACCTGTAACTCTCCTCCAGCACAGTACCTGTAACCCTCCTCCAGCACAGTTCCAGTTACTTCTCTCCAGCACAGAGCCTGTAAGTCCCCTCCAGCACATTTCCTAAGCTAGTAAAACAGTTGTAACCAGAATTAGAATCATCAGAACACTCCCTGTATACTTCTCAGCTTGCTCTCTTACCTGCCTCATTTACATTCTTGTACAGAAGCTCCTCCCACTCATGGTCAGCCTGCACTCCCTGACTCACAGGTTGCGGCCCTCTGTTCATATGCTGCCGCCTGTCTTCATACTTGCTGATACTCAATCACAGGCCATGGTGGTCCTCAAACCATCTCCCCTTACTCTGTTCCTGCCACCCACTCCCTGCTTCTGGTAATCCATGGCCTATTATGTCCCCGTGTCCCACTCCTTTCAGCATACCTGTCAAGTACTTGGCAATCTGGCCCTCTAGATCGCAGGTTCTCAAACTCGGTCCTCAGGACCCCACACACTGCATGTTTTGCAGGTCTCCTCACAGAATCACAAGTGAAATAATTAGCTCCACCTGTGGACCTTTTAAAATGTGTCAGTGAGTAATTAATACACCTGTGCACTTGCTGGGTTACCTGCAAAGCATGCACTGTGTGGGGTCCTGAGGACCGAGTTTGAGAACCACTGCTCTAGATGAATGCCACTCTTGTGTATAGAGAGAAGGCATGACCACTTCTTCCCAATGGGTCTTCCGCACTCGCACTCCATCACTCAGGCACACCAATAGAGGCGCACCTACATGTCACAAGGGAGCATATGCTAGACCAGTGGTTCCCAAACGTGGTCCTCAAGGCACCCCAACATTCCAGGTTTAGGGAGATCCCTGCTTGTGCGCACATGGTATAATCAAACTGACTGAGGCACTAATTAAGTCACCTGTGCCTAAGCATGGATAAGGTATCACACCTGCATCCTGGAGGCACCAAGTGGATGTGCAAGGTAGACCTGTATCATGTCTCTCATGTCTTCCAGACCATACTTACCTACTTTGCTGCCTCCTCCTCCGGGAGTAGGCAGCGTTGTAGGTGCATAGAGGCGTGGCCGGCAGCAAGATGGGCGGTTCGTGACTCCACCCCCCGCTGTGCTGTGCTGAGAAACGAGGCGCTGCATAGCGGGGGGCGGAGCTACAATGACGCGATTCAGCGCGAATCGCGTCATCGGACCCCCTCGGGCCGCCCACTTGTTCTCTGCTGCGGGCGGCCGAGGGGGAAAGCGGGAGGCTTGCCCACCTTTCCGGGGGGCCAGGAGGGTCACCCGATTTTCGGGAGCCTCCCGGCCATTCCGGGAGGGTAGGCAAGTATGTTCCAGACCAATTAGTGAACTGATCTAAAAGAAGCTGCTCAATTCATTTTTCATACATCTAGTCTACATATTAGAGCAGGTAAAAAAGGGGAGGCTGAGAAAGAATAATACAGTAGATTGCCAGCCAATCCTTTCCACAGACTCAAAGTAAGTGACTGATATTTCCTGTATCCGGGAGAGCTAGTCTGTGTATTTCTGATCATTGCAAGCAGCAGAAATACATAGTTTCCAAAATGCAGGTGACAACAGCCTGAGACACTGGGAACAGGACTCCCTAACCAAAAAACAAACAAAAAAAAACCAGACCACAGAAATGATCCCAGTACAGTAGGTTGCAAGGAACGGTGCAGTTCTTCCCGGGCACTTGCAGAGCCCTGTGAGGTCACTGAGCTACAGTATTGGTTTCTCTCCAATGCTGAACTAAACAGCTGTCAGAGGTCGCCCGGGGACAGAATCTCCTGCAAATCCCACATCTAGGGTCACTGTGCACTGCCTCTAGCCTGGCATCATATTTATCCTGTCTACCTACAGGGCCGAAACTAGGATTTTTGTCACCCGGGGCAAGGTAGTCATTTACAATAAATACATAAAAAAATAAAAAAATTAAACAATTTAAAATAAATGAATTAAAATAAATATATATATATATATATATATATCTCTCTTTCAGAACTTTTTTACCTGAAAAATTGCCTTTTCTAACATAAATTTCATATCCAGGAAAAAGTGTCCCCATTTTACACAGTACGACAGGCAAGTGTTCCCATTTTACACATTGCGGCAGACAGGTGACCCCATTTTACACATTGCGGCAGACAGGTGTCCCCATTTTACACATTGCGGCAGACAGGTGTCCCCATTTTACACATTGCGGCAGGAAAAAGTGTCCCCATTTTACACATTGCGGCAGGCACGTGACCCCATTTTACACATTGCGGCAGGAAAAAGTGTCCCCATTTTACACATTGCGGCAGGCACGTGTCCCCATTTTACACAGTACGCTGGCAAGTGTCCCCATTTTACACAGTACGCTGGCAAGTGTCCCCATTTTACACATTGCGGCAGACAGGTGTCCCCATTTTACACATTGCGGCAGGCACGTGTCCCCATTTTACACAGTACGCTGGCAAGTGTCCCCATTTTACACATTGCGGCAGGAAAAAGTGTCCCCATTTTACACAGTATGCTGGCAAGTGTCCCCATTTTACACATTGCGGCAGGAAAAAGTGTCCCCATTTTACACAGTACGCTGGCAAGTGTCCCCATTTTACACATTGCGGCAGGAAAAAGTGTCCCCATTTTACACATTGCGGCAGGAAAAAGTGTCCCCATTTTACACATTGCGGCAGACAGGTCCCCATTTTACACATTCCGGCAGGTGGTGGGGAGAGGGAGGGAGAGAGAGAGAGAGAGGGAGGGAGAGGGGCTGACTTACATTTGAAGCGGTTCTCGACGCTCTTCAGCCGCCTCTCCCTCCTCGTCTGCGCGGCTCCCCCTTCTACCTCCTCCCGAGTGCCCAGCTCGGGGGGCGGGGTTTCGTGGAATGACGCGTTTGCGTCGTGACGTCACGACGCAATCGCGTCATTCCGTGAAACCCCGCCCCCCCGAGCTGGGCACTCGGGAGGAGGGAGAAGGGGGTTTTAAAGTACAAAGAAGTGCCAAACGGCACTGGCGCATAGGGAGAGGGTGTTAGGGGGTCTCGGCGCCCCCTCCAATCCGGCGCCCAGGTCGCCTGCCCCCCTAGCCCCCCCCTAGTTTCGGCCCTGCTACCTAATGTTATTAATGCCGCAGTCATCTGCTGTAGACTATCAGGCCACAAGCAATGCACAATAAATGTTTAGAACAGTACCTACAGTATTATAGAAGCCTTGCTGCTTGTCTATTGGACAAAGCGGTGCCATATGTACACTTAGTTATGAGGTGGTTGAGGAAGTGTGGAGAGAGGTACTGATCACTCACATTACTTACCATGTGTATTGCTGGTTAAAGCACCTCAGCCCATACTGATGGTAATGTTCTATGGCCCTCATTCCGAGTTTATCGCACCAAGCAACTTTTTGCTGCTGGTGCGATCATCTAATTTCCGCCTATGGGGTAGTGTATTTTAGCATAGCGGGTGTTAGGGTCTCCTGCCCTGTGCTGCCACGTGCAGTGCTAGCGGAGTAACCTGAGCGCAGCTGATACTCCGGTTTGGGTCTTTTGCTGTGCAGTGATTACAGGCATGGGATCCGGTGCTGGTTTTTGTGCTCACAGTCTGTGAGGTCTGAGGGGGGCGTGGACAGCACCTGCTTTATAAGGCCTCTTCTAAGGTTAAGCAGATGCTGCTGAATCTTTGTTGGTTAGTCAGTTCCTGAAAGTTAGCCAGTACTGTGTAGCTTTGTATTTTGTTGTTGCTTACTGCAAATAGGCCTGGGCATTTGGTACTACACTCTGCCAATCCAGACCTAGCAGTAAGACTGGAGTCAGTCGTTTAGCCTGCTGAGGTTCTTTTGCTATTCTGTGAACCCAGCAGGTTTGTGGCTGTACTTTCAGACCTGCCTGCATAATCCTCTCTCACTGTGCAGGGCGTCCATGTGTCAGTTTAGTGGCAGTAAGCTGAACCTGGGCCCTGCAAGTGAGAATTAGGATTGTGGAGACTCTCCTTGTGTCTATTATTCCATCTCTGACCAAGGAGTTTACTGCCAAACCCGTTGGTAACCCTTTAGGGTTTTGCTGTTGCCCTTAGCAACAGCATTTCGGGTTCTCTACGTATTAAAACACAACATCTTGCTTTTTCCATCTGAGCATTTCTAATACTAGGGAGACACCCAGTTTCTTAGCCTCTGGGCTTCTCTGTTCACTCTGTGTTGGTTTTGTTACCCTATCACCTTCTGTGTACGTTATGTCATATTTCCCAGTCTGTCTGTGAGTTCATTTGTTTTGCATCCCTCTCTGTTTAGACACCAGTACATTCCTGCAGGCACTGGTGTGTATAACAGTTCAAACACCAGTACATTCCTGCAGGCACTGGTGTGCATAACAGCGGGGCTGCGATCGCTTGTACAGCCCTGCTATGCAAAAAAGGTTCCTGCAAAACATGACCAGGGTAAGAGTTACTTACCCTGTGCGACGGATCTAGCGATGAAGGTCCCGGTCCTGATGTTACACATCCGGCCACCAAACGCCTCGACACGCCTGCGTTGGACTCGCCAAACCTGGAAAACGGTGAGTATCCGCCCCGGAACGCCCCCCCCCCCCTCCCCGCCTGTCCATCTTCTTGCGATCGCAGCTGCGGTTACATTTGTCGCTGGCGGCGGCATTGCCCGACGACGATCGTCGCCAGGCAAGGACGAGTGTGCGCAATGCATCCGCCGCGCATGCGCATTTCTGACCCGTTCGCACCGCAGCAAAGAACCTCTGCGTGCGAGTGGTTCAGAATGACCCCCTATATTTGGTCCACGTGCAACTAAAACACAGTGAACACATGTAACAGACAGTACAAGAGTGAGTGACGGTGCTAACAATAGCTGCTAGTATAGGGGTTTGTTGCATTCCCAAGAAATATAGAGAAATATACCAGCGCTGGTTGTTTATACACAAATCCTTTGTACTTGTGTTTACTTGATTTAAAAATCTGTGACGGTAGGTTATAAAGTTAATATATAGTGCATTTAATAGACACAATCATTTTTAAAAACATCAATAGCATAAAAATAAAGCACATTAGCAATGAAAATTTATGTAATAAAACACAATCATTTGGCTCCTTAGCAAAGGCAAGATCATACCCCGGCTAGGACATCCTCTGGAGATAAATCCACAATATTATTCGGAGGTGAAAAGTGATGAACCGCCGGAGTCCTGATTAGTCCCCAGCCCAGCAATGTAGGGGTGGCTCCGGTTCCTCCGTTCGTGGTGATGTGTCCAGGAATGAATGCTGTCCAATTTTGTGCCAGGCGAGATCAGCTGAGTGAGAGTCCAAAATGAAGGGATGGTTCCCCAATAGTGTGTCGGTAGTGTCCTCACAGACTGGCTCATGTTCAGGCGGATTACATTTGTGTCTAAAATGGGTCTCCAAAAAGGCGTATTCACATCACAGAATGCAAGGCACGATCCAATAATATTCAAACTGTCTTTAGTGTATATCAGAAGTGCAATCAGTCCATACACAGTTCTTACACACGAGTATGGACGGAACACAACCACCATGACATATAAGTAAATGATTTACAGATCACCAGTTTGCAGCGCATAGAGCGCAGAGAGATTCAGCAGGACTGTCCCAGGTGAAGGTAATCTGCAGGCTTGAATAGCAGGGACACAAAGCAGTCCATTTATGTTAAGGAGATGAGTGGAGATACGGCAAGAGGAATCCAGTTATCTTGAAAAGGTTAGCATTGGAAAGAAAGGCGACTGTAGTACCGGCATTTGCCGTGATGTGATGGGGTTGGCCAGATCTCCAGAAAACTTGCAGAAGTCTGTGATGACGCAGAAAGAGTTGTTTCTTTTGCAGGGGTAAGGTAATGATCAAGTATGAGAACCAGTTTCAGAGATCTGTGGCGGGCAAGATACATCCAAACATAGGATCTAATTCATGTTTGTACACAACGGCCAATGAACACGCAACAAAACAATTATCGTCAGACTGCACCTGTGCCCTGATCGAAGTGTGCATGCAATCTCGCTGACCTACACCTATAACAACACTTTCTGGTAACCATGGCATTAAAATGCACAGCACAAAAGGGCTAAACAGCAAATAGAACCTGATGATTATTTCTGGGACTGCAGTGTCCTGAATCACGCGGACCCTCCCAGGGTTCTAACAGTATTTTACTTAGCTTTCCGAGTTCGCTATATGTAGGCTTACCATACTATCCCTTTAAACCGGGACACTCATAACTTACACAGGTTCTGTGGCTGGCTGACTTCAAACCTGCATTTTACCATATAGAGATGTGTCCTCATACATCCAGCCTCGATACGCTATGCAGCGCGAGATTGCCTGGCGTGAGTGAGCCACAAGATCCCCTGCATCTCTGCTAACGTTGGGCATCTTTTTTTGCAACGCAGTGTGGCTAAGATGTACAAGGAGACTGTGCTAATTAATGTGATATACAACATTCATATATTGTGTGTGGCTGGGTCTGTATACGGAGCAGAACAGAACTTGTGTTGGACAAAAGCTGCAGCTGCTACATTGTAGCACTTCATATACAGATTCAGAGACTCACACACAAGTGTCATATATCCAATTAATCAACACAATCTTCCCATGCATCTTAGTCACATTGGGGGTGATTCAGACCTGATCGTAGATGTGCTAAATTTAGCACATCTACGATCAAGCTTCCCTGACATGCTGGGGGACGCCCAGCACAGGGCTAGTCCGCCCCACATGTCAGGCCCTACCCCATCGCAGAAATACAAAAGCATCGCACAGTGGCGACACTTTTGTACTTTAGGAGTAGCTCCCTGCCAGCGCAGCTTCTGCGCGCTGGCAGGGAGCTACCCGTTGCTGTGAGAATCGCAGCGGCTACGCATGGTGTCACGCAGCCGCCGCGGCAAATCCCCCCCCACACACACACACACACGCCTGCGTTGCCCAGACCGCGGCCCCTAAACGGTGGGCAGACGCCGCTGGCCCCCCGCTCCCGCCCAGCAACCGCCTCTGCCTGTCAATAAGGCAGAGGCGAACGCAGGGCTGAGACAGCCGTCAGCTGTCTGGGATGCGCCAGCGCACTGCGGCGTCGGCGCATGCGCAGTTCAGACCTGATCACTGCTGCGCCCCATTGTGCGTCTTAAGATGCACTTTTGTCAAAAGAGACGCACAGTGCTAGAAGATTCCCACTTGACCTGGCGTGTCTCATTTACAATGGGCAGATCTGAGAGGGGAGCAATCGTATTTCAACAGTATTCAATATCTAGAGACCATATTTTGTTAGACCTAAACGCTGCAACCGTCTC
The DNA here is from genome assembly GCF_028390025.1 of Pseudophryne corroboree. NCBI lineage: Eukaryota > Metazoa > Chordata > Amphibia > Anura > Myobatrachidae > Pseudophryne > Pseudophryne corroboree. The sequence continues at coordinate 1,037,178,875 of NC_086445.1, forward strand.
AGCGACGTCGCCACCATCCGGGGTTAGTGACGTGAGCACAGATTCCGTGTAACCGTTGTAACTGACCCCCAGACAGCTGCACATGGAAAGCAGCTTAGACTACCTGCTTTTTGTATTCTTATTTTATTTGTTCCTTTTTGTACCCTTTCCCCCTTACGCTTACTGAGTTTTTACATTTTCAATAAAAATAATTGATGATAAAAAGAGAAAGTAGCTTAGACTGAAAGGCACAATTGTTCAGACCCCAGAATAATATCACATGCAGATACGGTACCCTGTACATTACACGCCTGAAACCTGTAACTATCTCAGCAGCTTTAAATAGTAGATAATTGTTGCTATTGAGAACCATGACTTGCGTTGCGCCCCTCCGGAGTCAGGTAAAATAACAAAGCAGGATCTACTATATATTTATATTAACACATCATGATGTGACGTGACACAAACTAATGTAACCCCCAACAGCCTGCTTCTAATATATGTTCTATCAGGCATTAATGTAACATAGAGAGAGAGAGAGAGAGAGAGACAGAGAGAGAGAGAGACTGGAATGACAGTGGTCGACTGTGAGTTAGCCAGCTGACATGTGAGAGACGACTGGTTAGAATACAAGTTACGGAATAACCTGTTTAGAATGAGATATAATAATTTGGGGAGTGAGATAACTAGCTAGACTGTGAGTTAACCAGTTGGATTAGAACGTAGTATTCCCAGTTAGAATGAGAAATCCCCATTTACAATGAAAGATGACTAACACATATTTGGGGAGTTAGAATGTGGGATAATCAATGTGTGGAATATCCTATTGGAATGTGAGATAATCTGTTGGACTTTAAGATAAAAAGTTTATGAGATGACCATTTGGATGTGATGTAACTGGTAGAGAACGTGATAGTATAACCAGATAGATTGTGGGATAGCTATTAGGATAATGGGCTGGATGAATGACGTCCAAGTTGGCCGGAGGTGCGGGTTCCCGGCCGAACTCTGACATTTTTTAAGCAGCAATTATTTACATGGTTTATGGGTGGTTGTGTACCCCTCTGTCCGTGTGGTGTCTGAGCTGGGGGGGGGGGGGGCTCTCTGTTTGGGAGATGTGCATCAGCCGGTCACCACTCGCCTCTTATCGCAGTCTCCCTATGGCCTGGACCAGCTCAGAGGGTCCTGACTGAGCACACTCCCATTTCCCGTGACCGCTGGTAACCCTGGGTGCCATTTGTCCACCACAGTAGACATTAAAGAATAACTAAATGCATTTTACACTTATCTTTATAATTGTATCAGTCATTTCAGATTTAAACGTCTCTCTGCGCATATAGCGGCAAAGGTGATGCGGCTACAGCGCGACAACCAGTTTCAGAGAGACACAGCTAGTAAGAATGTGGGATAGTCCTCCCACCATTTACAACAGGGGTGGGTAACCTCCGGTCTGCGGGCCTTATGCGGCCAAGGCAACCGCAGAGTATAAAGCCAACCACCGCGCACGGCATCATGGGAGATGTAGTTTTCTCACACTGTGCAGTGTGCAGCAGACGGCTCCGTAGTTGTGTGAGGCAGCATTGGAGTTAGATCTCAGCGGAGTGGGAGGAATGGCTGTGCTGTGATGCCACTCTCCCCTGCCTCTGTGGAGAATGGTTACTCTCTGGGACTTGACAATAACAGATTTCTTAAATAATACAGTACTCTTGATATTTATTGTATTAATGGCACAATTGAGCTTATCATTACACTTACACTGGGCTGTATTCATTCCAGGTCTGTGTCTATTATGTCTACCTGACACTTCTGGGGACTTTATGTGTATCTGGCACTAAACTGGGGCATTATGTGTAACTGGTACTATACTGGGGCATTATGTGTAACTGGCACTATACTGGGGCATTATGTGTATCTGACATTATACTGGGGCATTATGTGTAACTGTCACTATATTGGGGCATTGTGTGTATCTGGCATTATACTGGGGCATTATGTGTAACTGGCACTATACTGGGGCATTATGTGCATATGGCATTATATTGGGGCATTATGTGTATCTGGCATTATACTGGGGCATTATGTGTAACTGGTACTATACTGGGGCATTATGTGTAACTGGCACTATACTGGGGCATTATGTGTAACTGGCACTATACTGCGGCATTATGTGTATCTGGCATTATGTGTAACTGGTATTATACTGTGGCATTATGTGTATCTGGCATTATGTGTAACTGGTACTATACTGGGGCATCATGTGTATCTGGCATTATACTGGGGCATTATGTGTAACTGGCACTATACTGGGGCATTATGTGTATCTGGCATTATACTGGGGCATTATGTGTATCTGGCATTATACTGGGGCATTATGCGTAACTGGTACTATACTGGGGCATTATGTGTAACTGGCACTATACTGGGGCATTATGTGTAACTGGCACTATACTGCGGCATTATGTGTATCTGGCATTATGTGTAACTGGTACTATACTGGGGCATTATGCGAAACTGGCACTACTGTGGGCTTTACTGGGGCCATTTTGTGAAAGGAGCACTAATGTGGGCATTATGTGTAAGGCCACACCTACTTTCCTAGGAGAGCGTGCAAATTGGGGGTGGGGGGCTTTAAAAATGAACCGCAAATGATGTTGAAAAAATCCAAATGGCCCTTGGCAGAAAAAAGGTTCCCCACCCCTGATTTACAATGTAGGGTTAGCAGCCAGCGTATGAGATACCTAAGATTCCTCTGTATCTCTAAGTTAATAGAATGTGTTCCCAGTCAGCACATGTTCTGTCATTGAGCTTGGAAGCCTGCAGTCATACTGCCTCCTCTGTGTACAGTCTTATACATAAGTTACTGCTTTTACATTATTCACTGTGCTCGCCGAGATGTTACCTTGCACCAGAAATACCTGCATACAGAGTAGGTACTGCGCCGTTAACTAGCCGCCCTTTGATCGCAGCTAACGGAGCCCAGCACTTTGTTATTCTGCACTGTATGAGAGATTAGAGTCAGACCATAGCACAGTGTGGAAATTGATTTGTGATGCCCACGAGAGGCAGAAAAGGGTTCCTGACATAAGACGGCAGCAGAAGAATGAGGCGCATTGTCAGGGAGAAGTGCCTTGGGTTTTCATCGCCCATTCTGATGACGCCAGAAGCAATGTGCCTATTTAGCGAGAGAAGTGGGCTCTCTCTGCTGTGCCATGCTCTCGTTATGCCAATTTACAAACACTAAGACCAGTTCAGTTCAGACCAGTTCTTCCTCTGACATGCTCACGTATCCTCACACGGCCTTAAGTAATGCAACCAGGCATACTGTAGTGGGCTAAGCCTTGTTACTGCTGTCACGCCATACGCCGTGTACTCAGTGGGCGACTGCAGTGTCCTTTTCATGTGCAGCCTGTATATACTGAGTACTCTCTCTGTACTGGATGTTGCTGTGGCAGCAATAGCCTAGGTGGGTGTTCTCTGGGTAAGATATCGTAGGGCGGACAGTGAAGGTTTATTATAATCACTGGGGCACATTGCATGAGAGGGGGGCACATATAAACGTACCTGTATTGTTGTATGTAATATATGACCCGGGGGATCAGCGGCACTCAGTGTGTCCTTCCTCTACCCCCAAACTAGCCAATAGGAGCCCGGGGCTTATAGAGGAGGAACAAGCTGAGTCAGACTTGCCTACACTCCCAGACCTGCCGTGAGGCTCCCGAAAAATCAGTTGACCTTCACCACCCCCAGAAAGGCAGGCGAGTGTCCCAAATCTGGCCCACACCCCCCTTCAGCTTTTAGTGAAAGTGAGCGGTGCACGTGTGGAGTGTTTGTTGCGATTCATTCTGAATTGCGTCATCGTAGCCCCATCCCCTGCTCTACAGGGCCTGTTTCCTCTGCACTGTAGAGCAGGGGGTGGAGCCACAAGGACATGTTCTCAAGGCCATGCCCCCGTCACGCCCACCGTCCTTGCTGACCACGCGCCTGCAAGCCCAGCATCCATCAGCCACGCTCCCTATGCGCCGACCGGGAAGAGGGGGGGCAGCCAGGTTGGCAAGTATGTATAATCGGCAGGTATGTCGGCAAGTATGTATAGTCAGCAGGTCGGTAAGTATACGCACAGCGGTGCAGCTGATCCCCGGGGTAAGGCAGCCAGCACATATGTTACATACATTAACAGGTATCTTTATATGTGTTACCTGCCCCCTCCACCACGCACTGTGCCCGCAGGCAGCAGCTGCCACTGATTATAATGCAGCTGGGAGTGATCCTGCCATTAGCCCCTGGTTGGGCACTTTGGGGGCACTTGTAGCCCCGAGCAGTAGGTTTCTCACTACAGACACCTCTGGAGATCAGTGATGGCAGTTGTTGTGGTAACTAAATAATGCTCAGGAAACATAATCCATAAACTAGAAGTGAAGACGTTGCTGATAATGTCCCATTAATGACTGCAGCTATCACCAGCGCAGCCATTTCTCTTCATTGATTTCAGATGGAAACAAGCAAATTGGGGCCAGAGTTCATCATTTGTGTATCTTGGCACTGCCGGCGCTGTGAGAAAGATGTCAGATGCCAGCTGGCTTTGGCAAGACGTACACTTTGCTGCCTCAGCAGAGAGCAGAGCAAGATGACGGAAACTCCTAGACCCAAAAGACTGATAAGCCAGTAGTGCCATGCTGGGCCGTGCCACCCTACAACCAGCTATACACCTTAGTAGATGGGACGGAGATGCTGAAAAACCAAGTACTGCCAGAAAGAGGACCCAAGTCTCACCACCGGCCAAGTGACTGTCGCAGAGGGAAACTATTGTCACTTGCTCTGTAAAGAGCTTGTCCCAGGTAAAATCCAATCACAGACAGGAAGATTTTCTTTTCCCCACCTCCTGCCACCTCACAATTACTTGTAATAATATATAATATGAAATTTTAATTGGGAAATAAAATGACTAACTTGATGAGCAGTGCACCTGTTAAGTAAGCCAGCGTAGGGTATGCGCTGTTTGGCCCCCCCATACGCAGGCGGTGCTATATTGGGTTCCAGTAGGAATGCCGATCCAACTAGTTGCACTGAGCTGTATAAGTAACAATTATTTTCCATATATATTCCATAAAGTCTACAGTTTCTCCGTCATTGCTTTGTAGTGTCATGGGTCCTCCAGTTACTCATTCTGATTGTTGTTTCATGGGAATTGTCACTAGCAGGCTGTCAGTCCTGCTACAGGCTGAGGATCTACAGTATGTACAGTTATTTAACGTACAGGTCCAACAGCAACAAACTAACTCTATTACACTTCCAGCTGGATTGCTATCGCTTAGTCACTTCCTGTTACTCCACTTCCTAAGCATCCTCTAGTATTGTTGATTCAGTCAGTTCCTGTTACTCTACTTCCTGAGCATGCTGGGGTACTGTCGTATCAGTAACTTCCTTTTACTCTACTTCCTAAACATGTTGGGGTACCGTCGAATCAGTCACTTCCTGTTACTCCACTTCCTGAGCATGATGGGGTACTGTTGCATAAGTCATTCCAGTTACTCCAATTCCTGAGCATGCTGGGGTACTGTTGAACAGTCATTTTCTGTTACTCTACTTCCCGAGCATGCTGGGGTACTATTGCACCAGTCACTTCCTCTTACTTTACTCCTGTTACTCTACTTCCTGAGCGCGCTGGGGTATTGTCGCGTCAGTCACTTCCTTTTACTCTACTGCTGTTACTCTACTTCCTGAGCATGCTAGGGTACTGTCGCATCAGTCACTTCCTCTTACTTTACTTTTGTTACTCCACTTTTTGAGCATGCTGGGGTACTGTTGTGTCAGTCACTTCCTGTTACTCTTCTTCATGAACATGCTGGGGTACTGTCACGCCAGTTACTTCCGCTTACTTTACTCCTGTTACTCTTCTCCTAAGCATGCTGTGTTACTGTTGCATCAGTCATTTCCTGTTACTATACTTCCTGAACCTGCTGAGATGTTGCCTCAGTCATTTCCTGTTACTCTACTTTTTGTGTATGGTGGGATAGTGTTGCTGGAGTACTATTGTTTCAGTCCATTTCTGTTACTCTGCTTCATGTGTTTGCTTGGGTACTGTCACTTCAGTCACTTCCTGTTTCTCTACTTCCTGTGTGTGCTGCAGTACTGTCACTTCTGTCTCTTCCTGTGTGTGCTGCAGTACTGTCACTTCAGGCACCTTCTTTTACTCTGCTTCCTGTGTGTACTGTCGTGCTGTCATTTCAGTCGCTTACTGTTTCTCTACTTCCTGTGTGTGCTGAGGTACTGTCACTTCAGTCATTTCCTGTTTCTCTACTTAGTGTGTGCTGAGGTACTGTCACTTCAGTCATTTTCTGTTTCTCTACTTCCTGTGTGTACTGCGGTTCTCTCATTTCAGTCACTTCCTGTTTCTCTACTTCCTGTGTGTGCTGCAGTACTGTCACGTCAGTAACTTCCTTTTACTTTGCTTTCTGTGTGTGCTGGGGTACTGTCACTTCAGTCACTTCCTGTTGCCCTGCTTCCTTTGTGTGATGAAGTGGTGTTGCTGCAGCCACTTCCTGTTACCCTGCTTGCTCTGTGTCTGCTACAGTACTGTCACTTCCTGTTACTCTGCATCCTGTGTGTGTAGTGGTACTGTCACTTCCTGTTACTTTACTTCCTGTGTGCTGCGGTACTGTCACTTCAGTAACTTCCTGTTACCCTACTTCCTGTGTGTGCTGCGGTACTGTCACTTCAGTCACTTCCTGTTACTCTACTTCCTGAGTGTGCTGTGGTACTGTCACTTCAGTCACTTCCTGTTACCCTGCTTGCTCTGTGTACTGCAGTACTGTCACTTCAGTCACTTCCTGTTACCCTACTTCCTGTGTGTACTGCAGTACTGTCACTTCTTGTTACTCTACTTTGTGTGTGCTGCGGTACTGTCACTTCCTGTTACCCTGCTTGCTCTGTGTCACTTAAGTCATTTCCTGTTACCCTGCTTGCTCTGTGTACTTCAATACTGTCACTTCAGTTACTTCCTGTTACTCTACTTCCTGTGTGTGCTGCGGTACTGTCACTTCAGTCACCTCCTGTTACCATGCTTGCTCTGTGTACTTCGGTACTGTCACTTCAGTCACTTCGTGTTACTCTACATCCTGTGTGTTGCAGTACTGTCACTTCAGTCACCTCCTGTTACCCTGCTTGCTCTGTGTACATTGGTACTGTCACTTCAGTCACTTCCTGTTACGCTACTTCCTGTGTGTGATGCGGTACTGTCACTTCAGTCACCTCCTGTTACCCTGCTTGCTCTGTGTGCTGCGGTACTATTACTTCAGTCACTTTCTGTTACCCTGCTTGCTCTGTGTACTTCGTTGCTGTCACTTCAGTCACTTCCTGTTACTCTACTTCCTGTGTGTGCCGTTATCACTTCAGCCACTTCCTTATACCCTGCTTGGTCTGTGTACTTCTTTACTGTCACTTCAGTCACTTCCTGTGTGTGCTGCTATCACTTCAGTCACTTCCTGTTACTCTACTTCCTGTGTGTGCTGCGGTACTGTCACTTTAGTCACCTCCTGTTACCCTGCTTGCTCTGTGTACTTTGGTACTGTCACTTCAGTCACTTCCTGTTACGCTACTTCCTGTGTGTGCTGCGGTACTGTCACTTCAGTCACCTCCTGTTACTCTGCTTGCTCTGTGCACTTCGGTGCTGTCACTTCAGTCACTTCCTGTTACTCTACTTCCTGTGTGTACTTCGTTACTGTCACTTCAGTCACTTCCTGTTACTCTACTTCCTGTGTGTGCTGCGGTACTGTCACTTCAGTCACCTCCTGTTACCCTGCTTGCTCTGTGTACTTTGGTACTGTCACTTCCTGTTACTCTACTTCCTGTGTGTGCTGCGGTACTGTCACTTTAGTCACCTCCTGTTACCCTGCTTGCTCTGTGTACTTTGGTACTGTCACTTCAGTCACTTCCTGTTACGCTACTTCCTGTGTGTGCTGCGGTACTGTCACTTCAGTCACCTCCTGTTACTCTGTTTGCTCTGTGTACTTCGGTGCTGTCACTTCAGTCACTTCCTGTTACTCTACTTCCTGTGTGTACTTCGTTACTGTCACTTCAGTCACTTCCTGTTACTCTACTTCCTGTGTGTGCCGCTATCACTTCAGCCACTTCCTTATACCCTGCTTGGTCTGTGTACTTCTTTACTGTCACTTCAGTCACTTCCTGTGTGTGCCGCTATCACTTCAGTCACTTCCTGTTACTCTACTTCCTGTGTGTGCTGCGGTACTGTCACTTTAGTCACCTCCTGTTACCCTGCTTGCTCTGTGTACTTTGGTACTGTCACTTCAGTCACTTCCTGTTACGCTACTTCCTGTGTGTGCTGCGGTACTGTCACTTCAGTCACTTCCTGTTACTCTACTTCCTGTGTGTACTTCGTTACTGTAACTTCAGTCACTTCCTGTTACTCTACTTCCTGTGTGTGCTGCGGTACTGTCACTTCAGTCACCTCCTGTTACCCTGCTTGCTCTGTGTACTTTGGTACTGTCACTTCAGTCACTTCCTGTTACGCTACTTCCTGTGTGTGCTGCGGTACTGTCACTTCAGTCACCTCCTGTTACCCTGTTTGCTCTGTGTACTTCGGTGCTGTCACTTCAGTCACTTCCTGTTGCTCTACTTCCTGTGTGTACTTCGTTACTGTCACTTCAGTCACTTCCTGTTACTCTACTTCCTGTTTGTGCTGCGGTACTGTCACTTCAGTCACTTCCTGTTACTCTACTTCCTGTGTGTGCTGCGGTACTGTCACTTCAGTCACTTTCTGAATGTCATTTTGGTCCGGTACTCGCCGTACTCCAGTAAAGTGGTGATCTGAAATATTTCCCATGGGAATTCTGGTCCTTCCTCCATAGAAATGTAGAGATGTGGTTATAAATAACCATCTTTATAGTTTATCAATATAGATTGCTGTATTCACACCATAACCAATCATCTATCTGGCCATAGTGTGACATGTCATGTATATACGACAGATATATTTTTTCTGCCTAGACTGTAATAAGGGATGAGCGAGGGGTGTCGCTGCCCACAACCTAGGCACAGTTGTTCCCCCGTGGCACCAGCATTTGGCTTTCAGGCTGCCAGGAATGGCACAATGCAGTTTACAGAGCTACCCAGTCCCTGCTGCAGACCCTCCCGCAGTGTCCATAGAATGCGATGGGTGCACGGCTCCTTCCTGGTCTCGGCAGACCTGTCACTCGCTGTGACATCACAATGTCACATGTTCAGGAGACAGGGCCAGCACAGGTCAGAATATCACAATACTACAGCCCTTTCATTGCTGATAAACTGTATAGGAATAAAATATCGCTAGGTATATATCCCTTGATGAAGTCTTAAGGACGAAACGCGTTTGGTTCCCTCACTGACCTCCTACACTAAGATAAGCTCTACCTCCTGATTTTTTACACTCTGCTCATAACTTGTGTACTTTTTTTTTTTTTCTTTAATTGTCTTAAATAAACCGGTTATATTTTAATTTTGCGTACTGGCTACCTGTTTTATCTTTTTAGAAATCTAATATCTTTTAGAAAGGCATTGTCTTAACCTAATACACCGTTGGTCGCCGATCCCCCTATCCCCCTCCTCTCTAGGTATATATGCATGCCTGACCCACAATTCACAGAATAAAAATATAAATATTTGAATGTGATTAATGAGTGAGGAAAAGGCTTTTTTTTATCAAAATATTTTTTTTCTGTCCCCACCATCTGGGACTTGTACTACTGCAGTCATTGCTTAATAGGCTTCCGCAGCCGCGGTAACCTTCTGATCCATAGGGAGAAGTCACATCTCCGCTGAAGATACATGGCTTTTCTGCTTATTGAGAAGTGTTACTTTCCCGCCTGAGCGAGTATCAGGCTTACCTTGCACTACACCGCAGACACTTTCCTCTGCTGGATTGTCAGACATTACCGACGCTCAGACGGAGCCTTGGAAATGTTCTACCTGCAAGGCATGAATCTCCCGTGTCCCCAGCACATCAAACTCCCCGCGCACAGGATTATTAATGATGTTGTTCTGAAATAAGTGACAGATCTCAATATCACAGGTGTAGCCCTGTTATCCAGAGTGTTCTCTTGGCTATGAAATACTGTGTACTGTTCTGTAGTGTCCTCAGATGAGACGGAGACAGGCCGCTTTGTTCTTATGTACCCTGTAATGTAACGCAGAAATCATTAGCCAGATACGTTATTTTTATATTAGTTTTTGTACATTATTACATCTGGCCGACTGTTATCATCTGGCGCTCGCTGCTGCTTTGTAGGGAGAGAGGTGAACGCGGAGCCGTTAAGTGACTTTGGTTTGTCATTTCTGAACCCTCGCTCGCAGACCCTTGCATGAGGCATGATGGCGATCTTTGCATGACGCTGCCTTACAAAGACATAAACGCACCACATACTGTAGTGTCATTGATATAATTGGTTAAGTATGGAGTATTTTTCAGAGGACAGATACATAAAATTATGATTACGTCACATGTAAGCAGTGTTCCGATGCGTGGAATGTACGGACAGCGTGATTTCAGTTTACCCTTCCCCATAGGCAGGAAAGAAAATTTATCCGAGACCTTAACTTAAAAACAAAAAAATCTTTATCAAAACATAAAACCTCTACAAAAGGACTTAAATGTCTGTAGAATTAGAAAGCAGACATTATTCTATACCCCATATACATATCCCAGAACAGCCTTGTTCACTTTGATAGTCATGTCTGATTCACTTACCACCTGTTGCCATATTTAATCTGTGGAGAGACCCCCCCATCCCATTAAATAGACTTTAATCATTGTACCGAGCATCCACCTGCAAGCACTGGGGCTGCCTGGCCTGGACCCCAGCCCACATCAGTGACATCTACACTGTGGAGGAGCTACAGGAGGGCCCCCACTGAGTGTCCAGACCCAGGCTGTGAAAAAGTTACTGCTGGTGCTAACCCCACAATTGCCAGAGGTAAAACTTGTCGGCAATGGCTTCCATGTGCTTTTCCATGTGGAAGCCTATTGAACAAGTTCCCTGTAACACCACATTTAAATACTTTGATCTTTGAATAAAGCACTTTTTCAGTATAAAAAATTCTAACATCTTTTTTATTTTGCTTGTTTGTAATATTTTTGTTTTTATCTGTTATTAAACCATTTTCTTTTCCAACTCTATGAACAAGTGGAACTCAGTGCACAAATCTGTGTTTGCATCTGTACTGCAAACATGCATTTGCGTCCTGCGCAGGAATAACACTCCGGTCAGTACTGTTCCTCTAAACCCGGCACTGCTTTGATAATTTGTTTTGATAAGTAATATTTATTGCCCCGATGAAAAGCTAATTGTTATTGACGCGAAATGTGGCCTATCGATAAACAGATCCCTAAATACAGATGCGTCACTTAAGCGGCGTGCGCTGTGTGTAGATAACAGATTCGCTGTATTGTCACTGTTGGCTGCGACGCCGGCTCATTTTGGATTTGCCGCAGCTGACTCCTGGTTGTTTTGCAGAAAGGAAGAGTTGCTGTGTGTTCAGCAGCGCAGGTAGCATACATGTGGTAATAACAATGAGCTGCGGGCAACGTTCGGTGTAATATTGGACAGCTGTGCCCCCCCTGTTATCCTGCTCTCTGTGTAAAACCATGAACCAGGGAACAACAAATTCTCTCCTGAATCTCAGAGCTAATCTGGGTGATGAGAAACAGCCGTGTACCAACTCATTAATCTTGTGGCGGACTTTAAAGGGAAAAGAAGCTGCAGTTTAATTACTGAATACAAATCCACTTTGGCTGGTCTGTCGGCCTACACATTTTAATCATGGCCGGATCCTGACCAATACAGTGGCCAGTCTCATTTTGGAAGATTTAACTCCTCCATCCACTCCACCCCTTTGTACTCTAATTGCAGATGGATAATGGATAAGCAGCCGTGGAGAACACAATGTTCTGAGTCTCGGCTTCGATGACTACCAGAGTTACCAGCATACAGTATGAGGATAATATCACTGCTGGATGAGAGTATCTACACATGTCACACACAATTCTGTCTCAGTACAACAGTCCCCATCATCTCACGTCTGTGCTACAGTCCTCATCATCTCACGTCTGTGCTAGACTCCTCATCATCTCACTTCTGTGCTACAGTCCACATCATCTCACGCCTGTGCTACTGTCCCCATCATCTCACTTCTGTGCTACAGTCCCCATCATCTCACTTCTGTGCTACAGACCTCATCATCTCACTTCTGTGCTACAGTCCTCATCATCTCACATCTATGCTACAGTCCCCATCATCTCATGCCTGTGCTACAGTCCCCATCATCTCACGTCTGTGCTACAGTCCCTATCATCTCATGCCTGTGCTACAGTCCCCATCATCTCACTTCTGTGCTACAGTCCCCATCATCTTATGCCTGTGCTACAGTCCTCATCATCTCACTTCTGTGCTACACTCCCCATCATCTCGCGCCTGTGCTACAGTCCCCATCATCTCACTTCTGTGCTACACTCCCTATCATCTCACGCCTGTGCTACAGTCCTCATCATCTCACGCCTGTGCTACACTCCCCATCATCTCACGCCTGTGCTACAGTCCTCATCATCTCACTTCTGTGCTACACTCCCCATCATCTCACGCCTGTGCTACAGTCCCCATCATCTCACTTCTGTGCTACACTCCCCATCATCTCACGCCTGTGCTACAGTCCTCATCATCTCACTCCTGTGCTACAGTCCTCATCATCTCACGCCTGTGCTACACTCCCCATCATCTCACGCCTGTGCTACAGTCCTCATCATCTCACGCCTGTGCTACAGTCCCCATCATCTCACGCCTGTGCTACACTCCCCATCATCTCACACCTGTTCTATAGTCCTCATCATCTCACGCCTGTGCTACAGTCCCCATCATCTCACGCCTGTGCTACAGTCCCCATTGTTTCACGCATGTGCTATAGTCCCCATCATCTCACGTCTGTGTTACACTCCCTATCATCTCACGCCTGTGCTACAGTCCTCATCATCTCACGTCTGTGCTACAGTCCCCATCGTCTCACACCTGTGCTACAGTCCCCATCATCTCACGCCTGTGTTGCACTCCCTATCATCTCACGTCTGTGCTACAGTCCTCATCATCTCACGTCTGTGCTACAGTCCCCATCGTCTCACGCCTGTGCTACAGTCCCCATCGTCTCATGTCTGTGCTACAGTCCCCATCGTCTCATGTCTGTGCTACAGTCCCCATCGTCTCATGTCTGTGCTACAGTCCCCATCGTCTCATGTCTGAGCTACAGTCCCCATCATCTCATGTCTGTGTTACAGTCCCCACCGTCTCATGTCTGTGTTACAGTCTTCATCGTCTCAAGTCTGTGCTACAGTCCCCATCATCTCACGTCTGTGCTACAGTCCCCATCATCTCATGTCTATGCTACAGTCCCCATCATCTCACGTCTGTGCTACAGTCCCCATCATCTCATGTCTGTGTTACAGTCCCCACCGTCTCATGTCTGTGTTACAGTCTTCATCGTCTCAAGTCTGTGCTACAGTCCCCATCATCTCACGTCTGTGCTACAGTCCCCATCATCTCATGTCTGTGCTACAGTCCCCATCGTCTCACGTCTGTGCTACAGTCCCCATCATCTCATGTCTGTGTTACAGTCCCCACCGTCTCATGTCTGTGTTACAGTCTTCATCGTCTCAAGTCTGTGCTACAGTCCCCATCATCTCACGTCTGTGCTACAGTCCCCATCATCTCATGTCTGTGCTACAGTCCCCATCATCTCACGTCTGTGCTACAGTCCCCATCATCTCATGTCTGTGCTACAGTCCCCATTGTCTCATGTCTGTGCTACAGTCCCCATCGTCTCATGTCTGTGCTACAGTCCTCATCGTCTCACGTCTGAGCTACAGTCCCCATCGTCTCACGTCTGTGCTACAGTCCCCATCGTCTCACGTCTGTGCTATAGTCCCCATCGTCTCAAGTCTGTGCTACAGTCCCCATCGTCTCAAGTCTGTGCTACAGTCCCCATCGTCTCAAGTCTGTGCTACAGTCCCCATCATCTCATGCCTGTGCTGCAGTCCCCACCGTCTCACGTCTGTGCTACAGTCCCCATCGTCTCATGTCTGTGCTACAGTCCCCACCGTCTCACGTCTGTGCTACAGTCCCCATCATCTCATGTCTGTGCTACAGTCCCCATTGTCTCACGCCTGTGCTACAGTCCCCATCATCTCAAGTCTGTGCTACAGTCCCCATCATCTCATGTCTGTGCTGCAGTCCCCACCGTCTCACGTCTGTGCTACAGTCCTCATCCTCTCACATCTGTACTATAGTCCTCATCATCTCATGTCTGTGCTACAGTCCCTATCGTCTCAAGTCTGTACTACAGTCCCCATCGTCTCACGTCTGTACTACAGTCCCCATCGTCTCACATCTGTACTACAGTCCCCACCGTCTCACGTCTGAACTACAGTAAGATGTCCATCACCTTCTTATACAGTGCAATCTAGCCCCTATAAGCCGTATAAAAGGAGTCAGATCCTCCCTGTGATTCTAGATGGGAAGGAAAATGCCTGATGCATGAACTGACATGAATACATTACGTACCGTACCTCTGTCACGTCAGCCTATTACCTGCTTCCCATCCAGCTGCAGGTTACAGAGTGATGCAGGTTCCCGCTAATGTCATAGCAATAAGGTTTGGCACACAGCCCTCTGCTGTTCTCTGTATTTCAAAACATTGAGGGTAATGTGATTTATGAATGACTCCTGCGTCTCCAGCTCTGTGACTAATGTTTCTATATCACATTTATGTGAGTTAGTGTAGCATACTCTAAGGCTTAGAGGGGCGGCGCGCTGCCATAGCACGGCTGGAAATGTACATGCCACCTATTCTCGCTGATAATGCCATGTCCAGGCCCCGGAATACTGCATGGCATGGTACAGGAACAGCTCCCTCACACAATAGAGAGTTCATTAGATTCCAGCCAGGCGTTGCCTTGATCAGGAGGTGATGGAGCTACACTGGGCTTCATAATAGCTGGACACCTACATGAAGTCACATTGTCCCTCACAAGCACAATGGTAACTGATAATTGGCCTGTGCTCTCCAAACTGAAATGACGTAAGGCCTTATTGTCCCGGGGAAATAAACGCCTCGGCCGAGGCTTGGTAATTTGCTATTCATTTAGATTTGCTGCTTTGTTGTTCATGGTTGTTGTAGACTATGGTCTATAGCTGGGAGAGTTACATTTCGGGAGCTTCTTGTTGCACGCTTTGTGATGTTCCAGTAGGATTGTAAGGAGAGGGGTTAGCGGGGGTTATATACGCATTTTCCTTCTCTTTGGAGTTTTCCGTCCACCTGGCCCTAGTGTTTTTCTTTGGTGGCTCTTTGTGGTGTAAAGTGCATGGTGCAGGCGGTGGTTGCGGCATGCGTCTGGTGTCGCGTGAATGCGCAGATGACGGATGTTTGCTTTTTGTTGCCATTTTCCTTGTAACCTCCGGTCCTCCTTTTCCAATTTATGTCACAAAATAAATTGGGACAATTATAGAATTTTTTGCCAAACCCAAGCCTCCATATGGGTGTTTTAGGTTACAGTTGTTGTTTGTTATTGAATTTATACATTGAGGCAGATGTACTAAGCCTGGAGAAGTGATAAAGCAGTGATAAGTGGAAGGTGATAACGCACCAGCCAATCAGCTCCTAACTGTCATTTTGCAAATCCGTAATGATTGGCTGATGCGTTATCACCTTGCGCTTATCACTGGTTTATCTCTTCTCCAGGTTAATACATCTGCCCCATTATTGCAAATGGTGGCGCCTCAGTCCGTAGTCGGGTGATTAGGGTTCATTGTGTATCACATTACTGAGGCGTCATCTACGTAACTCCCGGCACTTCACGTGGCTTAAGAGTGACTTGTTGTAATACATTCTACAAACCCCACAAAAAACTTTATTTGTGAGTTCAAACATGTACGAAGCTCCAGAGACTTCTGGATGTGAGCTGTCACGGTGCACACAACACACAGCTATACACCATAAAGCACACATTATACACAGGCTGTCTCTCATCTTGCAGCTTCAGTAGGTCTCCTACTATGTAGGTCAGGCAGACGTTAGATGCAATGGTCACCAGCCAGAGCGTGAACACCGTACCGTACAAATGGTTGCATTCTATGGGGAAAGCACCCTGCACATACAGAGCACTTATATCTATGTTCTCCGTGCATTGGGGGAAATTCAGATCTGATTTTTTGCATTGCTGCGAATAGATAGTCACTGCCCAAAGGGAGTGCGATCGCATGTGCAGCCGAGCGGTACAAAAAGAGTTTGTGCAGTTTCTGAGTAGCCCAGGACTTACTCAGCCGCTGCGATCATATCAGCCTGTCCGGGACCGGAAATTGACGTCAGACACCCGCCCTGCAAATGCTTGGACACGCCTGCGTTTTTCCAACCACTCCCTGAAAACGGTCAGTTGCCACCCACAAATGCACTCTTCCTGTCAATCTTCTTGCAATCGCCCGTACGAGTGGATTCTTCGCACAAACCCATCGCTGAGCGGCGGTCCGCTTTGTACCTGTGCATACGCATGCGCAGTTCTGACCTGATCGCAGCGCTGCAAAAAACGCTAGCGAGCGATCACCAGACATGGTGAAATCTCATCAGATGCCGCATCCCTGTGGCTTTAAGAAGCACATATTAGCAGACACGCAGATCTCCCTGTGAGTTAGCTCTCTGTTCTATTGTTTAAGTTTAGCTACATAACTGGTGGGGTTCCGAGCAGCTCCGTTCCAGAATCGGGCTCTGTGAACTTCAGCAGATGTTCCTTCTGTTTTTACGCCAATAGCAACTAGATGCATAATATTTTCCATTCACGCAAGCGATGTGGCTCCAAGTTATATGCAAGTGAAGCAGGATATTTGAAAATAAGATGTGAATTATTTCCTAAGTCTGTGCATTCACTCAGCACTCCGTGCATATATTGTCTGTACGCTACGCAGAGGACATTGTTCCGTGCAGCTATGCCATGGGCGCAGTAACATCCACATCGCTTCCTCTGTGAGATTTACCTGTCACAAGGATACTTAGCTAGTGATATCCGGGTCACCCTGTCACTATTACCCATGGTCTTCCATGATTACATTACCATAATACAGTAACATTATACTCGTAATCATTACCACCATAGAGCCCTGATATGCCACCATAACCGCTCATCATGGAACCATATAGCGCAGTATCACCAGAATGTTGCTTCATCATGACTTCGTATACTGTAGCTTTGCCATCTGTCTTCATAATGCCAACTTCTACTGCCACTGTTTTGTGGCGTGACCCAACCATACCACTATATGACGTGATACCATCTTATAGCCACGTCATTCTGCTGTAGTCACCACATTACTTCATTGTCTACCATATATGGCCATAGCTCCACCATAGAATGGTGTCTTAGACCTTAATCAGGCCTACATATATCTTCAGTGTGTAATGCCTTCAACCACTAATGGTCAGTGCCCAGATGTGACTCATCCTTTTTGTGGCTATGTGGTGATCTGCCACATGATGAGGATAAGCCCTCATCCGCCCTTTCCTCACATAACTGGAAGGGGTTATCTCCTTTATGAGGCAGAACAGCCTGTAATTGGTCTCCCAAGAAGAAAAAAGGTTCCTGCCTAGGAGCTCTGTGGTACCTCTGCTAGGCCAGGCTGGTTCTCCTAACCACACATCCAGCACCTTTCATAGTTCTGCTGTTGACATCTCAAATACATTTCCAGGATCAGACCCTTTCTCATCCTGACTGCTACTACGACCCACATCCACTCACTGGTCATCTCCAGACTGGACTACTGTAACCTCCTACTATATGGCCTCCTTGACTGCCGCCTCTCTCCACTTCAATCTATCCTCAATGCTGCACCTGGCTCATCTTCCTCACCAAGCGTACTACATCCTCCTCCCCTCTCTTACAAACCCTTCACCGGCTTCCCTTCCCCTTCAGAATCCAGTTCAAGCTTCTTCTACACTCGCGTACAAAGCCCTCACCCATTCCTGTCCCATTTACAACGGGCTTTCAGAACCCACTTCATCAAACCCAGCCATCTCTCCTAACCCACTGCCCCACGCTCACATTCTGCGCCATTTGTGTCACTCCTGTCTGTCAGCCGCTCCCCTTTAGAATGTAAGCTCTCACATAGCTACAGCTTCACGGCCACCATCAACCAATGGGTCCATTGGTACAAGCTGCATGGAGTAAATCCCACGTGCTGAGATGATGACCCGCATGTAGAGTCTGGTGGTGCTGGAGCCTGGACGCTGCATGTTACTGTCTCCACCCTTCCTTGAGCCTGAGTCTGGTCGAATGGAACCATTTATTAGTGAGGACTGCTAATGATACATCAGCCGCTTGTCTTGGTGTATGATTACAGTTGTAGTATTTGCTCACAGTTGTAGTATTTGCTCCTAAATCCTGCATGTCATGAAATACACTGTCCATTATCTTCTGTTACTCATGAGGTCTTCCAAGGGATTACATACTATGTACCGGCGGACGGGATGCGCTAACAGTCCCCTTGCGGGCTCGGTGGCTCCAACTGTTGGGATTTCGGTGTCGGTATCCTTAACGCCAGGATCCCAACAGCCGGAATTTTAACTGCACCCCTTTCCAAGTCTTGGTTAGTAATATGTGTGCTGTAAATGAGTGCCTGGCTCACCTGCAGGTCACCTCGTGCTTGTACTGTTATCTGTCTCTCCTAAAACCCGCTCTTCTAGAACCTGGAATTATAAAGACAAAATGTTGTATTTTGCAGCACGCAATGGGAGATAACTAGGGTGGGGCAGATGGGGTGCGTTCCATGAGCACAAATATTTGGGGCACCATTTTTATAGTTAAAAAATGGAAATATTCCATTTGTGATGTATGACTGTGACATTTACTGCACGTTACATGTATGTGCAGGCGAGTAATGTATCATCATCTGGAGATGAGGTGCCGATACGATGTGGAGACAAAGGTTCCCTGATTTGTGTTTCCAGGGTGCGTATACTCTGTGGCTCAGAACCCTAGTTACACCTCTGGAAACGTTACTAGTCTCTAAACATGATCAGCCAGTCTGTTACAGTGAAGCAAGATTGCATCAACAAAGTAACCATCATCAAATATAGGAGGTCATTCCGAGTTGTTCGCTCGGTAAAAATCTTCGCATCGCAGCGATTTTCCGCTCAATGCGCATGCGCAATTTCCGCACTGCGACTGCGCCAAGTAAATTTGCTATGCAGTTAGGATTTTTACTCACGGCTTTTTCATCGTTCTGGCGACGTAATGTGATTGACAGGAAATGGGTGTTACTGGGCGGAAACAGGCCGTTTTATGGGCGTGTGGGAAAAAACGCTACCGTTTCCGGAAAAAACGCAGGAGTGGCCGGAGAAACGGGGGAGTGTCTGGGCGAACGCTGGGTGTGTTTGTGACGTCAAACCAGGAACGACAAGCACTGAAATGATCGCAGATGCCGAGTAAGGTTGAAGTTACTCAGAAACTGCTACGAGGTGTGTAATCGCAATATTGCGATTACTTCGTTCGCAATTTTAAGATGCTAAGATTCACTCCCAGTAGGCGGCGGCTTAGCATGAGCAAATCTGCTAAAATCCGCTTGCGAGCGAACAACTCGGAATGACCTCCATAGTACGTTTTGTAAGGGAAAAGACCATATAATGCATAATAGCATGTAGTCTAAAGGTCAGCAATAACAATGTATACATGCTGTATGCAGTGTTAAGATATTGACTGGCAATGTGTCCACGCTCAGAATGTCAACAAGTGAGATGTTAACATTGTCAGAATATCAACATTAGGGTTCAGCTGTGGTGGGGGGTTAGGGTTAGGCTGTGGGTGGGAGGATTAGGGTTAGGCTGCGGTGGGGGGGGGGTTAGGAATAGGCTGTGGGCGGGAGGATTAGGGTTAGGCTGCGGTGGGGGGGGGTAGGGATAAACTGGGCAGGAGGATTAGGGTTAGGTTGGTGTGGTGGTGAGGGTAGAGTTAGGATGCAGGCAGGAGGATTAGGGTTAGGTTGGTGTGGTGGTGAGGGTAGAGTTAGGATGCAGGCAGGAGGATTAGGGTTAGGTTGTTGTGGTGGTGAGGGTAGAGTTAGGCTGCAGGCAGGAGGATTAGGGTTAGGTTGTTGTGGTGGGGAGGGTAGAGTTAGGCTGCAGGTAGGAGGATTAGGGTTAGGCTGCAGTGGGGGGGGTAGGGATAGGCTGTGGGCAGGAGGATTAGGGCTAGGCTGCAGTGGGGGCGGGGGTTAGGGATAGGCTGTGGGCAGGAGGATTAGGGCTAGGCTGCAGTGGGGGGGGAGTTAGGGTTAGGCTGTGGTCGGGAGGATTAGGGTTAGGCTGCGGTTGGGTGAGGTTAGGGTTAGGCTGCGGTTGGGTGAGGGTAGAGTTAGGCTGCAGGCAGGAGGATTAGGGTTAGGTTGTTGTGGGGGGGAGGGTAGAGTTAGGATGCGCGGGGGAGGTTAGGGTTAAGTTACTGTTGTGGGGAAGTTGGTTTTAGGTTGCGGGCAGGAGGATTAGGCTGCAGTGGGGGGAGGTTAGGATTAGGCAGCAGTGGGGGTGAGGTTAAGGTTAGGCTGCGGTGGAGGGAGGTTAGAGTTAGGCCGCAATGGGGGTGAGGTTAGGGTTAGGCTGCGGGCAGGAGAGTTAGGGTTAGGTTGCTGTTTGGGGGGGTTAGGGTTAGGTTGCGGTGGGGGAGAGGTTAGGGTTAGGCTGCAGTGGGTGGGGGGTTTAGGATTAGGCTGTAGTGGGTAAATTAGGGTTAGGGTTCAGGCAGGAGGTTTAGGGTTAGGGTACAGTAGGGTTAATGTTAGGCACTAGAGGAAGGGTTAGGGATAGGTGACAAATGCTCACACGACAGCTGGAAGCCACACTGGAGCCATAAGGAGGAGGTAAGTCACCACTGGGCCACCAGAGGCAATATGTCGACGTTCTAACATGTTGACAAGTCTCCCCTGTCTATATGATGAATGTCACCATTATGAGTGTCAGCATATCGTACTCCACCTGCACATAACTACTCCCCGTGGTGTTCCTGTCTTCTCTATTGATCTCATATTTTTATGAAGCCATTTGCTGTTGTTTATGTATCCAGTAGATGCTCGGAGTGGGTTATAAATAACGTTCCTCTCATGCTTGTCCACCTTCTGTCCAATGGGTCAATTCAATTATCTGTGAAGGGTGCAATGTGCCATTGCAATGGTGTTTAAATGCCAGCATTGGCCCCCGATCTCGCACCCTTCGCAGACTCGAATCAGCCTTAATTCGCCCAAAATAGCTCGGACCTCTATGGGGTGGCGAGCAGTTTTGTTCCAATTCGGCCAGCCGTAAAGTGCGGCCCCTGCCGTGATGATATCGCAGCCAATTGGATTGACCCCCTAGTACGTATAAGTGGTATCACATTATAAAGCCGTGCCCCAGAATATGTTAGTGCTGTGATAATGATAATGACTTTAGTACAAACGTTTCGGTCCAGCCTGATAATACGCTCTGTGTCATTAGTATAAAATGAGGATTCTAGTCATGTAACTGACCTAGCTAGCGTTTAACCTTTCCCTTGTTCAATACCGGAGTCTGCATTGTTTCGTCTGGGTTGGGTGAACTGAAGAATCACTTGAAAGGATTTAAGATGAATATATTTGGAAAGGAAACACCTGATGTTACCATGGTAATAGTTTAGAATTTGGAGGGATTATTTGAGAAGAATCTTAGACAATAAACATGGATTTTTAGGTTGTCTAGGCTTTTAGCAGAGGATGTTAGCATCTGTTTGGGGCGATGAGCCTCCGACAGTCTGCCCGTCCTTTGTTCTGCGTCGCGTTGTGCTATCATTTCGGGCCAGAGGGATAAAGGACACAAGTGCTGCTTAGTGAGGGCGTTTGGAGACTAAATATCATTGTGTTTCTGGTGCTATTGATTTTTGCAGCAGCTGATATTTCAATCTGGGTTCAGTATGACTGAGAGTCTACGCACACTGTCAAGAAGAAATATGATAGTGTCTTAAAAGATTAATAATACTGCCGGTCCTCTGGAGGGTTATCTTAATTCACTGGCCTGTTCCCTGGCATGTTCTGTAATTTATCTAGTCTGATTTGAATAGCAAATGGCAATCGGCTGCCGTTAGGGAAATGGGCATCATTTTTATTGATCCAGCAAGAGCTGGGTTTTATTTAAGGAGGACAGCACAACAATATTAACAGTTGGCGGCGGAGTAAGAGAAAACAAGAGGACGGCGCTTCCAAGGCAGCATATTTTATGAAGATCTGTATTTTATTTTCCAGCAGGTTATTAGGAGTACTTGATGTGATAGTGCTGCGCTGGGATCTTGTGTCTCCAAAATAATGTGTTGTGACAGTGTTGGTCAAAAATAGATTCTCTCACACTCATGTAAAGTATGTTCAGGCGTGTAACCACGGCTATATTCCAGAACGCAGTCGTTGGTTATGTGGGTGGGTTCTGTGTACGTATATAGGGTTGGATTAGCACAATAAGCTTGTTGATTTAGACTACGTAATTGCAGGTACTTACAACTGATACATGTAGTTTGTGTTGCTACTGCTGGACCTCAGCTGCTGTGGACCGCCTGGCCGAAAATGATGGGAGGCAGGGACGCAACACTAAATCGCCAGAGCAGTGATTTTCAACCTTTTTTGTTACTTGTGGCACACCAAACAATATTTTAAAATTCCCAAGGCACACCATCAGTTCCCCACAGGGAAAAAAACAAAACACACATTGGCCCTCACAGTAAAAAAAATTCCACACATACATTGGCCTACACAGAAAAAACAATCACATTGCTTCCCACAAAAATCATGTTGCTCCCTAGATCAGTGATTTTCAACCTTTTTTTACTCGCGGCACACCAAACAATATTTTTAAATTCCCAAGGCACACCATCAGTTCCCCACAGGAAAAAAATAATAAAAAAACACACACATTGGCCCTCACAGGAAAAAAAAATGTCTCACATACATTGGCCTACACAGAAAAAACAATCACATTGCTCCCCACATAAATCATGTTGCTCCCTAGATAAATCCTATTGCTCCCCACATGAATTATTCACATTGTTCCCTCCATAAATCCACAAATCCTTATTCTCCCCACATAAATCCTATTGCTTCCCACATGAATTATTCACATTGTTTCCCCCCATACAGCCACAAATCCTTATTCTCCCCACATAAGTTCTATTGAAATCCTATTGTTCCCCACAGGAGAAATAAAATAACAAATATTAGCCCCTACCGGTCAGCTGACCTCCTCCCTGTTCCTCAGTGGTGGGAGTTGTTCATAGTGGAGTGCTGCAAATACGGAGCAGCGGGCGGTGGGCAGGTGTGGATGTGGGTCGGCAAGACAAGCTGTGTATGCAGGCGGGAACTGGAAGATGTGTATGTAGGCGGGTGGGCTGGCTGGGTGGTTATATGCGGCAGCCGTGACCTATGATATCACACCGCCGTGTCTTCAAGGCATAGGTCACGGCCAGAGCACGACTGATCCTCTAAGAAGAGCCTGGGACAACAGTTCACTCTGAAGGTGCAGGAAGCTGCTCTGGCTCCGCGCACACCTTGCAACTGGCCACGGCACACTAGTGTGCCACGGCATACTGGTTGAAAAAGTCTGCCTTAGAGCAACATTTTTTAGGGTCATTGTGCTCCAGCTTCCTGCAGGCCTCTTTTGAGCATGTGTGGAGGCCTTCTCATTCACAATGAAGCACTGTTTGGGCTTGTGTGCCAATGTTCAGAGATACTAGTTGGTGGCAGGCAGTAATGGAACGGTCACCGTTGCAAGGTGTGCAGAACTTACAGGACCCCATGAAATGAAGGCCCTGTAGATCGTGCACCATTTGCAAGAATCCCACCATGGATGGCAGGTACAGATGGTAAACGGTTTGGGCCAATTTGGCAACTATAGACAAAGTCTCTGCATACTTAAATAATTCCCACAAATATCTCCTAGTCGGGTGCAATTGTCTCAGCTATAACTGCCCGCCCTCTCTGAGTGATCTATCCCACTGTATTTCAGAACTTTTGAGAAGTAGAACGTTAGCTTTTTAGATGATGATGATGACTTGTATTTATGATATGAGGTAGCACTATTGGGCAGAGGGGTGTCTCTGTTAGGAGCTTGGCTATCAGTATTGGGAGATGAGGTAGTACATACGGCAGTGTGTTGTCACTGTTGGGAGGTACAGTGTCACTCTTCAGGGTGGTATCTCTGTTGGGAAGTGAGAGTCACTGTTGGGATTTGGGAGGTGGGCTATCAGTAATAGGCAGGGAGGGTTCCAATATTGGGTGGTGGAATATTACTATTGGGAGGTGGTGTGTGACCGTTGGGAGTTGGGCTATCAGTATTGGGAGGTGGGGTATCACATTTGGAAGTAAGGTGTATTACTATTGGGATGTAGTATGTGACTGTTGGGAGTAGAGATGAGCGGGTTCGGGTTTTACTCGGTTCTCAAAACGGCATCTTATTGGCTATCCAAAACAAGAGACATCAAGGAGCCAATAAGATGCCTTTTTGAGAACCGAGTAAATCCAAGTAAAACCGAACCCGCTCATCTCTAGTTGGGAGTAAGGCGTATTACTATTAAGAGATGGAGTATTACTATTGGGAGTTGGGTTGTCACCGTTTGGGATTTGGGCTATCAGTACTGGGAGATGGGGTACCACTGTTGGGAGTAAGGCGTATTACTGTTGGTAGTTGGAATGTGGAAATGGGGTTGCACGTAGTGTATAACCAGGTCAACACCAAAAAACAAACATAACCCAGTTCCAGTAGATGTGAACTAGCCCTAATCTCTAGGAACTGTCCCAGATTTGAAGGATTTGTCCCCGTCCATATCCATGTTTTGTAAAATTAATAAATTGTATAACAAAATGTAATTTATTCCGTATATTTCCTGAAGTTATCGTTCTCTTTTCTTATACGGTATGTTTTATATTTAGTTTTTTAAAGTGAAAATAGATTATAACCAATTTCAGTAACTGTATGGTTGTTGGGATTGTAGACACTATTGTATGTGACAAACTTATACCTCCTGCACAGCAACATAGTGTCCCTGAGAGCACATTGGACGTCACACTGGGAAGACGGGATTATGGAGTACGTGCCTCACAGTCACACAGTCAGGCTCTGTGTACCCTCTAGTATAACGCTAGTGACTTATATGTATGCGCTGGTGAAGAACATCGGCCATTTGCAGGAATATGTGTATTGCATAAATCGGGCCCTGGGGGTATAAGTTTCCTCAGAGATTGCTTGCTATCATGTCTTATAAATAGACACATTTGGGGCAGCATGGATGGTGTAATGGTTAGCACTACTGCCTCACAGCACTGAGGTCATGGGTTAAATTCCCACCATGGCTCTAACGGTGTGGAGTTTGTATATTCTCCCCGTACTTGCGTGGGTTTCCTCCGGGTACTCCGGTTTCCTCCCACACTCCAAATATATACTGGTAGGTTAATTCGTTCCCGACAAAACCCCGACCAGGTATCCCTAGTGTGTGCGTGTACATATAGGGAAGACTAGATGGGCCAAGTGGTTCTTATCTGCTGTCACATTCTGTGTTTCTGTGGCGGCACAGACCAGCGTTATTGGCCTGTCCATGGTTTTGCACTTTAGTACATGACATTTACTGAGTTATAAGAATACGCTCGCTCTGCAGTAAGTGGAGTCTATTCCTGCTTCCAGGATCATATGTCCAGGAATATGTTAGTGTGAAGTGTAATAAGACAGTTAACATTTGGTGCTCATTTAATGTGAACCCAGATTTGGAGATAAAAGTAGCGTCTGATGTGCTGCCAGCCTGAAGAAGAGGGGTAACGTGCTAATCTGCTTCCAATAGGAGTTCTCCTTTCCTGGGACCTGCTCCAGTGGAAAGTGTGTGCCTCCTTGCGCGGGTGCCGGTTCTCACCCAGCCTGGTACAGGATGTGCCCCCCCCCCATGCTGTGTGTCATATAGGCTGCAAATGCAATTCATCCTACTGCTGAGACTGACTTGTACAGTTCCATTCGAAGAAATGTTACATGTTCAGGGTAATAAGTGACTGTATCCGCGTCTCGGTGCATTTGCCTTCTTGTTACATACTGTAAGCACCCCACCCTCCCATCCTTTGTTATTTCCCCATCCCATGTGCCACCTCAGGAGAGCGCCACACATGTGGAGGCTGGCAGCTACTGTGTACATGTTGGGATATGTGCAGTCACATGAGAACAGCTGCCCTGTACCTGGTAGGACCTTCCCACTGCAGATTTAGGGTTACAGGTGCTCAGTTACTCTCAGGAACACGCTGTAAATTACCTGTCACTACCTCGAGAACGGGCGTGGCTTGGCATTCTTCCACTGGAGCTTAGGTTCTCGAAGGGGAAGCAGATGGCTGCTATATGCAGTAAGTACAGCAGCTGGAAAATCTGTCCTACAAGTGAACCCCGACCAGGTATGAACTGCACCGGCGCCGCAGTGCGCCGCCATATGCCAGACAGTCGACGACTGTCTTAGCATTGCGATCGCCTCTGCCTGATTGACAGGCAGAGGCGGGAGGGGGCGGGCTGTTGGGGGGCGAGCCGCGGCGGCTGCTGCACGAAGTCACACGCAGCTGCTGCGACCCGAGCAGTGACAAGCAGCTCCCTGCCAGCGCGCAGGAGCTGCTCTGGCTGGGAGCTACCCTTCCAGTACAATAGCATTATCGCTGTGCGATGCTTTTGTGCTTGCGCGCGGGGGAAGAGGAGGGAACGGCCCTGACATACGGGGCGGACTAGCCCTGTGCTGGGTGTCCTCCCGCATGTCAGGGAAGCTGATCGTAGATGTGCTAAATCACCCCCCATGTCCCTTTTCAAAACAAAACTATTTTACCTTTTCTGGATGATGTGGGTGGAAGTCACCCTGGAAATGGAAACGAATGCAGGGTACACAATGGCCAACATATCGGCTGTTCTGTTGAACGACTGATATATCGCTGCCCCGTCGGAGGGTTTGTCAGCCGACCGCCCTTACACATGCTGCGGCATGGTGATTGACGACTGAACTGGGCGGGTACACGTAAATGTCCACCCAGTTTGTGACGTCAGTCGCGACGGATCGGGCAGCGTGTATGACGAACCGGCTATAGATATATCTGCAGATCCGTTGATCTGCAGATATATCTATCAGAGTATACCCGGCATTAGACAGAAAGTTTTTTATGAAATGTGGGAAAGCTCTATAGTGACCCTGTAAACACCCGCCAAATCATAACTCTGTGTGTAATACTGTGTGGTATGGGGAAGGGTATTGTACCAATTACAGTGTGACCCTCGGGGGTGGGGAAAGGGGTGCCAGCGGATTTCGTTAAGTTTAGGTATGGTTTATATGGGCATATTCTTCTTACTTATTTCGTGGTTCCCATGCGCCTGACGATGCCCGTCTCTTGAAACATCTTTATGCAACAAAGTTTCCTTTTCTCTCTGCTGATTGTGCCCTGTGATTTTTATAATGTACCTTCGCTTGTTATGTCCTCTTCATTCACCATATAGTGTGTGATCTTCACCGTACTGTACATATCTCTTAGCATTTAGGCAAATCCCCCCCAACAATCCCAATTTTGGCACGGTCACACTGTTCCGCCCATTGGCTGCAGTAAGAGTTTGGGGCTGTTCTGCATAGAGTGACAAGAAACGGGGGCATGACAAGCGTGGCCACACCCTGTGCCACGAGACCATGCCCCAGTGTTATTAGGCCACACCCATTTTTTTCCAGGCTGGGGGTCCTGACCACTGCATGAAGAATGTTGTGTGGTATGATTTGGGACAACCGTTCCACTTTGGCCCTTCTGCCACATTGCTGTAGTATGTTCTAGATGGGTTTTTGCAAACGCTTTACAAGCGAGTATAGGAGGTTTTACCACCTGGATTTCCGTGTTGCAATTCTGCCATCAGGTTTCTTTGTGGAACGGCCAGAAGATTTTTGCACATTATCTTCCATCGTAGCCACTGACTTCTACAGCTCGTCCAACGTCACAGCTGACAGGGCAAAAGCCCTTTAGCCCAGCAAATAAATTTAGGGTCTGCTACCTCATCTAGGCTTGTGTTTGTAGGTTCATACTACTCCCCGTTCCCTAGGCGATGCTTAGTGCCTTTCCAGTTGTCTCGCACCCTTCCCCACACTCGTACCACCTAATTGTACCTCTGACTTCTTTTTCTAAATGATCTTTCATCTTGATTATTTTTTGGGATCCCCTCCTACCATGCTGTAGACCTCACAGAGAGAGGAGTATTTATAATGATTGAGTTCTTAGACTAATGTCTCGCACAGGTGGAGTCAGTGAGCAATATTTGTGATATAGGAAACTGCTCCTGTGTAGGTGTACGTTTGCAGTCACGGGGGCATGCAAATGACAGAAAGGTTTTGCAATAGTTATTGTAGTCCGACCCGGTGCGCGCTACTTTGGGTATTAGCAGCAAATTCAGAATCTTGGGGCAAAAAAATGTGTTGGGGGTACGGGACCTTATTATTGCTCCTAGAACCTCGTAGTAGTGCGGCAAAGTGGCTGTAGCTGCATATCACTCACTGTGCAGCATTCACGCTGAGACCGGGCCACTGCTTAAGTCCGATAATTAATAAATAGCCCCCTTAGGGCACTTACAATACACGCCTTGCTGGGACCCGCTGAAACACTGGGACAATAAATACAGCGGCCGGGCATACAGATAATCGTTGCGTGAGTGTAAGTGGTCATTACGCCCAGTGCTATGTCACCCAGATAATGGGAATGCCAGATCTGTCCTATTCCCACCAAGGCCAGAGGGCCGCTGTATAGGAGCTGAAGCAGTTAACCACTACTGTGGATGTTGCGGCGGTTCTCTCACACAGTCCCAGTCTCAGCTGCTCCCAGTAGGGTCCCTGTGAATAATGGGACGGGAGCTCTAGCTCCGTGGGAGGTAATGGCTAATTTGGCAGCAGCCTTTCTTAGCCCCATTTGTACATGAAATGTTAAGGAGGTCAGACCCGTGGTGACTGCGACACCAGACACAATCCTTCTTCATTATCGCTGAAGTCTCCTAACCAGCCATTAAAAAAATAAAACCTACCGTGGGACATGGCTGGGAATAATAGCAATAAAATCAATTGAGATCTGACTCTCTTTAAAGGTTCTAATTTCTCCACTGTAAATTGTGATATTTGCATAAGTATTTGGTTAATGTGCAGCAGACGGCGCGCTGATAGCTGTTATTATTTTCAATGTAAAAGCGCTTTAATATTGTGTTCTGTCACGTCTGCGCCCACCCGATTAAGTAGCCCCCGGGCGCTGCCTGCCAGGAGAATTTGTACAGAGGTGTGTAAGCTGAAAGGCCAATTGTCTCCGTCGTTATGCGGCCTGAAAAGGGCAAACTTAATTAAACAGGTTATATGCCGCATAGCCTGTGTCTCACCAGCTGGCGTGCAGGAGGCTGGCAGGGCATGCTGGCACTTGTTGTTGTACAACAGCTTGCCTAAGGGTGAACTGAAAGATGAAACACATTGATGCAATACTGTATAAAATGTCTCCTTATGTGGAGTGCGGTCTGAGCCGGCTCTCCCTCTGTCCGCGGTCACTTCGGCGCTCGGGGGTGTGCGCCACGGACGCAACCGCTGCCCCTGGCCGAAGTGCTTCACTGCGCATCTTGGGGGTAATTCTGAGTTGATCGCAGCAGCAAGAAAGTTAGCAATTGGGCAAAACCATGGCCCTCATTCCGAGTTGATCGCTCGCAAGGCGATTTTAGCAGAGTTACACACGCTAAGCCGCCGCCTACTGGGAGTGAATCTTAGCTTCTTAAAATTGCGAACGATGTATTCGCAATATTGCGATTACTAACTACTTAGCAGTTTCAGAGTAGCTTCAGACTTACTCTGCCTGTGCGATCAGTTTAGTGCTTGTCGTTCCTGGTTTGACGTCACAAACACACCCAGCGTTCGCCCAGACACTCCCCCGTTTCCCCGGCCACTCCTGCGTTTTTTCCGGAAACGGTAGCGTTTTTTCCAGCACGCCCATAAAACGGCCTGTTTCCGCCCAGTAACACCCATTTCCTGTCAATCACATTACGATCGCCGGAGCGATGAAAAAGCCGTGAGTAAAAATACTATCTCCATTGTAAAATTACTTGGCGCAGTCGCAGTGCGAATATTGCGCATGCGTACTAAGCGGAATTTCACTGCGATGCGATGAAAAATACCGAGCGATCAACTCGGAATGAGGGCCCATGTGCACTGCAGGGGAGGCAGATATAACATTTGCGGAGAGAGTTAGATTTGGGTGGGTTATTTTATTTCTGTGCAGAGTAAATACTGGCTGCTTTATTTTTACACTGCAAATTAGATTGCAGAATAGATTAAACACACCACACCCAAATCTACTGTAACTCTCTCTGCACATGTTACATCTGCCTGCCCTGCAGTGCACATGGTTTTGCCCAACTGCTACCAAAATTCCTGCTGCGATCAACTTGGAATTACCCCCCTTTTCTCTTCGCTCCTCCATCATGGAGGGCGTGCCCCTGAGTGCCTCCTGCGAAGGGTACTGTATTACACGGTGAGATGCTGCGGATTGTCAGTGCCGTAACTAGACATTTTAGCGCTGTGTGCAAGAAACAGTATCAGCACCCCACCCCCCTCCAATATACAAATCAGAGCCAGTGCACACCTTAGGCGCGTGCAAAAAAAATATAGGGGCGTGACTTCATGGGAAAGGGGTGTGGCCACAGAGCTCCCTTTAATACATTACAGCAGACAGAGCTCCCTTTAACACAGTACGGCAGGTAGAGCTCCCTTTTACACATTAGGCAGGTAGAGTCCCCTTTTACACATTAGGCAGGTAGAGTCCTCTTTTACACTTTAGGCAGGTAGAGCTCCCTTTTACACAGTACGGAAGGTAGAGTCTCCTTTTACACATTAGGCAGGTAGAGTCCCCTTTTACACATTAGGCAGGTAGAGTCCCCTTTTACACATTAGGCAGGTAGAGTCCTCTTTTACACTTTAGGCAGGTAGAGCTTCCTTTTACACAGTATGGAAGGTAGAGTCTCCTTTTACACATTAGGCAGGTAGAGCTCCCTTTTTTACACATTAAGCAGGCAGAGTCCCCCTTTTTGCACATTAGGTAGGCAGAGTGCCCCTTTTTTACACGTTAGGCAGGCAGAGTCCCCCTTTTTGCACATTAGGAAGAGAGAGAGAGAGAGTGTGTGAGAGAGAGAGAGAGTGAGAGTTTGTAAGTATTATACTTACCTGTGACCAGCTGGCAGGCCTCTCCTCTTCTCAGCTTCACTCTTCACAGCACAGGGCATTGTGGGTGGGCTGGGGGCTGGCAGGAAGAACGTCATCTCTCCCAGCACACAGGGGGAGCGGAAGGGGAGCTGCTGCGTTGCCCGGCTACCTATGTGAGAGGTAGCCGGGCAATGCAGCTGGGCGCCAGGCGGGGACGGCGGGGGGACATGGGCAAGACCCCATAGTGCGGTAGCGGCCAGGCTGGGTTATGCCGGTGGTCCTGCGCCCACAGCGCATCTGCGCTGTGTGCCAGGCACCACCGGCACACACCTAGTTACGGCCCTGCTGATTGTATACACACACCACCTGTATTAACCCCATATGCTCCTGGCTGAATCTACAAACCTGGGACTGAGATGTAATAGTTTGTGATAAGATGAAGATACGGGACTTTGTGCAAAAATGCCCGGATTTTTAAAGCTGCAATTATTTACAAGGCAAAAACCTGCTTCTAGCAGGCGATTCCATTTAGCCCCTGCTGTAATATCTGTTGTATGCCGGCATTGTGTTCTGCTGCAACAATTAAAACCTATGTTGAACCCCACCCAACCTGGTTATCTTTCATTGCACACTGCTGGCATCTATAGATTCTGCCAATAGATTCTACTATAGGTGCTTAGGTATCGGAATAAGTAACGGTTCACTTGCTTTGATTCACAGTTATTTATTATGTGATATTGAGGATACAATACAGTCATTGCAGTGTGCACTTAGGGGGGGCCTTCCAGTTGTACAGAAATGTTGACTGTTATTTGCCAGTGCACAAATACAGTATGCCATACAGTTTACATTTGTATTCCAGGTTACACACATCATAAATATGTGCAACCTTCAGTCTAACCTGAAGCTGTATCTGGAGTAAATCATTATCATCTACTATAAAACTCTGTCTCGTGAATTTATGCTTCAGTGCAAACACTAAAATAAATATATTAATAATAATAATTTATGCGATTTCACTACACAATACACAGTCTTTGATATTCCGTATGTTAGTGTCTGATATTGGCTGTAAGCGTTCCTTACCTGCTCTCTTCACCTTCCGCACGTTTCATGAAACAATTGGTGTAATAGGTGGTTCAGTTACCTATACTTCATGACAAATGCAATTGTAAATTGTGTTTAAAATGAGGATTCAGCTTTATGTATTATACATTACGCTAATTCTGGCAGAGAAACGTCCGGTAAATAAATAATACAATTATTTTTTGTGTAATAAATATGGCAGTGGGTGTTTCAGAACTATAATGATCGTAATTCCAAGATGTGCGTCGCCAAAACAAGGCGCATATGAAAGGGCCCTGCTGAACGCCAGTCTCCCCTCCCTTACTGACCCGCACTTGCGGATGAAGAAGCCTGGGGTGCGTGTCGAAACGCAAGTGTTGTGCGTGTGCGCAGTGTAACAAGATACTGGAAATCGGAATGCGCCATTGCTTTTACATACAACTCCCAATCACCGCCTTGCTAGTAATTGGTAGTACTTTGTGAACCCCTGTAAAGGGCCAGCGGGCGCTGGTATATGCTGAGTAGGGGAGCTAAGATCTGTCTTATGATGGCGCACATGTGATATCATCTCTACATCTCACACTGGATTTCAGAGACAGAGAAATGTCCCAATACATTACCATAAAGAAAGAAAAGAGATTTTTACATTAAAGTGTATATTATAGTAATATTTATTTATGAGCATCCTACTTCAACAGCTTCAGTTTCCTTTTCCAGTCACGTGCTGTCAGTGTATGCTGGGACATTTAGTCCCTCCCGGTACTGGAGACAAGAGCAGCCATGGTCACTGGTGGGTGCAGACCTTTGTCTGTACTGCCTTTGGCTAGCGCTGTCCATTGTGCAGACAATGCCATTGAATTTGATGTCTAAACCTTTGGCCATGAACAGGTGCGGGCAGAATGTTATTGTTTTTTGCATTGTACGGTAGAAGACACTTTTTTTGTACTGTATATAGCATGTGCTCAGGTAATATTATCTTGGCCACAGTCTTATCTGTTCAGTAAAAAAGCTAATTCCTCCTCATGTTTGCCTATGGCCTAAGCAAGAATAACACTGCAACAGCTGCACAGGTACGGAAGCCAAGGACTGGGGCGTAAATCCGCACATACTCTATATACAGTACCTGGCAATAAACATTTCCTGCAGGCCATTTTTAAAGTCTTTGTTGTTTATTTGATTGCCGCACTTCGGCTTCCACGTCTTGTCATCCATTCATTCTATCTGAGATATATACTGTACATAGGGCCTAATTCAGACCTGATGGCTAGGCTGCGTTTTCGTACAGCGGGCGATCAGGTCTAAACTGCGCAGGCGTATGCACCACAATGTGCAGGCGCGTTGCACGGGTACAAAGCGGATCGCCGCTCAGCGGTGGGTTTGTGCGAAGGATCCATTCACACAGGCGTTCGCAAGGAGATTGACAGGAAGAGGGCGTCTGTGGGTGTCAACTGACCGTTTTCTGGGAGTGGTTGGTAAAACGCAGGCGTTCCCAAGCGTTTGCAGGGCCGGTGTCTGACGTCAGTTCCGGTCCCGGACAGGCTGATGTGATCGCAGCGGCTGAGTAAGTCCTGGGCTGTGCAGAGACTGCACAAGATCTGTTTGTACCGCTCGGCTACACATGCGATCGCACACTTGCAAAGTGAAAATAAACTCCCCTATGGGCGGCAACTATGCGAACGCAGGACTGCAAAAAAAAACCTAGCGAGCGATCAGGTCTGAATTAGCCACATAGTTTTCTCAGGCGTTCATGTCTGCATGAGAAATGAGTGCAGTTCTCTGTCTACGGAGCCACTTCGGTGCCAAAATCATCTTGCAGAGGGACCTTTGTGGGCAACTTGGTGCCAGCTCATATTTCAATGAAAGTGCCAGTGTATCAGACCTTGCACCAAATGAGTGAGAAGCTGGTGCCTCTTCCTCTGCTGAAATCACTGGGGCAACAGGTAGTAAAATGGCACAAGCCCTGGCAGTTACATCGGGTGGCTGCCAGCATGCCATGCCCTTTATCTGCATTGGGGGCAGCAGTTATTGGGGGTAATTCTGAGTTGATAGCAGCAGGAATTTTGTTAGCAGTTGGGCAAAACCATGTGCAGTGCAGGGGGGGGGGGGGCGCAGACGTAACATGTGCAGAGAGAGTTAGATTTGGGTGTGGTGTGTTCAATCTGCAATCTAAATTGCAGTGTAAAAATAAAGCAGCCAGTATTTGCCCTAACAAACTTGCTTCTGCGATCAACTCAGAATTACCCCCATTGTCCCTTCCCTCAGTGATGAGCCCGCTGATAAAGCTAAATATTTATCGTATATAATACCCTTTATGAGGTCTAAGAACACTGTACGCTAACTACGTATGAAGTACCGTAAGGGTACGCACGTTGCGTAACGATCGCTTAGCCGTGGTCGAGACGCTCAAGCGTTACGTTCGCTCACGGCCAAGAGATCACTGGCAGGCACGCTATTGGCTGCCGACTACCGTAATGATTCGCTATAGCGATGCGACCGCTCGAGACCACGAGGAGATCACCAGCGGCGCATACGCTCACAATGTAAAACCTTTATATCTAAACCATAAACAGTGTATTATGCAGTAAACCCTTTGTGTAGTGATATGGTATGAATGCAACACAGTATAACCTTACTAGCTTGAAAACAGTTTGAGCGTCACCGACGCTCTGAGAATACTTAACTCTATAAGAAATACACAGATACCTAGGCTTAGGGTCCAACGCCTAATATATATATATATTGAATGATATACTTGCAAAAGAATTAATACAAATACAAATCATACACTACAATATAACATAGACTAACTAACCAGGTAACTACACAGTAAATACAATACAATTAAGTTTAAGAGAAAAATGAGAGAAAGAGAAGAGAGAGAGAGAGATATGGCCCATAATAACAAGAGAGAAACAGTATGATTACAGAGAAAAACTTACGCACAAAGGAAACGATCGCATGCGCCTCTGGACATCCAGCTCCCGATTTTCAGCAGTGATAACCGT
This sequence comes from Pseudophryne corroboree, assembly GCF_028390025.1. NCBI lineage: Eukaryota > Metazoa > Chordata > Amphibia > Anura > Myobatrachidae > Pseudophryne > Pseudophryne corroboree. Next base: position 1,037,214,179 of record NC_086445.1, read on the forward strand.
TGAAGAGTGAGAGCTGGATGTGATCGGCCTTTCTATTTATGCCCCACACACAATGCAATTCAATGGTCCCTACAATCTCATTGTTCATTGGACACAGGAATTCGGCTTCGCATTATAACAAAAGTTCATAGGTTGATTCATACAGGTGGGCTGTGACTATTTCCAACAGCTCAGGTGGGAGGGAAACTGGGTTTCCCGCCGCATGGGTAATAAAGTGCAAATAAAGTAAATGTTCATAAACTTCTTATGTCCATAACTATTCGCACGAGCGATTGATCTGCTTCAAACCAACACCGGAATATTTCTAATTAAATTTTCTTCCGATGGATACTAAACACCACTGTATTACTCCTGTCTGACCCTTCGTATCAAACAAAGAGGGATTTCTCTGTTCATGAACATTCTATATTAACCAAACTTTCAGAATCTATCAAAGGGACCATGATCTAAAAAATACATTATATAGTGAAAATATGTAATGATTGAGTCGCACGCTACGATCACATAAACTCTACCGTAAATACGCATACCGTGCGCCTGCGGGTGTCCGCGACTGTGAGTATGCGCACGCACGGGAGAGCGCACGCATGCGCAGCGCGGACCTGTGTGAGGTGCAAATATGGTAGTGTGCATAGAGATATTTTTCTGACTTTGACAGTCCACCCTTTGGCAGTCAACAATAACTGCCACTTCCTGAAAACATTTCAAAAAGAGAAAAATATATGTTAGGTGTTAATACATTTACATGGTTGGGTAAGGGAGGAGAGGAGATGGTAGGAAAAGGGTATGACCTAGTGAGATAGCAGAAGCATGTGTATATGAATCCGTGCTTGGGGGTCATGTATCATCGTGCCGTACGTGTTTTAAATCAAGCTTCGAGGTATTGCGAAGTATACATTTGAATTCCTTCTTATCCCGTGGTACGGGTCTGTGGATGGGCTGTCAAACTTTACCGAGCTCTTTTCGGCTTTGGTTGTAACAAAATGGGGGAGCACATTTTAGTTGATGATACATGAATGGGGGAATATGTGATTGCTGATATCTGTGCCTGTATTCCCTATACTATGTGTGTAATTACCTGAAGGTCGTAGAGATGAAGAAAAGACATAATTACGGTAAATGCAGTGGTATTCTATGTCAGGTAAATGTACATTCGTCGATTGAGGTCTTGTTTGGTGTCTGTTGAATGCAGTCTTCTTTGTGCTTTTGCTCATAAGGTGCGAGCAAAGCTGTCAATGTCCATAGATTTACAAAAGTGTTGGGCTAGCGTAATTTTAAAATTTCTAGGGAAACTGGGGATCCATGGCATAGTTCATCAAAAATCTGTGTATCAGGTTGTCAAAACTTCTTCTTTAATCCCTCTGTTGTCTGTATATCGGCTCATCAAATTCCTCGTCCAAGTGGGTCTTTTTACCTTGGAGGAAACGGAAAAACAGGTGAAAGAAACGGACCGTAGAAATCGCATTTTCATCACATCATTGTTTCTACATTTGGGTCATAAATCAAATCCATTGGAATTACAGTTTCCTCACTCCTCAAACTCATTACCCTTGTACGGTGTTTGCACTTCATTAAAGCCTGACCGCATCTAAATATCAAACCAATCGTTATGATAACACCTAAGATACATAGGAGAAACTTCCCAACATCCATTATAACTCCTTGGGCCCATTCTCCTAAACCGGAGAACCAATTTCGCGGGTTCAACCATGACACCCAACCAGTCAGCTCATTACTCACAGCAGCAAGGGTGAGATTGTGTCTTCTGCGAAATTCCCACTTCAATTGGAGAATATCGTCCATCTTTTGGTCTATGACCTCGACCGGGTCCTCGGTGCTATTCGTAATATATGTGCAACATTTCACGCCGTATTGTGTTGCCAGTGTGACACAATATCCGCCTGTTACTGCTGTGAGGTAATTGAGAACCATTCTATGCTGTACCAGTTCCGTTTTGTAAGCTTGAAGTTCCCTTCCAGTATACCTAAATGTGTCATCATACATTTCAGTGATATTATCTAACAAATTTGCGAGCGCCGATATGTATTTATAATTCAGCACTCCTCTAGCGGTGCGGGTGAAATCTAACGCGATTAAGAATTGAATCCCGGTGGATTCACTTATCAGATCAGAGGCCGGATGCTCTGTCTTCTCTATCAGGTGCCTTTTAACAACGTGCTCGTAATGGGTGTGAGTATAAGGAGCTTGGGCACCACGGTGTATGTCTTTCATTTTGTCATGTGATACAGTCATTACTTCGGGCAGTACTTTTCCAATATAACACAATCCTTCAGAGTTTGGGGCAAGCCACTTGTACGCCTTTCTCCCGCATATGAAATATGCATCATCGGGGAGAAGATATGGGACGGAGTAGGACATAACCATATTACACACCTTCCATGTGAAATCTCCTAACCCTAATTCTTCCATCTGCTTAGTACACGTATCAGGTTGTATGATATGTGCACAGTATCCTGGTGATACCTCTCCAACTCTCGTAATCCCATTTCCTAAGGTATACCTATACCGGAAAGATTTTCCTCTACTGGCTATGTGGCGTACAAGCTCTGTATCTGTAGGCATTCTATCTGCTCTATGCGAAAAGGTCATGGTTTGGTTACTCCATGACACTTCCCAATTTCCCGGCTTTCGGGGATTGGAGATGTTGAAACATAATAGGGACCTATCCACATGGTATTGCTGGAGCTTCAAACTAGGAGGACTGGAGATATTAAACCTCCTGTCCACCGGTCTCCCACCACTTAACTCAAGTACCTCCCCTAACGTTAAAGGAAATGGTACTAGCCCTGATTTGCTATGACCTTGAGGTACTTGAGAGCATACCCAACAATCTGTTTTATTTAACACACTACCCACTAAAGAGTGATAGTCACTTAAGGGATGCCGGTCCATATGGATATTAAAACTGGATTGGCATTTCTTTATGCACCCATCCTCAATGACATTGTTACAAAGCCGACAGATACAGTTTTCTTCAGCTAACAATCCTTCACAATTCCTTCTATGGTCAATGCTATCGGATCGTTTTCTGATACTCGCCTTTGCTTGTTGATTATGTTGTTCTCGGAAAACTACGCCTCCATTTCTGTCATCAGTACCCATTCCAGAACCTCTCTCGAACTCCATGGTACTCTCGCCGGAACAGACTGCTCTGGTCAACATCATGGTCAACAGGAAAATCCGGATCACAGTCTCTTGAGGCAAGTCCATCTTAGGAGGAGACGAAGAAGAATGAGAAGGGGGGAAAAATAATTTGAGGGAGAGGGGATGGGAAGTGGAGAAAAACAATAAAAGGGAACAGGGGATCGACAACTGCTTTTGATCTTGTGGTTCTCGATGCTCAGGTGCCGCCTTAGTCCTCCTGGAACAGACACTCTAGTGATACAACCTCTACCGTCTGTTCCTTATCACAGGACTTCTCTGGATCAACGACCTTCTTACAGTGGGACGAATGAACCCAAGTCTCTCTCTCAGCAACCTTCAATGCTGTAGTGCTAGTCAATAAGACCTGGTATGGTCCTTCCCATCTGTCAATAAGGCAACCTGAGCGTAGAAAATTCCGTATCATTACATAATCCCCAGGTTCAATGTCATGACAATTACTATCTGGTAAATCAGGAATCACTAACTTCAGATTATCATTTTGATTCCTTAACTGTTTACTCATGTTAATCAAGTATTTTACAGTCACTTCATTGTTACACTTCAAATCATCCTGAGGGTTAATCATAACATGCGGTTGTCGACCAAACAAGATTTCAAAGGGAGACAGATTAAGAGGGGACCTGGGAGTGGTTCTGATGCTGTACAGTACAATGGGTAAAGCTTCTGGCCATGTCAATCCTGTCTCTGCCATCACTTTACTCAGTTTATTTTTAATAGTGCTGTTCACTCTTTCCACTTTCGCACTCGCCTGTGGACGGTATGGAGTGTGCAGCTTGCTATCAATTCCCATCAATTTACACATTCCTTGAAAGACATCACCTGTAAAATGGGTACCCCTATCACTTTCGATAATTCTAGGGATACCATATCTACATACAAATTCCTGCACAATTTTCTTAGCAGTAAACATAGCGGTATTTGTGGCCGCCGGAAATGCTTCGACCCAATTTGAGAAAACATCTATACAAACAAGTACATATTTCAAATTTCGACAAGGGGGTAATTGAATGAAGTCAATCTGTATTACCTGGAAAGGGCCGCCGGCAGGTGGGATATGGGATGGTTCTGTAGGTATTGCCTTTCCAATATTCTTTCTCAAACAGGTAAGGCATGACATGGCTCTTTTACTCGCATGAGAGGAGAATCCTGGGGCGCACCAATATGCTCTTACCAACTTGCACATCCCTTCCCTGCCCAGATGAGTCAGCCCGTGAGCTGCTTCAGCCAAACATGGAAGATATGCTCTGGGGGCCACTGGTTTACCATGTCCATCCGTCCAGAGTCCTGAGGACTCCTGGCCATATCCCTTTGCCTTCCAGACTGCCTTTTCCTGTGTGGAACACAAATTTTGCATTTCACACAACTTCTGTGTGTTGATGGTATTAAATACCATCAGTTGTGTGGTGTCTGTCTGTCTGGGGGTACCAGCTGCTAATTTAGCCGCTTCGTCTGCTCGGCTGTTACCAAGTGATATTGGGTCTTGGCTATATGTGTGTGCTTTACATTTGATAACAGCCACTCTGTCGGGTTCCTGTATCGCTGTTAGAAGCCTTTTTATGTGAGCTGCATGCGCTACCGGTGTACCAGCTGCCGTCATGAAATTTCTGAGGCGCCATAGGGCTCCGAAATCATGGACTACCCCGAATGCGTATCTAGAATCGGTGTAGATATTGGCTGATTTTCCCTTAGCCAATTCACATGCTCTGGTTAGGGCGACCAGTTCAGCAACCTGGGCTGAGTGAGGTGGGCCTAGCGGTTCCGCTTCTATGGTGCCTTGGTCATCTACAACTGCGTATCCAGTACACAAGTCTCCCGAGTCTGACTGTCTATGACAACTACCGTCCGTGTAGAACGTAAGTTCTGCATCTTCCAGTGGGTTGTCACTGATGTCAGGCCTTGCGGTAAAATTTTGGGTCAAATATTCCATACAATCATGAGTGTCTTCCTTTGTATTAAATCCTCCTTCCCCACCACTCTCATCCTCCACCCTTTGTGCCTGTCCAGGCACACCTGGGAGATATGTTGCAGGATTTAATGCACTGCATCTCCTTATGGTGATGTTTACGGGAGCCATTAGTGCCAATTCCCATCTTGTAAACCGCGCTGATGAGACGTGCCTGGTTTGGGCAGAATTTAACAAGGCTGACACTGCATGTGGTGTATGAATTGTGAGGTTGTGACCTAGCACGACGTCTTCGCTTTTCGTTACTAGCAATGCTATCGCAGCAACGCTTCGCAAGCATGTGGGGAGGGATCGCGCTACCGTATCTAGCTGAGCGCTGTAATATGCTACCGGCCTGCTGGCATCACCGTGCTTTTGGGTTAGTACGCCTGCCGCGCAACCAGCACTTTCTGTTCCGTATAGTTCAAAGGGTTTCCCATAGTCCGGCATACCTAATGCTGGTGCCTGCGTTAGGCACTGTTTAAGTCTCTCAAATGCTGCCTCAGACTCGTCTGTATGCGAAATCCGATCAGGTTTGTTTGAGGAGACCATCTCCTGCAAAGGTAACGCTAAAATGGAAAACCCTGGGATCCAATTACGGCAATACCCACACATTCCTAAAAATGTTCTGATCTGTTGCTGGGTTTGTGGTTGAGTCATGTCTCTAATTGCTTGAATTCTATCAGCGGTCAGGTGTCTCAGTCCTTGTGTTAAACAGTGTCCCAAATATATTACCTTAGTTTGGCATAATTGCAACTTGTCTTTGGAAACCTTGTGTCCTGTGTCTGAAAGATGAAACAGGAGCTGTTTCGTATCCTTCAGGGATGCCTCCAATGAATCAGAACACAGTAGTAGATCATCCACGTACTGTATTAATACTGATCCACTCACTGGTTGGAAAGACTGTAAACAATCATGCAAAGCCTGAGAAAATATACTTGGACTATCTATGAATCCTTGTGGTAATCGAGTCCATGTGTATTGGACTCCTCTGTATGTAAATGCAAACAAATATTGACTGTCAGGGTGCAGAGGTACCGAAAAGAAAGCGGAGCAGAGGTCAATAACAGTGAAAAATTTCGCAGTGGGAGGGATTTGCATTAGGATGACAGCTGGATTTGGCACTACGGGGAACTGACTCTCAACTATTTTGTTAATCCCCCTTAGATCCTGCACTAGCCTGTAACCCCTCCCCCCACTCTTTTTCACAGGGAAGATGGGACTATTAGCAGTGCTGGACGTTCTTACCAGAATGCCCTGTTGTAGCAAGCGCTCTATTACGGGATAAACTCCTAACTCCACCTCTGGCTTCAGAGGGTACTGTGGGATTTTTGGAGCTATCCTACCATCTTTTACTTGTACAACTACCGGAGCTACGTTTGCCATTAATCCAGTGTCCTGTCCATCTTTTGTCCAAAGTGACTCTGGTATCTGAGATGTCATTTCTTCTACTTGGGAGGGAGTCCTATTTGTCATAATGGTATGTGACATTAATTTTGACGGGGAGTCTAACATGTCTCGTACTTCCTGAGCGTGATTCTCAGGTATGTCCAAGAATACACCTTCAGGAGTACAATAAATGACGCACCCCATTTTACACAGTAAGTCTCTTCCCAGGAGATTGGTCGGTGCCGATGCAGCCAGCAAAAAGGAATGCTTGGTATGTAACGGCCCTACTGTAATCTCGGCTGGTTTGCTAACAGGGTAGTGCTGGACTATTCCCGTTACCCCTATGGCTGGAATTGTCTTACCAGTGGTTCTCATGCCCACTGTCGAATTTATCACTGATTTGGCCGCCCCTGTGTCTACAAGAAAGTTTAATGATTTACCAGCTACATTGATTGCAATTTCTGGTTCACTTCCAAGGCTTGCAATCAATTTTACTGGCTGCAGATTACAGGTATGGCCACACCCCTATTGGGTATGGTGACCTCCCTGAATCCCGCTGGCAGCAACTACTTGTGAGGGAGTTAGCTGGGAACTACCAGAGGTTTGCCAATCTCTGTTTGGGGGGTATCTTTTTGTTTCCCCTGCATGTGGCTCATAACTCCGTTTCTGCGGACCCTGCTCCCAATGTCGTGTGTCGTGTCGTTGTCTAGGGGGTTGATAAGATTTTTGTACATTTCTCGATCTACAGTCTCGTGCAAAGTGTCCCTGTCTGTGACAAAAATAACATGTTACCACATTTGACTTACCCACAGGTTTGGTGATGTTAACACAGGCTGTTTTGTGGTCAGGGCCTGTATACTTACTGCCATTAACTTATCACTTTGTTGTTCCCTGTGTCTGGTGATGTTCCTATCGTGATCAATAGCAGCCTCTCTCAAAGTAGCCACAGACAGACCTCGCCAACATGGTTGTGTGGTCTGTACCCTAGTCTTTAATGATTCTTTTAAACCATCCATCAGTACCGATACTGCTACTTCTCGATGGTTTATGTTTGTTTTAATGTCCTCTATGCCTGTGTATTTTGCCATTTCTGATAATGCTCTGTGAAAATACTCTGCAGCTGTTTCTGACTCCTTCTGTTTAATGGAGAATATCTTGTTCCATCTGACTACCGCTGGGAAATACTCTTTTAACTGTAAGCTTATTCTTTTTACATTATCTTTGTTGTACACATCTGTAAGAGGTACATCCTGATCTAATCCGCAATCAGCTAAAAATTGAGTTGCGTCAACATTGGAGGGTAAACATGCTCTCAGCAATATCTGCCAGTCTTTATTGTTGGGCTCTACAGTGTTACCTAAGTCTCTGATGTATTTTTGACTGGCAACTAAGTCTTTTTTAGGGTCAGGGAATTCAGACACTATGGTCCTTAATTCCATTCTGGAAAATGGGCTATACATGGCAATGTTCCTCACAGGGGTGACTCCTGATGTGTCAGTTTTCCCATTTGGAACAGCTATTACCCTAACAGGATTAACTCTAACAACATCACTCTGTGTGGGTTCTACAGCCTGTGGTGAAATGGCTTCAGCATAGTGTATGGTGCCGTACTTACCTGTAGATACGACCTCACCTATCCCTCCGCTAGGGGCCCTTGTTACTAATCTCGTGGGTGGAGCTGTGCCTACTGTGGTCTCTGCTATGGTGGCTGCTAGAGAGAGCGCTGAAATTGTTGCCGATTCGTCTTCTTGATCACACTCCTGAGGAAAGTTCAAAACAGGGTACAACTTGCACGGGTTAATACTTGCATTGGTTAATTGGTTAACATTATCTTTAACATTTACACAGTTGCTAAGTGTTTGTGTGTTACACCTTAGTGCGTCATTCTCCGCAACCAATTTCTCTCCTGATATGTATGGTGGCGGTGGGGCCGTGGCTATCAGTTTTCTGATTGAGCCAGATCCCGCCGCCTGAGCCAATCCTCTCTGTATGTCACCCTCCTGTTGCCACAACTGCAAATAATCATAATGCTTGATTCGTCTCTTTGCTGATTTAATGAGACATATCCTTCTCCTTAAATTCGTTAACACTTCTGTGCTGAAGCTACCTACTCTTGGGAATTTCTCCCCGTCATGTACTGTCATTCTCTCCCATTCATCACATAAAGCTTCTGTGTGACTTCCGTATTTCTCACACATTACATACCTTGCCGACCCAATTGGTCGGTTCACTGAATCAACCCGAACCGAGGTTGATCGCCCCCTACCTGAACAAGTGGCCCCCATAGTTCGAAAGTGTTGCTTTATCCAGCCAACCCTTACGCAAACCAAATGTCCAAAATAGGCTGACGGTGGCGGTTTACCGAGTACCCCACTCACTCGCCCACGCCGACCAATACGACCTGATCACACCGATATGGTGCTGGCGTACTCGACCTAGGGCCCCTGCGACCTGAACCTCTATTTACTGGAACCTGTGAGGGTGATCCGAAGAACACTTACTCTTTCCAGTAACTATTGGTTGCTGGATAGTTCCTGAGTGAGCAGCGAACTTCCCTTAAAATAAAAAAAAATTACACAAATCACGTTAGAATGTACAAATAGCGTTTATGACCTTCGTACACAAATAGTACCGGTCAGGTTTACTAATGCACACAATTACGTGCGGTACAATCGTTCAGCACATAAGCAACTAATCTTATGTACGGAGCGACCAGTGGAATCGAAAATTGCGGCTGCGAATTCCTTCAGCAAGAGCTTGTATGGCCTATATGGGTGTTGCACCAACCCTTTCTTGGTGTTGTGCCTGTGGACTGTATAGCGGACTTCCTTGTCTGCTGTACCTGAACCTGTTGGTCTGCTATGACCTCCTGGTCTGTTACAGTATGACCTCCTGGTCTGCTACACTCTAATGCTCAAATTGTATGTTTTAACCAGGGATGCCTCCCTAGCCACCATGTACGTCACTTACACGCATGTACCTCACGAGAACTCGACTTTTCTTGTGGTTCAACCTGTAAAATTGTATACACCACACTCACTCACCACATGTACACTTTTGTTTCTATTTCTATTTCTGCGCAGAAATTTCTCTTTAGACCAGATGTGTTACAAATTAGGAGAAGGATCTATTAATTTAAATTTCGAATTTTAAAAAAAAATTGTGCGATTTATCGCCTGGCGTTATTTACCGCGTGGCGCTACTTATCGCGTTGAGAGGAGAGAAAAAAAACTTGTGATTTGAGTTACGTGGGCGTACCCGTACGCTCCGTTGCGTAATATACGCTGCGTGCGTCGGCCTTTGGTTTGCGTGCACAAATCTCAGTCCTTGTTAGAGACACGTGTACGCAAAATAAAGATCCACCGTAACACAATTTATATGTTTATCAATGTAGATGATCCTTGATCATCTACCGCACACCACACTGACTTCGCCTTATCTCCCAGGCAAAACTGTGTGTTTGTCTATATTTTAACTATGTTACCTTTACTCTTAAACTATGAAATAGTGACAAATCTCTCTAAGCATGTTTATCAACAATAGAACTGGCAAACAGGAGAGTGACATACGAAAATACACCAATGAAAAGGAAATGCAGATATATATGTGTGCGTGCCTGTGTACGCAAGACAGAAAAATAAACAGTTTTAAAAAGACACTATTGTTTTGTTCTTACCTCCGGTTCCCGGATTCCTTCAGCACCCTTTACTAAGAGAAGCAGACGCTTATCCAAACAGCACTACGAGGAATATGATCTCCCGCCCTTTGCTGCTGGATAATGTCTGCTGAAATTACCTAGTGTAGATATGTGAAGGACAGGACGAGCCCGCAATTGATAAAGCTAAATATTTATCGTATATAATACCCTTTATGAGGTCTAAGAGCACTGTACGCTAACTACGTATGAAGTACCGTAAGGGTACGCATGTTGCGTAACGATCGCTTAGCCGTGGTCGAGACGCTCAAGCGTTACGTTCGCTCACGGCCAAGAGATCACTGGCAGGCACGCTATTGGCTGCCGACTACCGTAATGATTCGCTATAGCGATGCGACCGTTCGAGACCACGAGGAGATCACCAGCGGCGCATACGCTCACAATGTAAAACCTTTATATCTAAACCATAAACAGTGTATTATGCAGTAAACCCTTTGTGTAGTGATATGGTATGAATGCAACACAGTATAACCTTACTAGCTTGAAAACAGTTTGAGCGTCACCGACGCTCTGATAATACTTAACTCTATAAGAAATACACAGATAATTAGGCTTAGGGTCCAACGCCTAATATATATATATATTGAATGATATACTTGCAAAAGAATTAATACAAATACAAATCATACACTACAATATAACATAGACTAACTAACCAGGTAACTACACAGTAAATACAATACAATTAAGTTTAAGAGAAAAATGAGAGAAAGAGAAGAGAGAGAGAGAGATATGGCCCATAATAACAAGAAAGAAACAGTATGATTACGGAGAAAAACTTACGCACAAAGGAAACGATCGCATGCGCCTCTGGACATCCAGCTCCCGATTTTCAGCAGTGATAACCGTTGAAGAGTGAGAGCTGGATGTGATCGGCCTTTCTATTTATGCCCCACACACAATGCAATTCAATGGTCCCTACAATCTCATTGTTCATTGGACACAGGAATTCGGCTTCGCATTATAACAAAAGGTCATAGGTTGATTCATACAGGTGGGCTGTGACTATTTCCAACAGCTCAGGTGGGAGGGAAACTGGGTTTCCCGCCGCATGGGTAATAAAGTGCAAATAAAGTAAATGTTCATAAACTTCTTATGTCCATAACTATTCGCACGAGCGATTGATCTGCTTCAAACCAACACCGGAATATTTCTAATTAAATTTTCTTCCGATGGATACTAAACACCACTGTATTACTCCTGTCTGACCCTTCGTATCAAAAAAAGAGGGATTTCTCTGTTCATGAACATTCTATATTAACCAAACTTTCAGAATCTATCAAAGGGACCATGATCTAAAAAATACATTATATAGTGAAAATATGTAATGATTGAGTCGCACGCTACGATCACATAAACTCTACCGTAAATACGCATACCGTGCGCCTGCGGGTGTCCGCGACTGTGAGTATGCGCACGCACGGGAGAGCGCACGCATGCGCAGCGCGGACCTGTGTGAGGTGCAAATATGGTAGTGTGCATAGAGATATTTTTCTGACTTTGACACCGCCACAAAAGGACATCTAAGAAGGAATGCATGAGAAGACGCAATGGCTGACTTATGGCTCCTCCGCTACAGTATCTTTTTATATAAAATAATGAAGACACCGCGCTGTACCGGTATAAATACGTATGCTCATTAGGTTCAGGGGAGCGCGGCCAGTCTGAGAAACGAGCGCTCCTCTCACACGCGTGACATTAAACGGAATGGCGCAAAAATGATTTTTTTCTATCTGCAGTAATTGCAAACAGATCTCTATTTTCTCCCTTGCAAACCGGAAATGTGATAGGCCCCTATCAGCGCCAGGTATCACAGCTGGGACATAGAGAGTAGTGCGTGCCGCTCTCACCCGCTGCTTCCGCTGGGACAGATTACGATGCCGCAGACCAACTGCAATCTTCATGATATTGATCATCTATTATTCATATCATTAGAGGGCAGAGCCTTCCAGCGCGCTGATCACTATAACACGGCTATTCATCCTCCCCTTTGGCTGGGGAACACTTACCAGCCCCTGTTCATCTGTAGCATCCTCCTATTTCCATGTAGCATTTGTCCCTCTCCTCCTAATATCTTTATATACGTATTTCCATATATCTATGGATTGTGTACACGTACATCTTCCATAGGAATGTGTATGAAATCCGCACTGTCCCAGCTGCAAGAGAGAACGCTCTGCGTCACTGTCTGACATCTGGAACAGCGACGGTTAAATATGACGGGATATAAAACGGTTACAGTGGAGTCACGTCTGTAGCCCTGTTGGTGTCTTCCATCAAAATTAAAACGTAAAAAAAAAGAAGAGAAAATTTTAAAAACTCACTTTGTATTTTACAGCAGCGACACCAGGAACGTAGGACTTACATTGTGCCTCAACATCTTCTGAGCTCCAGCAACACCAGGGACCTAGTGGTGGAACTTGTGAGTGGTGGGCCCAGGTGCGAAAAATATAATTTGGGCCCCCCTCCTCCACCCCAGCCCAAGTTCATTATATGCCACACAACAGTGGGTGACAGGGAGAAGCATAGGGCGACAGCGTAAGGCAAGGGGAGGCAGTGGGTTACAGAGAGAGGAAGTGAGTGGCAGGGGGTGGCAGTCATAGGCAAACGTAGGGAGGCGGGTTCCGGTTGCCTGTAAACCCTCCTCCTCCTGGTCAGCAGCTTAGATTATGACCACAATTGCACTAATATATAATACTAGGTGCTTCATCGCGCCCTACGGGCGCTCTTCACACCGTCGCAAGGGGCTACGCCCCCTTAACCCTTGCATGCCTTTCTGGGGTTCAATATTTGTATTATATAAAGTATTACCTGCATTCCTTTGTTAGTGGTTAAATATTGCACAATGAAAGGGTGTGCAATGGTGAAGGAGGCGCAGCCCCTTGCGACGGCGTGAACAGCACCTGCAGGGCACGATGTACAGAATGTAGCGGGTGCGGGGGGGGGGGGACTGCGGATGGTGTCTGTAGATGCTGCAGGTGGAGGGGGGGCAGAAGTGGGGGTGGGGCCTGGATGGGGAAGAGTCGGGAGGTGCTGCGGGTGGGGGAGGGGCAGAGGAGTGCGGAATGCAGATTGGGGAGGGGTCCGGAGGCACTGCAGGTGGGGGAGGGGCAGGGGTGCCATGGGTGGGAGAGGGGCAGGTGTGGGGATGTTGTGGATGGGTGAAGGGTTCCGGAGGTGCTGTGGGATGGGAAGGGGCGGGAGTGCCGGGGGTGGGGTAGGGGTCCGCAGGCGCCATGGGTAGGGGAGGGGCAGGTACGGGTGGTGCGGCGCATAGGGAAGGAGGTCCGGAGGTGCTGCTGGTGGTGGAGGGGCAGGTGCGGTGGTGCCATTGGTGGGGGAGGGGTGGGTGAGGGGGGGACCGCGGATGGAGGAGGGTGTCTGCAGATGCTGCGGGTGGAGGGGGGCAGGTGTGGGGGGAGACATATAAAGGGGGTGGATGGTGGAGGGGGCCTGGAGGTGCTGTGGGTGGTGAAGGGGCGGAGGAGTGGGAGCCGCGGGTGGTGTAGGGGTCTGGAGGCACAGTGTGTGGGGGAGGGGTGGAGGGGAAGGTGCGGAGGTGTGGTGCATTGGGGAGAGGTCTGGAGGCGCTGCGGGTATTGTACCTGCCAAAAGTAGTTGGAGGGTATGCAGTAACAGGGCCAGGACAGGGGTGACAGGGTCAGAACAGGGTTGACGGGGCCAGGACAGGGGTGACAGGGTCAGAAAAGGGGTGACGGGGCCAGGACATGGGCGACGGGGCCGGGACAGAAATGACAGGGACAGGATAGGGGTGACAGGCCAGGGTAGGGGTGGCAGGAACAGGACAGGGGTAACAGGGCCAGTATAGGGTTGACAGGGCAAGCACAGGGGTAACAGGGCCAGGATAGGGGTAACAGGGGCAGCATAAGGGTAACATGGCCAGCATAAGGGTGAAAGGGCCAGGATAAGGGTGACAGGGCCAGGATAAGGGTGGCAGGGCAAGGCCAGGGGTGACAGGGACATGACAGAACACAGGGCACGGGAGAGATTGGTATTAGGGACAAAACAGTGGTGACAGACAGATGTGTCTTACCGGAGTCACTGCTGCTGGCTGCTGCTGTTCCACTCCAACCTGTTGGGATCTGCTGCTGGTGGAGACTTGGCATGGCTGACTCTCTTAGGCTGGAGTCCTGCTTCCTCTGCCCGTCCGCATCCCTCCCCCCCTCCTCAGTCACACACCGCAGACCTCGCGCAGCTGCCGGGCACTGTGGTAAGGGGAGACTGGGGGTGACTGGTTAGCCCCCAGGAGATGCTGCAGCTGGAGGGAGGAGGGGGTCGGAGCCTGCAAGCAGCTCGGACTTCTGCAGCGTTACCCGCCGGCTAAAGTGTGTGAAGGAGCTGGGCGCACCTCACTGTGGGTGGCAGCGCTGCAGCTAGCGGTGGGGTTGCCGGGGCTGGAGATAACAGAGGCAGTATGGAACCTGCACAGCGGCAGGTGCCTCACAAAACTGCAGCTAAGAAGCGTGGAGTGTGCCAGAAAGTGACGCTCCTCTGCGCCAGAGAGGGGGGGGGGGGTCAAGCACACAGTGAGCCGGTGCCCGTCTGTCTGTACGGCATACCCCCTCACACACCCCCATACCTCCCAAATGTCCCGATTTTCGCGGGACAGTCCCATTTTTTGGGGTCTGTCCCGCTGTCCCACCCGCGGGTCGCAGTGTCCCGCAGTAACGGGGGGGCCAGTTGGAAAGCTCCTGTACTCGCTGTTCTGCTTAGCAGAGCAGCGGTGAATAGTGGAGACAGAGGGAGAGGGGGCATCAGGGGGTATGGATTAAGGGGGGGTTCCAGCAGCAGAGCCGGATTAAGGGGAGGGGGCAGGGGGTACGTACCCCCACAGTTTTAGGGAGCCCCCCGGCTCGAGTAGCTCTGTCCCAGCTCAGAAGCCCCCCCCGTCCTGCCAGCAACAACGGCAGCATTGTGCTACTGTCAGCACACGCTGCAGCGTGTTGGCAGGTCTGTGGTGTTGCAGGGAGGCAGCAGTCTCCCTGCTTTCTTCTGCCTGTGCGGGTGTGTAGGTGGGAGCGACCACCTCCTCTGGATTTACCCCTAGCTGAGGGGCCAAAATTCCATTTAAAAAACAAACAAACGGAATTTGTGTAAGGGGACGTGGTCTCGTGTCCCGCGATTAGGCCACGCCCCCAAACCACAGCAGGCACAGCAATGAGATAGGGCTCCCCTGTCTCAAGTTCGCTGGCCCCCCCGGACTCATAATCAGCCCCTGGGGGCATGCCAGCAGCTCACAGAGCGCTGGGCATGCCCCCTCATTGACGAAAACGGGGCCCTCCCGTGAAGCCACGCCCCCTTTTTGCCGAGTGTGTGTCCCTCCTTCTGTCTGAAGAAAGCTCCTGCAGAAAGCTGGGAGGTATGCACCCCTGCCTGTGCCATGCCCATACCATCTGCTTCTGCTCCTAGTCTCCTGTAGATTTGGCCAGATCTGTGACTCATTTGACTAACTCCGCCCACTGTTGTGACTCCGCCCAGCGTTAGCAAATGAATCACAAAGTCACAGATCTGGGCTATTATATAGGAGATGATTACTAGAGCTGCCGCCACAACATACAATGTAAGGGACAGAGCCGAGCTGCTGCACATGCCAAGTGGTAGTAGCTTCTCCTACCAAGTTTGCAGAGTGTGTGATCAGCGTGCTCAATCAGTGCACTCGACCAGAGAGTTACCAGGAAGAGAGACAGGAGCCTTACCATGAGGTGGGAGAATGTGTGCTTAGAAAGTGCAGCACTGGTTCTATTATGTTTCTGTATTCAGTTTTTCTTTATTTGTTATGGGTTTACTGGGCCATTCATCTGATATTGCTCAAAATGTTCTGTGGAAGAAGGGTTGTGAGGGGATAACTCATTGCTGGTCTGGGCAGCAGGGGACCTGGTGCAGGGACCTCTTTTACCCTGCAATGATCTGGTGCTTAGTCCTGTCTGGGCCAGCATGTGTTCCTTTAAAGTCAACTCCTGGTCATCCGCCTGTAGGCACACAGAGAGTAATGGACATAGGAGTTTATTTATCATTGGTGGCTAGTAGGCAGTGGTAACTGTCATTATGTATCGCTGCGATATATTGTATTACTGTCGCTAGTTACCGAGCTGGAGATGCTCTGCGGGCCCCACCGTAAGCCCCTCGTCATTTGCAGCCGCGTCAGGAGGAAGAGATTATTCTTCCCTTGTTACACTTTGAGCTTTTGTAACGAACGTCAGCCCATGTGGATAGTGATGTAACGGACTCCCCGGGCGTGCTGGATCACACATTACAGGATTGTTCCATAGGGAAAGTGGTAAATGCAGATTAGTATGTTTAGGCCAGAGAATCTTTTATTTCTCCGGCGTTGACCCTTTAATAAATTGGGATAAGTGCTGCGATAGCCGAAATCTGTTTTCTAAGGATGATAATAATAATAAGAAGAAGAAGAAGAAGAAGAAGAAGAAGAAGAAGAAGAAGAAGGCGTTTTGGCTGATATCAGGTGATAAATAGATATGGTGATAACATTAATTTTATTGTATTTTCATGCTTACAGTATTTACATATTACTCTAACAACTGAGCTTCCAGAAATTCACGTGGAACCATTTTATATTAATTTACAGTATATGTTGGATGTCCTCCACCATGCAGCCTGTAAGGCAGTATATTCATCAGGATGGGTCACTTACCTGCTTATCACCCAACGTGGCACATTTCTGGCGGGGCTGGAAATAATCAGGATGGGTTACTTACCTGCTTATCACCCAACGTGGCACATTCCTGGCGGGGCTGGAAATAATCAGGATGGGTTACTTACCTGCTTATCACCCAACGTGGCACATTCCTGGCGGGGGCTGGAAGTCATTAGGATGAGTCACTTACCTGCTTATCACCCAACGTGGCGCATTCCTGGCGGGGCTGGAAATAATCAGGATGGGTCACTTACATGCTTATCACCCAACGTGGCACATTCCTGGTGGGGGCTGGAAGTCATTAGGATGAGTCACTTACCTGCTTATCAGCCAACGTGGCACATTCCTGGTGGGGGCTGGAAATCATTAGGATGAGTCACTTACCTGCTTATCACCAAACGTGGCACATTCCTGGCGGGGGCTGGAAGTCATTAGGATGGGTTACTTACCTGCTTATCACCCAACGTGGCACATTCCTGGCGGGGACTGGAAGTCATTAGGATGGGTCACTTACCTGCTTATCACCC
Organism: Pseudophryne corroboree; assembly: GCF_028390025.1. Taxonomy (NCBI): domain Eukaryota; kingdom Metazoa; phylum Chordata; class Amphibia; order Anura; family Myobatrachidae; genus Pseudophryne; species Pseudophryne corroboree. The sequence continues at coordinate 1,037,231,614 of NC_086445.1, forward strand.
AACGTGGCACATTCCTAGCGGGGGCTGGAAGTCATTAGGATGGGTTACTTACCTGCTTATCACCCAACATGGCACATTCCTGGTGGGGGCTGGAAGTCATTAGGATGAGTCACTTACCTGCTTATCACACAGCATAGCACATTCCTGGTGGGGGCTGGAAGTCATTAGGATGGGTCACTTACCTGCTTATCACACAGCATGGCACATTCCTGGTGGGGGCTGAAAGTCATTAGGATGGGTCACTTACCTGCTTATCACCCAACGTGGCACATTCCTGGCGGGGGCTGGAAGTCATTAGGATGGGTCACTTACCTGTTTATCACCCAATGTGGCACATTCCTGGTGGGGGCTGGAAGTCATTAGGATGGGTCACTTACCTGCTTATCACGCAGCATGGCACATTCCTGGTGGGGGCTGAAAGTCATTAGGATGGGTCACTTACCTGCTTATCACGCAGCATGGCACATTCCTGGTGGGGGCTGAAAGTCATTAGGATGGGTCACTTACCTGCTTATCACCCAACGTGGCACATTCCTGGTGGTGGCTGGAAGTCATTAGGATGGGTCACTTACCTGTTTATCACCCAATGTGGCACATTCCTGGTGGGGGCTGGAAGTCATTAGGATGGGTCACTTACCTGCTTATCACGCAGCATGGCACATTCCTGGTGGGGGCTGAAAGTCATTAGGATGGGTCACTTACCTGCTTATCACGCAGCATGGCACATTCCTGGTGGGGGCTGAAAGTCATTAGGATGGGTCACTTACCTGCTTATCACCCAACGTGGCACATTCCTGGTGGGGGCTGGAAGTCATTAGGATGGGTCACTTACCTGCTTATCACCCAACGTGGCACATTCCTGGCGGGGGCTGGAAATGATCTATTTTCTATATATTAAAAAATGAAAGGAGTCGGTGTGATATTTGTGGAGAGACGTCCGCCGTCTCTGCACCGCGTCTCCCCGCGCCTGTCTAGGTTTATGTATTACAGTTTCTTTGAATCTACGGAGTGATTTATCTCCCTAAATTCATTGTTTTGCATAACAACACTGAACATGAAGAAAATGTCATTATTTTACAGGGCGGAACATTGTCATTTGCATAATGCCTTCCATTAATTATTGCAGTCCTAATGCAGTTGTTGATATTTTTAGGGCTGGCTAATACAGACTGTACCTTGTATAATATCATTTGGAAAACAGCGGTGGTTAATAGGGAGCCAGCTCTGCAAATGCAAAGTGGGGGAGGGGACGGTGGAAGGACGGATAGAAAAAGGCACAGAGATGGACCAGGATGCAGGTGTCGCACATCTCCTGTCCAGCATTTGCTGCTGGTCGCCTGTCAGACTGACGGACAAATGGTGTCACCACCTGTGTACATGTGTATGTGCATCTAGTACAGTCCAAATACAAGGTATTGTCTCCAGCGCTGTGACGCAGCTCCTCATTGCCCTGTATGTGAGTGTGGGACTGCGTCACGGGACTGAGGAACCCACAAATACTTGCGCTGTATCTTCATCTGATGGCTAAAGGGGCGTAATTGGGTGGTAACAGGGTGTATACACGTAGGCTAAGCTCAATGAGGGCGAGTCAGTGAAAGTCTGGGCTATGAAGATTTGTGCGTACGTGTAATTACGCCTGTTTTCAGTCAGGATAGGGCTGGTGTGAGTGCGCACCCATAATGATGACTAGGAAACCAGGTGTAGACATACATCACTGCGTATCGGCGAATATCCGCATTCAGGGGGTAATTCCAAGTTGATCGCAGCAGGACATTTTTTAGCAACTGGGCAAAACCATGTGCACTGCAGGCGGGGCAGATATAACATGTGCAGAGAGAGTTAGATTTGGGTGGGGTGAGTTCAATCTGCAATCTAATTTGCAGTGTAAAAATAAAGCAGCCAGTATTTACCCTGCACAGAAACAAAATAACCCACCCAAATCTAACTCTCTCTGCACATGTTATATCTGCCTCCCCTGCAGTGCACATGGTTTTGCTCAACTGCTAAAAAAATGTCCTGCTGCGATCAACTTGGAATTACCCCCTCAGTTCCATGTATGCAATGTGGGTGCAGTTTCAGCCGAGTTACATAGCTAGACCCTGTATGTCTATCGTGTCATATATTATAGTGGCCCTCTCTCCTGTTATGTCTGGGAGGCGCCTGGATTAGGGTGAGACACCCCCAAGAGAGCAGCAATTATCCCACAGAGATGCCTATCTGCCTGCCAGGTGTGTGCGAGTGTGCTGTGATGTCCACGCCCCTCTTCTTATACCTGTCCTGCCTGCCAGGTGTGTGGGAGTGTACCGTGATGTCCACGCCCCTCTTCTCATACCTGTCCTGTCTGCCAGGTGTGTGGGAGTGTACTGTGATGTCCACGCCCCTCATCTCATACCTGTCCTGCCTGCCAGGTGTGTGGGAGTGTACCGTGATGTCCACGCCCCTCTTATACCTGTCTTGCCTGCCAGGTGTGTGGGAGTGTACTGTGATGTCCACGCCCCTCATCTCATACCTGTCCTGCCTGCCAGGTGTGTGGGAGTGCACCGTGATGTCCACGCCCCTCTTATACCTGTCTTGCCTGCCAGGTGTGTGGGAGTGTACTGTGATGTCCACGCCACTCTTCTCATACCTGTCCTGCCTGCCAGGTGTGTGGGAGTGTACTGTGATGTCCACGCCACTCTTCTCATACCTGTCCTGCCTGCCATGTGTGTGGGAGTGTACTGTGATGTCCACGCCCCTCTTCTCATACCTGTCCTGCCTGCCAGGTGTGTGGGAGTGTACCGTGATGTCCACGCCCCTCTTCTCATACCTGTCCTGCCTGCCAGGTGTGTGGGAGTGTAGTGTGATGTCCACGCCCCTCATCTCATACCTGTCCTGCCTGCCAGGTGTGTGGGAGTGTACTGTGATGTCCACGCCCCTCTTCTCATACCTGTCCTGCCTGCCAGGTGTCTGGGAGTGTACTGTGATGTCCACGCCCCTCATCTCAGACCTGTCCTGCCTGCCAGGTGTGTGGGAGTGTACTGTGATGTCCACGCCCCTCTTCTCATACCTGTCTTGCCTGCCAGGTGTGTGGGAGTGTGCTGTGATGTCCACACCCCTTTTCTCATACCTGTCTTGCCTGCCAGGTGTGTGGGAGTGTACTGTGATGTCCACGCCCCTCTTCTCATACCTGTCTTGCCTGCCAGGTGTGTGGGAGTGTGCTGTGATGTCCACGCCCCTTTTCTCATACCTGTCTTGCCTGCCAGGTGTGTGGGAGTGTGCTCTGATGTCCACGCCCCTCTTCTCATACCTGTCCTGCCTGCCAGGTGTGTGGGAGCGTACTATGATGTCCACGCCCCTCTTCTCATACCTGTCCTGCCTGCCAGGTGTGTGGGAGTGTGCTGTGATGTCCACGCCCCTCTTCTCATACCTGTCCTGCCTGCCAGGTGTGTGGGAGTGTACTGTGATGTCCACGCCTCTCTTTTCATACCTATCCATCATTATATATGTAGTCAATAAATGGCTATGTAGCAACAGTAGCATTACAATAGGATGACAGAATCAGGAGCATATTTAGAAAAGCCTATTTTCAGGGGATACCTGTAAATACTAATGATTCCCAGGGAGTATGTACTGGGGACCACAGCAGATGTCTCTGATTCTCTGTAAGACCACAAAGCAGCCCCCATAGGTTTCTGATGAATGTACCAAGCTCTGGAATGGGAGGCTTGTCCCAATAGCTAACGCTTTATTCAGATGGCATTAGCCGTTGTAGCCTATGGGCTACATTTTGCTAAATTTTCTGGGAGAGGCATACGTAGGATCTGACAATGGGCGCTCGAGCGCTCTATCATCCTGATGACCGCCATGTGCAGTAGAGCGGCCCATACAGAAACCGTTGTTACTACACATCCTGCCGGAGCCCCTGTGTGATTATCGGTACAGCTCAGCGATACTTACTTATCGCTGCAATCAGAAATAACATTATTGGGGCTAGGTCCTGATCATTTATAAATATGCCTTATAGTGAGATTGATACATTTTATGTGGTTAGAATACAATTGGTGACGAATTAGTGCTTTCTACACATTAACAATGATCATTCCTCACTGACCTATAAATACAGCCGATAGGTGCAGAATCAGCCAATCAGATTCTTGTTTCATTGTCTGCCACTGCTGTGAGCCGTATTACTTCTGACAAGTACTGTAAGTCTATGCGCTGTATTGTCTCATACATAGCCCGGTGAATACTATAAGTACACAGACAGAGGTGGCTATGAGAGGTGTGCGGAGCTCGCTGTGGCCCCTGTCTCTCTATGGGTGTGGATGTGTATGAGCCTATTCTGTGGTCTGATTACTAACACGCACCATAACCATCATTCCTGTACTATTGAATCAATAGAACATCAGTTGTTGAGTCAGTTTATCATTAAAGTGTCACCAGGCAGCTGAGGGCTCCCTGGCCGCGGTATGGGGAGTGTTCTACTTAGCTGGGAACTGACTCACACCCTGCCCAGGTGAGTCCTCCTGTTCCTTGTGCTAAATGATGGCTGGGGCCTATTTATTTATTTATTTTCCTTTTTCACGTGTCTTGCACTTTTTTGCACTTCACCACACCTTTTTATGTTTCTCTGACGTCCTAAGTGGATGCTGGGGACTCCGTCAGGACCATGGGGAATAGCGGCTCCGCAGGAGACAGGGCACAAAATTAAAAGTTTGACCACTAGGTGGTGTGCACTGGCTCCTCCCCCTATGACCCTCCTCCAAGCCTCAGTTAGGTTTTTGTGCCCGGCCGAGAAGGGTGCAATCTAGGTGGCTCTCTTAAAGAGCTGCTTAGAATAAAAGTTTGTTAGGTTTTTTATTTTCAGTGAGTCCTGCTGGCAACAGGCTCACTGCAACGCGGGACTAAGGGGAGAAGAAGCGAACTCACCTGCGTGCAGGATGGATTGGCTTCTTAGGCTACTGGACACTAGCTCCAGAGGGACGATCACAGGTACAGCCTGGATGGGTCACCGGAGCCGCGCCGCCGGCCCCCTTACAGATGCTGAAGAGAGAAGAGGTCCAGAAATCGGCGGCTGAAGACTTCCCAGTCTTCTTAAGGTAGCGCACAGCACTGCAGCTGTGCGCCATTGCTCTCAGCACACTTCACACCGCGGTCACTGAGGGTGCAGGGCGCTGGGGGGGGGCGCCCTGGGCAGCAATGTAATTACCTTTACTGGCTAAAAATACATCACATATAGCCCCTGGGCTATATGGATGTATTTAACCCCTGCCAGGATTACAGAAAAAACCGGGAGAAGAGCCCGCCGTGAAGGGGGCGGGGCCTATCTCCTCAGCACACAGCGCCATTTTTCCCACACAGATCCGCTGGTGGGAAGGCTCCCAGGCTCTCCCCTGCACTGCACTACAGAAACAGGGTTAAAACAGAGAGGGGGGGCATTTTTTGGCGATATTATTATATATTAAGCTGCTATAAGGGAAAACACTTACTATAAGGTGGTCCCTGTATAATTATAGCGCTTTGGTGTGTGCTGGCAAACTCTCCCTCTGTCTCCCCAAAGGGCTAGTGGGGTCCTGTCCTCTATCAGAGCATTCCCTGTGTGTGTGCTGTGTGTCGGTACGTGTGTGTCGACAGGTATGAGGACGATGTTGGTGTGGAGGCGGAGCAATTGCCTGTAATGGGATGTCACCCCCTAGGGAGTCGACACCGGAATGGATGGCTTTATTTATGGAATTACGTGATAGTGTCAACACGCTACAAGGTCGGTTGACGATATGAGACGGCCGGCAAACCAATTAGTACCTGTCCAGGCGTCTCAAACACCGTCAGGGGCTTTAAAACGCCCATTACCTCAGTCGGTCGACAGACACAGACACGGACACTGACTCCAGTGTCGACGGTGAAGAAACAAACGTATTTTCCAGTAGGGCCACACGTTACATAATCACGGCAATGAAGGAGGCGTTACATATTTCTGATACTACAAGTACCACAAAAATGGGTATTATGTGGGGTGTGAAAAAACTACCTGTAGTTTCTCTATCGTCCTAAGTGGATGCTGGGGTTCCTGAAAGGACCATGGGGAATAGCGGCTCCGCAGGAGACAGGGCACAAAAGTAAAGCTTTTACAGGTCAGGTGGTGTGTACTGGCTCCTCCCCCTATGACCCTCCTCCAGACTCCAGTTAGATTTTTGTGCCCGGCCGAGAAGGGTGCAATTCTAGGTGGCTCTCATAAAGAGCTGCTTAGAGAGTTTAGCTTAGGTTTTTTATTTTACAGTGATTCCTGCTGGCAACAGGATCACTGCAACGAGGGACAGAGGGGAGAAGAAGTGAACTCACCTGCGTGCAGGATGGATTGGCTTCTTGGCTACTGGACATGAAGCTCCAGAGGGACGATCACAGGTACAGCCTGGATGGTCACCGGAGCCACGCCGCCGGCCCCCTCACAGATGCTGAAGCAAGAAGAGGTCCAGAATCGGCGGCTGAAGACTCCTGCAGTCTTCTTAAGGTAGCGCACAGCACTGCAGCTGTGCGCCATTTTCCTCTCAGCACACTTCACACGGCAGTCACTGAGGGTGCAGGGCGCTGGGGGGGGGCGCCCTGGGAGGCAAATGAAAACCTTTAAAAAGGCTAAAAATACCTCACATATAGCCCCAGAGGCTATATGGAGATATTTACCCCTGCCTAAATGTACTAAATAGCGGGAGACGAGCCCGCCGAAAAAGGGGCGGGGCCTATCTCCTCAGCACACGGCGCCATTTTCTGTCACAGCTCCGCTGGTCAGGAAGGCTCCCAGGTCTCTCCCCTGCACTGCACTACAGAAACAGGGTATAACAGAGAGGGGGGGCAGAATAAATGGCAATATATTAATATAAAAGCAGCTATAAGGGAGCACTTAATCATAAGGCTATCCCTGTCATATATAGCGTTTTTTGGTGTGTGCTGGCAGACTCTCCCTCTGTCTCCCCAAAGGGCTAGTGGGTCCTGTCTTCGTATAGAGCATTCCCTGTGTGTCTGCTGTGTGTCGGTACGTGTGTGTCGACATGTATGAGGACGTTATTGGTGTGGAGGCGGAGCAATTGCCAAATATGAGGATGTCACCTCCTAGGGGGTCGACACCAGAATGGATGCCTTTATTTGTGGAATTACGGGATAGCGTCAACTCGCTTAAGCAGTCGTTTGCCGACATGAGGCGGCCGGACACTCAATTAGTGTCTGTCCAGGCGCCTCAAACACCGTCAGGGGCTGTAAAACGTCCCTTGCCTCAGTCGGTCGACACAGACCCAGACACAGGCACTGATTCCGGTGGTGAAGGTGACGAATCAACCGTATTTTCCAGTAGGGCCACACGTTATATGATTTTGGCAATAAAGGAGATGTTACATTTAGCTGATACTACAGGTACCACGAAACAGGGTATTATGTGGGGTGTGAAAAAACTACCAGTAGTTTTTACCAAATCAGAAGAATTAAATGACGTGTGTGATGAAGCGTGGGGTGCCCCGATAAAAAACTGCTAATTTCAAAGAAGTTATTGGCTTTATACCCTTTCCCGCCAGAGGTTAGGGAGCGCTGGGAAACACCTCCTAGGGTGGACAAAGCGCTAACACGCTTATCAAATCAAGTGGCGTTACCCTCTCCTGAGACGGACGCACTTAAAGATCCATCAGATAGGAGGATGGAAAATATCCAAAAAGGTATATACACACATGCAGGTGTTATACTACGACCAGCTATTGCGACTGCCTGGATGTGCAGTGCTGGGGTAGTTTGGTCAGAGTCCCTGATCGAAAATATTGATACCCTGGACAGGGACAATATTTTACTGTCGTTAGAACAAATAAAGGATGCATTTCTTTATATGCGTGATGCACAGAGAGATATCTGCACACTGGCATCACGGGTAAGTGCTATGTCCATTTCGGCCAGAAGAGCTTTATGGACACGACAGTGGACAGGCGATGCGTAGAGGAGTTATTTGAGGTCGGTCTATCGGATTTGGTGGCCACGGCTACGGCCGGGAAATCCACCTTTCTACCTCAAGTCACTCCCCAACAGAAAAAGGCACCGACCTTTCAACCGCAGCCCTTTCGTTCCTTTAAAAATAAGAGAGCAAAGGGCTATTCATATCTGCCACGAGGCAGAGGACGAGGGAAGAGACAGCAACAGGCAGCTCCTTCCCAGGAACAGAAGCCCTCCCCGGCTTCTACAAAAGCCTCAGCATGACGCTGGGGCTTCGCAAGCGGACTCGGGGGCGGTAGGCGGTCGTCTCAAAAATTACAGCGCGCAGTGGGCTCACTCGCAGGTAAATCCCTGGATCCTGCAGATAATATCTCAGGGGTACAGGTTGAAATTAGAGACAGAGCCACCTCGCCGTTTCCTGAAGTCTGCTTTACCAACGTCCCCCTCAGAAAGGGAGACGGTTTTGGAAGCCATTCACAAGCTGTATTCTCAGCAGGTGATAGTCAAGGTACCTCTTCTACAACAAGGGAAGGGGTATTATTCCACTCTATTTGTGGTACCGAAGCCGGATGGCTCGGTAAGGCCTATTCTAAATCTGAAGTCCTTGAACCTATACATAAAGAAGTTCAAGTTCAAGATGGAGTCACTCAGAGCAGTGATAGCGAACCTGGAAGAAGGGGACTTTATGGTATCCTTGGACATCAAGGATGCGTATCTCCACGTTCCAATTACCCCTCACACCAGGGGTACCTCAGGTTCGTTGTACAAAACTGTCACTATCAGTTTCAGACGCTGCCGTTTGGTTTGTCCACGGCACCTCGGGTCTTTACAAAGGTAATGGCCGAGATAATATTTCTTCTTCGAAGAAAAGGCGTATTAATTATCCCATACTTGGACGATCTCCTAATAAGGGCAAGGTCCAGAGAACAGCTAGAGATGGGTTTAGCACTATCTCAAGAGGTGCTAAAGCAGCACGGATGGATTCTGAATATTCCAAAATCCCAATTAATGCCGACAACTCGTCTGCTGTTCCTGGGGATGATTCTGGATACAGTTCAGAAAAAGGTTTTTCTTCCCGAAGAAAAAGCCAAGGAGTTATCTGACCTGGTCAGGAACCTCCTAAAACCAGGAAAGGTGTCTGTACATCAATGCACAAGAGTCCTGGGAAAAAATGGTAGCTTCTTACGAAGCAATCCCTTTCGGCAGATTCCATGCAAAGGGATCTGTTGGATAAATGGTCAGGGTCGCATCTTCAGATGCACCTGCGGATAACCCTGTCGCCGAGGACAAGGGTATCCCTTCTGTGGTGGTTGCAGGAGGCTCATCTATTGGAGGGCCGCAGATTCGGCATACAGGATTGGATCCTGGTGACCACGGATGCCAGCCTGAGAGGCTGGGGAGCAGTCACACAGGGAAGAAATTTCCAGGGAGTGTGGTCGAGCCTGAAAAAGTCTCTTCACATAAGCATTCTGGAACTAAGAGCAATCTACAATGCTCTAAGCCAGGCGGAACCTCTGCTTCAAGGAAGACCGGTGTTGATCCAGTCGGACAACATCACGGCAGTCGCCCATGTAAACAGACAGGGCGGCACAAGAAGCAGGAGGGCAATGGCAGAAGCTGCCAGGATCCTTCGCTGGGCGGAGAATCACGTGATAGCACTGTCAGCAGTATTCATCCCGGGCGTGGACAACTGGGAAGCAGACTTCCTCAGCAGACACGACCTTCACCCGGGAGAGTGGGGACTTCATCCAGAAGTTTTCCACATGCTATTAAACCGTTGGGTAAAACCAATGGTGGACATGATGGCGTCTCGCCTCAACAAAACACTGGACAGGTATTGCGCCAGGTCAAGAGATCCGCAGGCAATAGCTGTGGACGCGCTGGTAACACCTTGGGTGTACCAGTCGGTATATGTGTTTCCTCCTCTGCCTCTCATACCAAAGGTATTGAGGATTATACGGCAAAGAGGAGTAAGACTAGTGGCTCCGGATTGGCCAAGAAGGACTTGGTACCCGGAACTTCAAGAGATGGTCACGGACGATCCGTGGCCTCTACTTCTGAGAAGGGACCTGCTTCAGCAGGGTCCTTGTCTTTTTCAAGACTTACCGCGGCTGCGTTTGACGGCATGGCGTTGAATGCCAGATCCTAAAAGGAAAAGGCATTCCAGAAGAAGTCATTCCTACCTTGATAAAGGCAAGGAAGGAAGTCACCGCGAAGCATTATCGCCGTATTGGCGAAAATATGTTGCGTGGTGCGAGCAGCGGAGTGCTCCGATGGAGGAATTTCAACTGGGTCGTTTTCCTACATTTCCTGCAATCAGGATTGTCTATGGGTCTCAAATTGGGATCTATTAAGGTTCAAATTTCGGCCCTATCAATATTCTTCCACAAAGAATTGGCCTCAGTCCCTGAGGTCCAGATTTTTATCAAAGGAGTACTGCATATACAGCCTCCTGTGGTGCCTAAGGTGGCACCGTGGGATCTAAATGTAGTTTTAGATTTCCTCAAATCCAATTGGTTTGAACCACTAAAGAATGTGGATTTGAAATATCTCACATGGAAAGTGACTATGTTACTGGCCCTGGCTTCGGCCGGGAGAGTATCTGAACTGGCGGCTTTGTCTTATAAAAGCCCTTATTTAATTTTCCATTCGACATAGGGCAGAGCTGCGGACGCGTCCGCATTTTCTCCCTAAGGTGGTATCAGCGTTTCACCTGAACCAGCCTATTGTAGTGCCTGCGGCTACAGACGACTTGAAGGACTCCAAGTTGTTGGACGTTGTCAGAGCCTTAAAAATATACATTTAAAGGACGGCTGGAGTCAGAAAATCTGACTCGCTGTTTATACTGTATGCACCCAACAAGTTGGGTGCACCTGCTTCTAAGCAGTCGATTGCTCGTTGGTTTTGTAACAAAATTCAACTTGTACATTCTGTGGCAGGCCTGCCACAGCCTAAATCTGTTAAGGCCCATTCCGCAAGGAAGGTGGGCTCATCTTGGGCGGCTGCCCGAGGGGTCTCGGCATTACAACTCTGCCGAGCAGCTACGTGGTCAGGGGAGAACACGTTTGTAAATTTTTACAAATTTGATACCCTGGCAAAGGAGGACCTGGAGTTCTCTCATTCGGTGCTGCAGAGTCATCCGCACTCTCCCGCCCGTTTGGGAGCTTTGGTATAATCCCCATGGTCCTTTCAGGAACCCCAGCATCCACTTAGGACGATAGAGAAAATAAGAATTTACTTACCGATAATTCTATTTCTCGGAGTCCGTAGTGGATGCTGGGCGCCCATCCCAAGTGCGGATTATCTGCAATACTTGTACATAGTTATTGTTAACTAATTCGGGTTATTGTTTAGGAAGCCATCTTTCAGAGGCTCCTCTGTTATCATACTGTTAACTGGGTTTAGATCACAAGTTGTACGGTGTGATTGGTGTGGCTGGTATGAGTCTTACCCGGGATTCAAAATCCTCCCTTATTGTGTACGCTCGTCCGGGCACAGTACCTAACTGGAGTCTGGAGGAGGGTCATAGGGGGAGGAGCCAGTACACACCACCTGACCTGTAAAAGCTTTACTTTTGTGCCCTGTCTCCTGCGGAGCCGCTATTCCCCATGGTCCTTTCAGGAACCCCAGCATCCACTACGGACTCCGAGAAATAGAATTATCGGTAAGTAAATTCTTATTTTTTCCTGAAATCAGATGAATTGATTGAAGTGTGTGATGAAGCGTGGGTTACCCCCGATAGGAAGTTGCTAATTTCAGAGAAGTTATTGGCATTATACCCTTTCCCGCCAGAGGTTAGGGCGCGCTGGGAAACACCCTCTAGGGTAGATAAGGCGCTCACACGCTTATCAAAACAAGTGGCGTTACCGTCTCCTGATACGGCCGCCCTCAAAATCCAGCTGATAGGAGGCTGGAAAATACTCTAAAAAGTATATACACACATACTGATGTTATACTGCGACCAGCAATCGCCCCAGCATGGATGTGCAGTGCTGGGGGGGTTTGGTCGGAATCTCTGACTGGAAATATTGATACCCTGAATAGCGACAATATTTTATTGACTATAGAGCATTTAAAGGATGCATTTTCTTTATATGCGAGATGCACAGAGGGATATTTGCACTCTGGCATCAAGGGTAAGTGCGCTGTCCATTTCTGCCAGAAGAAGTTTTATGGACGCGACAGTGGTCAGGTGATGCGGATTCCAAGCGGCATATGGAAGTTTGCCGTATAAAGGGGAGGAATTATTTGGGGTCGGTCTATCGGACTTGGTGGCCACGGCAACAGCCGGAAAATCCACCTTTTTTACCTCAGGTCACCTCCCAACAGAAAAAGACACCGTCTTTTCAGCCTCAGTCCTTTCGTTCTCATAAGAACAAGCGGGCAAAAGGCCATTCATATCTGCCCGAGGCAAAGGAAAGGGTAAGAGACTGCAGCAAGCAGCTCCTTCCCAGGAGCAGAAGCACTCCCCCGCTTCTGAAAAGTCCTCAGCATGTCGCTGGGGTCTTACAAGCGGACTCAGGTCCGGTGGGGGGGTCGTCTCAAGAATTTCATCGCGCAGTGGGCTCACTCGCAAGTCGACCCCTGGATCCTGCAGGTAGTATCACAGGGAACAGATTGGAATTCGAGACGTCTCTTCCTCGCAGATTCCTGAAGTCTGCTTTACCAACATCTCCCTCCGACAGGGAGACGGTGTTGGAAGCTATTCACAAGCTGTATTCCCAGCAAGTAATAGTCAAGGTACCCCTAATACAACAAGGAAAGGGGTATTATTCCACGCTGTTTGTGGTACCGAAGCCGGACGGCTCGGTGAGACCTATTCTAAGTCTGAAATCTTTTGAACACTTACATACAAAGGTTCAAGTTCAAGATGAAATCACTCAGAGCAGTGATAGCGAATCTGGAAGAAGGGGACTTTATGGTGTCCTTGGACATCAAGGATGCTTACCTCCATGTCCCAATTTGCCCTTCAAACAAGGGTACCTCAGGTTCGTGGTACAAAACTGTCACTATCAGTTTCAGACGTTGCCGTTTGGATTGTCCACGGCACCCCGGGTCTTTACCAAGGTAATGGCCGAAATTATGATTCTTCTTCGAAGAAAAGGCGTATTAATTATCCCTTACTTGGACGATCTCCTGATAAGGGCAAGATCCAGAGAACAGTTAGAGGCCGGTGTAGCACTAACCCAAGTAGTGCTGCAACAGCACGGGTGGATTCTAAATTTTCCAAAATCCCAGCTGAGCCCGACGACACGTCTGCTGTTCCTAGGGATGATTCTGGACACAGTTCAGAAAAAGGTTTTTCTCCCGGAGGAGAAAGCCAGGGAGTTATCCGAGCTAGTCAGGAACCTCCTAAAACCAGGAAAAGTGTCAGTGCATCAATGCACAAGAGTCCTGGGTAAATGATGGCTTCTTACGAAGCGATTCCATTCGGCAGATTCCACGCAAGAACCTTTTCAGTGGAATCTGCTGGACGAATGGTCCGGATCGCATCTTCAGATGCATCAGCGGATAGTCCCGTCTCCAAGGACAAGGGGGTCTCTTCTGTGGTGGTTGCAGAGTGCTCACCTTTTTGGAGGGCCGCAGATTCGGCATTCAGGACTGGGTCCTGGTGACCACGAATGCCAGCCTGAGAGGCTGGGGAGCAGTCACACAGGGAAGAAATTTCCAGGGAGTGTGGTCAAGCCTGGAGATTTCACTTCACATAAATATACTGGAGCTAAGTGCAATTTACAATGCTCTAAGCCTGGCAAGACCTCTGCTTCAGGGTCAGCCGGTGTTGAACCAGTAGGGCAACACCACGGCAGTCGCCCACGTAAACAGACAGGGCGACACAAGAAGCAGGAGGGCAATGGCAGAAGCTGCAAGGATTTTTCACTGGGCAGAAAATCATGTGATAGCACTGTCAGCAGTGTTCATTCCGGGAGTGGACAACTGGGAAGCAGACTTCCTCAGCAGACACGATCACCACCCGGGAGAGTGGGGACTTCATCCAGAAGTCTTCCACATGATTGTGAACCGTTGGGAAAAACCAAAGGTGGACAGGATGGCGTCCCGCCTCAACAAAAAACTGGACAGGTATTGCGTCAGGTCAAGAGACCCTCAGGCAATAGCTGTGGACGCGTTGGTAACACCATGGGTGTACCAGTCAATGTATGTGTTCCCCCCTCTGCCTCTCATACCCAAGGTACTGAGAATTATAAGGCGAAGGGGAGTAAGAACGATACTCGTGGTTCCGGATTTGCCAAGAAAGACTTGGTACCCGGAACTTCAAGAGATGCGCACGGAGGATCCGTGCACTCTACCTCTAGACTTACCGCGGCTGCGTTTGACGGCATGGCGTTTGAACGCCGGATCCTGAAGGAGAGGGCTCCGACGGAGGAATTTCAACTGGGTCGATTCCTACATTTCCTGCAAACAGGATTGTCTATGGGCCTCAAATTGGGGTCCATTAAGGTTCAAATTTCGGCCCTGTCGATTTTCTTCCAGAAAGAATTGGCTTCAGTTCCTGAAGTCCAAGCTTTTGTCAAAGGAGTACTACATATACAGCCCCGGTTGTGCCTCCAGTGGCACCGTGGGATCTCAATGTAGTTTTGGGATTCCTCAAATCCCATTGGTTGAGCCACTCAAATCGGTGGATTTGAAATATCTTACATGCAAAGTGACCATGCTACTGGCCCTGGCTTCGGCCAGGAGAGTGTCAGAATTGGCGGCTTTTTCGTACAAAAGCCATATCTGATCTTCCATTGGGACAGGGCAGAACTGCGGACGCGTCCTCAGTTTCTCCCTAAGGTGGTATCAGCGTTTCACCTGAACCAACCTATTGTAGTGCCTGCGGCTTCTAGCGACTTGGAGGACTCCAAGTTGTTCGACGTTGTCAGAGCCTTAAAAATATATATATATATATATATATATTTCAAGGACGGCTGGAGTCAGAAAGTCTGACTCGCTGTTTATACTGTATGCACCCAACAAGCTGGGTGTTCCTGCGTCTAAGCAGACGATTGCTCGTTGGATTTGTAGCACAATTCAACTTGCGCATTCTGTGGCAGGGCCTGCCACAGCCAAAATCTGTAAATGCCCACTCCACAAGGAAGGTGGGCTCACCTTGGGCGGCTGCCCGAGGGGTCTCGGCATTACAACGCTGCCGAGCAGTTACGTGGTCAGGGGAGAACACGTTTGTAAAATTCTACAAATTTGATACCCTGGCTAAGGAGGACCTGGAGTTCTCTCATTCGGTGCTGCAGAGTCATCCGCACTCTCCCGCCCGTTTGGGAGCTTTGGTATAATCCCCATGGTCCTGACGGAGTCCCCAGCATCCACTTAGGACGTCAGAGAAAATAAGATTTTACTTACCGATAATTCTATTTCTCGTAGTCCGTAGTGGATGCTGGGCGCCCATCCCAAGTGCGGATTGTCTGCAATACTTGTACATAGTTATTGTTACAAAAATCGGGTTATTATTGTTGGAAGCCATCTTTTCAGAGGCTCCTCTGTTATCATGCTGTTAACTGGGTTCAGATCTCAAGTTGTACAGTGTGATTGGTGTGGCTGGTATGAGTCTTACCCGGGATTCAAAATCCTTCCTTATTGTGTACGCTCGTCCGGGCACAGTATCCTAACTGAGGCTTGGAGGAGGGTCATAGGGGGAGGAGCCAGTGCACACCACCTAGTGGTCAAACTACTAATTTTGTGCCCTGTCTCCTGCGGAGCCGCTATTCCCCATGGTCCTGACGGAGTCCCCAGCATCCACTACGGACTACGAGAAATAGAATTATCGGTAAGTAAATTCTTATTTTTTCGTGTGTGTGTTCACGTTTGTGTGGGGTTTAGGTGAGACCCTTAAAGGCCACGCTCTCCTCTTGTAGCCGAGGCCCTCTCCTTTTGGGGAGGGCTGAAGGTTTTTTGTTCCCCGGGGGGGAAGCTTCGACCAACCCTGGGGAGAAAGGGACAACCCGAGCCGTGAGGCGAAGACTTTGGCTCCGGGGGTCGGGGAATTCGAAGGGTCCCTCTGCGCTTCGGCAAGGGGAGACCTGAAGACCCTTTTTCCCTCAGTAGGCCTTTTGGCTCTGAGGGTTTGGAGAGGGTTCAAGTTCCTATGCCCCCAGCACGGTTTTTGCACAGACCACTGGGTGATGAAGCCACGCACCTCGGGCTTCAAGTAAAAAAAAAAAAAAATGTAAAAAAGTGTGCTTGTATAGTTTTTTATTCACATGCTATGACTATCCTGAGACGGGGGCTGCGGCGGGACTTGTTGTATTGTGGCAAATAGGAAAACCCGGTGATGCTTTTTTCCTGGGGGTTTATCGCCTGGGGTAACTCTTTCATACAGGAGGAATATTCTCCCTTTATCAAGTTAAAACCTGACACACAAAATAAAACTCATAGGACAGTGGTGGCCAACGCGTGGCTCTTGAGCCACATCCGGCTCTTTCTTCATTCAAATGTGGCTCCCAACACTCAAAGTCACGTGACCACAAGAGAGCTGTAAACCGCTGCACTCCAAACAGACATGCAACAGCACTACGTAGACTGAGAACTGAGGGAGTCAAATACACATGGGGGAGCTGGTTGGAGTGACACATGGGAGAACTGAAGTGTATTATGTGAATCTGGCTTTTCAATATATTTTATGCGGATCTGGCTTTTTCAATTATTTGATGTAGAAGTGGCTTTTTCATTGTATTTTATGTTGGATCTGATTTTATGTTGGATCTGGCTTTTTCAATGTATTTTATTCCAGGGGCGTGGCCTAGCAGGTACAATGCCACACCCCATTTTTGCAAGTGCGCCTTCAGCTCGAAGTCGGCACTTTGATGTACCTAACAAGATTTCTTGGCTCTTTGTCTCTGACTGGTTGGCCACCCCTGTCATAGGAAGTCACAGAAACTCATGTATCAAATATGATATGATACAAATGGCCTTATAGGGTTAATAGATCCTTCTGTCTGGTGCGATGCTCTGCATCCACTTACAGACTTATTGCTCTGCTTTTGTTACAAAGGACTATAATCCTGTCCCACAATAAGAATTTGGAGCTTATTGCATGAATGCTGAGTGTGTTCTGCCGCTCGTCACGGACCAGGACAGCTGTGTTTATTTACATATTCCAGTGTTTCGGAACGTTATACATTTTAGGCATCAACCAGATCCTCCTCAATGTGGTGTTAATTGTATCTAAATGGCTGAGAGTTTTCCTGTCCATGAATAAACACACACAGGGCTAATGCAGAGTTGCGTGGAAATCCCACGTGTGTTCCCGCATTGCCTGCGCACAATGCAACTTGTATATATGCGGCATGCAGAGCTGTATGCGTCTACGCAGAGCAACAGCGAGCAGAGCTCCCGTCCCGCTCAGGACAGAATTGTTGGGACGGTGGACAAATCCCCAATATTGGGACTATCCCCCCTAAACCGTGACATGTGGGAGGAATGGATCAAATGCTCTGTGGTGACCACTTAAACTGAGAGCAGCCCCCCTAAATGTGCTCTGGCCACCCCTTTAGAGGTCATTTAAATATCTCCTCCCATAACTGTATGTCGTACTTTTGCATTGGTGCAATATCATTAGTACCCTTACGGCGTATTACAAGGATTCACTTAGCTCCTCCCACTGGAAGGAACAAAATGTGGCACGCTTATGGGGCAGCGCTAAGCCACACAGAACTGGCACGTGCCTTCATACAGCCCTAGGTGTGTCATTATTACTGAACCAGTCACCTGCCGGAACCCATGGGTGCGGATCATTAGATCGACAGTGTCTAGGTCAACAGTAATAGGTCGACCACTATAGGTCAACAGTCACTAGGCCGACAGGGTTTCTAGGTCGACATGTGCTAAGTAAACAGGTCAAAAGGTCGACATGAGATTGTTGTTTTTTTGGGGGGAGGGTCTTTTTCTGCGTACAGTGACTGGGAAGCCGAATTATTGCGCCGTGTCCCCTCGCATGGCTCGCGAAGATTACCGTTCCAATCGTAGTCCACGTGGATCGTTAAGTATGAAAAAGTAAAAAAAAAAAAAATTTATTGAAAAACTCATGTCGACCTTTTGACCTTTTGACCTGTCGACCTGGCACATGCCGACCTAGAAACCCTGTCGACCTTCCAACCCTGTCGACCTAGTGACTGTCGACCTATAGTGGTCGACCTAGACAGTGTGGATCTTCAGACCGGATCCCGGAACCCATACATCTCCTTCCCCACTTATCATAGCTGAGCGTCCTTCCTCATCCGGCTCTAGAGAAGGCTCCTGCTCTGCATGGGAGCTCCCTGGGCTACCTGCCCCTCTATGTAGGGTACAGGACCCCCTCTATCACCAGACAAGTGATGTTACAGCGATATGCAGCTTGTTCAGCCAGGATCATTGCTGCAGATAACGGCCCATCTTCATGCTTACTGTAGTGTCTGACATAAGGCCTCCCCTGGGACGTGCGCATTGTATACATCCTATGTCGGAGTTGCACTTGGTAATGGACGGCTATGAAGAGAACATTTAATAGAAGCCGTTATTCCATTGATTTGTCGTACGTAAGAGTCAGGACAGGATCACTGTTTTCCCTCCTGATGATTTATGTGTGTGTGTGAGTGGGTGCATGGTTAGCTCATCGCGTGGACATAAAGCCCGTGTGTCATACAAGGTTTCACAATGTATCATTATCTTTTATTTCTATACAGCTAATCCTATTATGCAGCACTGTACAGTGTAATCAGTCACACCAGTGCCTCCCCCATTGGAACATACAGTCTAAAGTCTCTCCACACGGAGGAAGGACACACAAACTCCACACAGATAGGCCATACCCCCAGTGCTGTCGGGAAGCGGTGCTGACGTATGAACATCAGCCCCGTGCAGGGAACTATGGGGGTCATTCCGAGTTGTTCGCTCGCAAGCTGCTTTTAGCAGCTTTGCACACGCTAAGCCGCCGCCTACTGGGAGTGAATCTTAGCTTATCAAAATTGCGAACGAAAGATTAGCAGAATTGCGAATAGACACTTCTTAGCAGTTTCTGAGTAGCTCCGCACTTACTCGGCATCTGCGATCAGTTCAGTCAGTTTCGTTCCTGGTTTGACGTCACAAACACACCCAGCGTTCGGCCAGACACTCCTCCGTTTCTCCAGCCACTCTTGCGTTTTTCCCAGAAACGGTAGCGTTTTTTCGCACACACCCATAAAACGGCCAATTTCCGCTCAGAAACACCCACTTCCTGTCAATCACATTACGATCACCAGAACGAAGAAAAAACCTCGTAATGCCGTGAGTAAAATACCTAACTGCATAGCAAATTTACTTGGCGCAGTCGCACTGCGGACATTGCGCATGCGCATTAGCGACTATTCGCTCCGTTGCGACAAAAAAATAATGAGCGAACTCGGAATGACCCCCTATGTGATCACATCCCAGAACGGTGCGATCGCATAGTGATTCACAGGCGACGGGTGTCGGGGTTTGAAGACGCGGTAATTCAATTACGGTCGCAGGGCAGTGCAATGCATGCTGGTTGGCCTTGCCCTGTGCTATGCGGCCCCCAGCATGTGACTGTAGTGGTCGCAGATTTGCTATGATTGCACAAGCTGCAACCAACTCTGAATAACCCCCAGAATGCAAGTAGCCGTTCTAAAGGAGATTGCCTGTGACATTGTATTGTCATCAGTAATCTACCAAATTGTCCACATACGTAGGGACCCACCCCCATAGGCCCTCATTCCGAGTTGATCACTCGCTAGCTCTTTTAGCAGCCGTGCAAACGCATAGTCGCCGTCCATGGGGGAGTGTATTTTTGCTGTGCAAGTGCTGTTTCTGAGTAGCTCTGGACTTAGTCAGCCGCTGCGATCACTTCAGCCTGTCCGGTCCCGGAATTGACATCAGATACCCGTCCTGCAAACGCTTGGACACGCCTGCGTTTTTCAAAACACTCCCTGAAAACGGTCAGTTACCACCCACAAACGCCTTCTAACTGTCAATCTTCTTGCGGTCGGCTGTGCAAATGGATTCTCCATTAAATCCATCGCCTAGCAACGATCCGCTTTGTACCCGTGCGACGCGCCTGCGCATTGTGGTGCATACGCATGCACAGTAGTAACCTGTTCGCTGCGCTGCGAAAAACGTCAGCAAGCGATCAACTCGGAATGACCCCCAGAGTCCGCAGATAACCACACAATAGGACAGTGTTGGCCTGCCGACTCGATTAATGATTCAGTAGATTGGGCCAATCATTCTCAGGTACGCTGGATGTTCCGGGGACCACATTCGCTGCACTACTGGTCCAGCTTACTGATACTGTAATCATTGCTTGTGCGACCGGCATTGCAGGCAGGTATTCTCCCAGCGACACAAAGACAGATCTCACTCGCCCGCTCTGCACCAAATTGCATTACACTTGTATTTAAATGCTGAGACTTTCCCTGTAATGAATTCCGCACATATGCCAGCGATATATAGTGTTCTATGCATCAGTCCATGCTAATGAAAGCAGGGATGGTGGAATTCTCCTGCGTGGGAGTTTGTGTTTATGTATAAACACTGTATGTGTGTGTGCATATAAGTATAAATGTATATGGCTGTGTTTGAGAAACAGGAGCAGACAGATACATATAAACCAGGCTGAATACAAAAACATAGACGCCACAAACTGGTAGAGAGCGCCGAGCGCAGTCTCATTGTTACTGGGATTGTGTGCCAGGAAATAATAGGAAAATAGTAAGTGACATTGAAATTATTGGCTGAATGAACCGGTCGGACTGCAGACGGCGCGCTCAAGGTGCGAGCTACTGTAGGAATATAACCTCTCCAGACGGCAATTACAGCAGGTTACTAATCTGTGTATTTAATAATTATATCCTACAGTGGCACATGCCAGTGCAATCGTAAATGTATTATTAAATCATTTAAAAGAATAAAAAGTGCTGATTGACCATGGAAACAGACAAATCTTAAAAAGCAGAATCAGAATTTGCAGTGTGTAGGGTGACATTTGCTATTAGGGAGGATTGTACCTGTCCGTCACCCTCCCATTGCCGTACTGACGGACCCACCCGCCGTACAGACGTTGTTTCGCAGCCCCCATTCCTCAGCTTAAACTGTAACATCCAGTAGCAAAACTCAGCTCTTAAGACAAGTTTATCAGTCTACAGATCCACCCACATAATCTCCATATCCTACTCACTTACATCTCCTCTATACAGTCCATCTCCTCTATACAATACATCTCCTCTATAGAGTCCACTTCCTCTATACAGTCCTTCTCCTCTATACAGTCCTTCTCCTCTATACAGTCCTTCTCCTCTATACAGTCCTTCTCCTCTATACAGTCCATCTCCTCTATACAGTCCATCTCCTCTATACAGTCCATCTCCTCTATACAATACATCTCCTCTATACAGTCCATCTCCTCTATACAGTCCATCTCCTCTATACAGTCCATCTCCTCTATACAGTACATCGCTTATATACAATCCATCTCCTCTATACAGTCCATCTCCTCTATACAGTCCATCTCCTCTATACAGTACATCTCCTCTATAGAGTCCATCTCCTCTATAGAGTCCATCTCCTCTATACAGTACATCTCCTCTATACAGTACATCTCTATACAGTCCATCTCCTCTATAGAGTCCATCTCCTCTATACAGTCCATCTCCTCTATACAGTCCATCTCCTCTATACAGTACATCGCTTCTATACAATCCATTTTCTCTATACAGTCCATCTCCTCTATACAATACATCTCCTCTATAGAGTCCACTTCCTCTATACAGTCCTTCTCCTCTATACAGTCCTTCTCCTCTATACAGTCCATCTCCTCTATAGAGTCCACTTCCTCTATACAGTCCTTCTCCTCTATACAGTCCATCTCCTCTATACAGTCCATCTCCTCTATACAGTCCATCTCCTCTATACAGTACATCGCTTATATACAATCCATCTCCTCTATACAGTCCATCTCCTCTCTACAGTCCATCTCCTCTATAGAGTCCATCTCCTCTATAGAGTCCATCTCCTCTATAGAGTCCATCTCCTCTATACAGTACATCGCCTCTATACAGTACATCTCCTCTATACAGTACATCTCTATACAGTCCATCTCCTCTATAGAGTCCATCTCCTCCATACAGTCCATCTCCTCTATACAGTCCATCTCCTCTATACAGTACATCGCTTCTATACAATCCATTTTCTCTATACAGTCCATCTCCTCTATACAGTCCATCTCCTCTATACAGTACATCGCCTCTATACAGTCCATCTCCTCTATACAGTACATCTCCTCTATAGAGTCCATCTCCTCTATAGAGTCTATCGCCTCTATACAGTACATCGCCTCTATACAGTACATCTCCTCTATACAGTACATCTCCTCTATACAGTACATCTCCTCTATACAGTCCATCTCCTCCATACAGTCCATCTCCTCTATACAGTACATCTCCTCTATACAGTACATCGCCTCTATACAGTCCATCTCCTCTATACAGTCCATCTCCTCTATACAGTCCATATCCTCTATACAGTCCATCTCCTCCTCTATACAGTCCATCTCCTCTATACAGTCCATCTCCTCTATACAGTACATCTCCTCTATACAGTACATCTCCTCCATACAGTCCATCTCCTCTATACAGTCCATCTCCTCTATACAGTCCATCTCCTCTATACAGTCGATCTCCTCTATACAATACATCTCCTCTATACAGTACATCTCCTCTATACAGTCCATCTCTATACAGTACATCTCCTCTATACAGTACATCTCTATACAGTCCATCTCCTCTATACAGTACATCTCCTCTATACCGTCCATCTCCTCTATACCGTCCATCTCCTCTATACCGTTCATCTCCTCTATACAGTCCATCTCCTCTATACAGTCCATCTCCTCTATACAGTACATCTCTATACAGTTCATCTCCTCTATACAGTACATCTCTATACAGTCCATCTCCTCTATACAGTACATCTCTATACAGTTCATCTCCTCTATACAGTACATCTCTATACAGTACATCTCTATACAGTACATCTCCTCTATACAGTACATCTCCTCTATACCGTACATCTCTATACAGTCCATCTCCTCTATACAGTTCATCTCCTCTATACAGTACATCTCCTCTATACAGTACATCTCCCCTATACAGTACATCTCCCCTATACAGTACATCTCCTCTATACAGTACATCTCCTCTATAGAGTCCACTTCCTCTATACAGTCCATCTCCTCTATACAGTCCATCTCCTCTATACAGTCCATCTCGTCTATAGAGTCCATCTCCTCTATACAGTACATCTCCCATATACAGTCCATTTCCTCTATACAGTCCATCTCCTCTATACAGTCCATCTCCTCTATACAGTCCATCTCCCCTATACAGTCCATCTCCTCTATACAGTACATCTCCTCTATACAGTACATCTCCCCTATACAGTCCATCTCCTCTATACAGTCCATCTCCTCCATACAGTCCATCTCCTCCATACAGTACATCTCCTCTATACAGTACATCGCCTCTATACAGTCCATCTCCTCTATACAGTCCATCTCCTCTATACAATACATCTCCTCTATACAGTCCATCTCCTATATACAGTATATCTCTATACAGTACATCTCCTCTATACAGTACATCTCTATACAGTCCATCTCCTCTATACAGTCCATCTCCTCTATACAGTACATCTCCTCTATACAGTCCATCTCCTCTATACAGTCCATCTCCTCTATACAGTTCATCTCCTCTATAGAGTCCATCTCCTCTATACAGTCCATCTCCTCTATACAGTCCATCTCCTCTATACAGTACATCTCTATACAGTTCATCTCCTCTATACAGTACATCTCTATACAGTCCATCTCCTCTATACAGTACATCTCTATACAGTTCATCTCCTCTATACAGTACATCTCTATACAGTCCATCTCCTCTATACAGTACATCTCTATACAGTCCATCTCCTCTATACAGTCCATCTCCTCTATACAGTACATCTCCTCTATACAGTACATCTCCTCTATACAGTCCATCTCCTCTATACAGTCCATCTCCTCTATACAGTCCATCTCCTATATACAGTATATCTCTATACAGTACATCTCCTCTATACAGTACATCTCTATACAGTCCATCTCCTCTATACAGTACATCTCTATACAGTTCATCTCCTCTATACAGTACATCTCTATACAGTCCATCTCCTCTATACAGTACATCTCTATACAGTCCATCTCCTCTATACAGTCCATCTCCTCTATACAGTACATCTCCTCTATACAGTACATCTCCTCTATACAGTCCATCTCCTATATACAGTATATCTCTATACAGTTCATCTCCTCTATAGAGTCCATCTCCTCTATACAGTCCATCTCCTCTATACAGTCCATCTCCTCTATACAGTACATCTCTATACAGTACATCTCCTCTATACAGTACATCTCTATACAGTCCATCTCCTCTATACAGTACATCTCTATACAGTTCATCTCCTCTATACAGTACATCTCTATACAGTCCATCTCCTCTATACAATACATCTCCTCTATAGAGTCCACTTCCTCTATACAGTCCATCTCCTCTATACAGTCCATCTCCTCTATACAGTCCATCTCCTCTATACAGTCCATCTCGTCTATAGAGTCCATCTCCTCTATACAGTCCATCTCCTCTATACAGTACATCTCCCTTATACAGTCCATTTCCTCTATACAGTCCATCTCCTCTATACAGTCCATCTCCTCTATATAGTACATCTCCCCTATACAGTCCATCTCCTCTATACAGTACATCTCCTCTATTCAGTACATCTCCCCTATACAGTCCATCTCCTCTATACAGTCCATCTCCTCTATAGAGTCCATCTCCTCTATACAATACATATCCTCTATAGAGTCCATCTCCTCTATAGAGTCCATCTCCTCTATAGAGTCCATCTCCTCTATACAGTCCATCTCCTCTATACAGTCCATCTCCTCTATACAGTCCATCTCCTCTATACATTCCATCTCCTCTATACCGTACATCTCTATACAGTACATCTCCTCTATACAGTACATCTCCTCTATAGAGTCCATCTCCTCTATACTGTCCATCTCCTCTACACAGTCCATCTCCTCTATACAGTCCATCTCCTCTATACAGTCCATCTCCTCTATACAGTCCATCTCCTCTATACAGTCCATCTCCTCCATACAGTCCATCTCCTCCATACAGTCCATCTCCTCTATAGAGTCCATCTCCTCTATACAGTACATCTCCTCTATACAGTACATCTCTATACAGTCCATCTCCTCTATACAGTACATCTCTATACAGTACATCTCTATACAGTCCATCTCCTCTATAGAGTCCATCTCCTCTATAGAGTCCATCTCCTCTATACAGTCCATCTCCTCTATACAGTCCATCTCCTCTGTACAGTCCATCTCCTCTATACAGTCCATCTCCTCTATACAGTACATCTCTTCTATACAGTATATCTACTCTATACAGGCCATCTCCTCTACACAGTACATCTCTATACAGTCCATCTCCTCTATACAGTCCATCTCCTCTATACAGTCCATCTCCTCTATACAGTCCATCTCCTGTGTACAGTCCATCTCCTGTGTACAGTCCATCTCCTCTATACAGTCAATCTCCTCTATACAGTCCATCTCCTCTATACAGTCCATCTCCTCTATACAGTCCATCTCTTCTATACAGTCCATCTCCTCTATACAGTCCATTTCCTCTATACAGTACAGCTCTATACAGTACATCTCCTCTATACAGTCCACACATATCCTCACATATTCTCTCTTCTATCACTCTAATTTCCTCCTGACCCCAGGCCAACATCACTGGGTGACTGGATCATGCAGTCCACCAAGAACCTCCGCAGTCTGCCGGGACCATGATGCAATAGGTAGCACCCTTGTATATCATTTCCCTACAAAGTGTATTCATGCGAGCAGGGCCCTCTGACCTCTGTCTGTTATTACCAAGTCTTGTTTTATTACTGTTCCCAATTGTAAAGCGCAACAGAATATGCAGGCGCTATGTAAGTAATTGTAGCCCAGATAAATAAGAAAAGACCCTGGGGTATATTTACTAAGGTCCCGATTTTGACCGAGATGCCGTTTTTTCTTCAAAGTGTCATCTCGGTAATTTACTAAGCAAAAATCACGGCAGTGATGAGGGCATTCGTAATATTTTGGAAGTCCTAGGAAAAAATCACGAATCAATACACCATCGGTCAAATACTCCTGCAATTTGGTAGAAATCGGGAATTTACTAAAAAGTGCAAAACACAAACACTGCCGACAATAGCCAAACACTGCCGTGCTAAAATACAAATCGTGAAAAAGTGCTAAAAAAAAACAGACCTGCTTTTTTATCCCGTGTTTGTATAGGCATGCACGGATCCATGAGATCCGTGCATGTTTTTCAGTGGGAAGGGGGGGAAATGTTATAAATTTTCAAAAAAAAAATGCGTGGGGTCCCCCCTCCTAAACCAAACCAGCCTCGGGCTCTTTGAGCCGGCCCTGGTTGCAAAAATATGGGAAAAAAATTGACAGGGGTTCCCCCATATTTATGCAACCAGCACCGGGCTCTGCGCCTGGTCCTGGTTCCAAAAATACGGGGGACAAAAAGCGTAGGGGTCCCCCGTATTTTTTAAACCAGCACCGGGCTCCACTAGCTGGACAGATAATGCCACAGCCGGGGGTCACTTTTATACAGTGCCTTGCGGCCGTGGCATCAAATATCCAACTAGTCACCCCTGGCCGGGGTACCCTGGGGGAGTGGGGACCCCTTCAATCAAGGGGTCCCCCCCCCCAGCCACCCAAGGGCCAGGGGTGAAGCCCGAGGCTGTCCCCCCCATCCAATGGGCTGCGGATGGGGGGCTGATAGCCTTTGTTCAAGGTGATTGATATTGTTTTTAGTAGCAGTACTACAAGGCCCAGCAAGCCTCCCCCGCAAGCTGGTACTTGGAGAACCACAAGTACCAGCATGCGGCGGAAAAACGGGCCCGCTGGTACCTGTAGTACTACTACTAAAAAAATACCCCAATAAAGACATCACACACACACCTTGAAAGTATAACTTTAATACATCCATCCACACCTCCATATACACATACTTACCTTATGTTCCCACGCAGGTCGGTCCTCTTCTCCAGTAGAATCCATGGTGTACCTGTAGAAAAAATTATACTCACATAATCCATGGTTGAAGGCTCCTCTGCTTGTAATCCTTTTGTAATCCACGTACTTGAAAAAATAAAAAAACGTATACCCGACCACGAACTGAAAGGGGACCCATGTTTTCACATGGGACCCCTTTCCCCGAATGCCAGAAACCCACTCTGACTGATGTCTAAGTGGGTTTCTTCAGCCAATCAGGGAGCGCCACGTTGTGGCACCCTCCTGATTGGCTGTGTGCTCCTGTACTGTCTGACAGGCGGCACACGGCAGTGTTACAATGTAGCGCCTATGCGCTCCATTGTAACCAATGGTGGGAACTTTCAGGTCAGCGGTGAGGTCACTTTCGGTCAACCGCTGACCTGAAGTGGACCGACCTGCGTGGGAACATAAGTATGTGTATATGGTGGTGTGGATGGATGTATTAAAGTTATACTTTCAAGGTGTGTGTGTGTTGTCTTTATTGGGGTATTTTTTTAGTAGTAGTACTACAGGTACCAGCGGGCCCGTTTTTCCGCCGCATGCTGGTACTTGTGGTTCTCCAAGTACCAGCTTGCGGGGGAGGCTTGCTGGGCCTTGTAGTACTGCTACTAAAAACAATATCAATCACTTTGAACAAAGGCTATCAGCCCCCCATCCGCAGCCCATTGGATGGGGGGGGCATCCTCGGGCTTCACCCCTGGTCCTTGGGTGGCTGGGGGGGGACCCCTTGATTGAAGGGGTCCCCACTCCCCCAGGGTACCCCGGCCAGGGGTGACTAGTTGGATATTTGATGCCACGGCCGCAAGGCACTGTATAAAAGTGACCCCCGGCTGTGGCATTATCTGTCCAGCTAGTGGAGCCCGGTGCTGGTTTAAAAAATACGGGGGACCCCTACGCTTTTTGTCCCCCGTATTTTTGGAACCAGGACCAGGCGCAGAGCCCGATGCTGGTTGTTTAAATATGGGGGAACCCCTGTCCATTTTTTCCCCATATTTCTGCAACCAGGATCGGCTCAAAGAGCCCGAGGCTGGTTATGCTTAGGAGGGGGGACCCCACGCAATTTTTTTTTTACATTTAAACATTTTTTTTTTTTTTTTTACAAGGTGCACAATGAAGCCCAGCACGGATCTCTCAGATCCGGCCGAGATTCATTGTATTAAAGTCGGCAGTGTTTTACAAGTCACTCACGTAAAACACTGCCAAAAAACCCGAATGACATCGACATCGGAAAACCTGAAAATGCAGAATACGGCAGTTTAGTAAATTAGTCGTAATCAATTCAAAAAGTTGCATATTTACACTTTCGATGTCATTCGTGATTGAACTTTGACCTCAAACGGGAAAATACGAATCTTAGCAAATTTACCCCCCTGTCTCCAGCAGTAGCAGATATTTGGGCTTAAATAACTTTCGTACATAGGCATCAAAGACCAAATAGGGCCTCACACCAGCCAGCAGGTGGGGACAGTGCTTCCTCTATGTGCCCCCAGCCACATAGCCCCAGTGTGCATTTACATCTGAACCCCGTCCTTGTGCTCCTGATACATTGTCACCCCGATTCTATTTGTACTGTGTACCCATTACACTGGCCATCCGTCCCATACACCACCACCCCTCCCTCCTGTGCCCCCCGTCTGGGACCTGTAAGCAGAAGGCCTGTGTTAATTGCCCATTAACATTTGCTTAAAATCTCAGATTTTTGTTATGTTCCTTTGCTGTCATGTTTCACCATTTACCTCAGATTCTCTAAGACGTCTCCAGGGTTTGTGTAATAAAGGTGTATACATTGGTTATCATAGCAAATTTGCTGCAGTGAGATAAGAGGAACGGTGATAAATGATCTTACGAAGAGAGTCCAATCTGACTGCCCTGGTTGTAGGGGGGAACGTGCCCCCTGGTTTGTATTAGAGCGATAGTCTGCAGAAGCTTTCCCGGGAAATGGTTCTCTCTCCGGCTTTCTTACAACACCCAGTTCAGTCCTGTGGTTTATGATCTCACACAATCCATCAATTAATGATTCCGGTAATACACCCTGGCCCTAATGATGCTGGATAATGTGATATATGTATTACACAGGGGATTATTCAGGTTTGTTAGCAAACCAAAAAAAGTTAGCAATTAGGCAGAACCATGTGCACTGCAGGTGGGGCATATGTAACATGTGCAGAGAGAGTTAGATTTGGGTGGGTTATATTGTTTCTGTGCAGGGTAAATACTGGCTGCTGAATTACTACACTGCAATTTAGATGTCAGTTTGAACACACCTCACCCAAATCTAACTCTCTCTGCACATGTTATATCTGCCCCACCTGCACTGCACATGATTTTGCCTAATTGCTAACTTTTTTGGTTTGCTAACAAACCTGAATAATGCCCACTGTCCCTGGCTGAATGGCACCCGTGCAGCTGGGCTGAAAGCCGCAGACCAGATTCATACTGAGACATAGGATCATGATAAGCAGGACGGTCTGTGTTCAGGTCCCAACATCCTCCTGAGAGGCAATTTTCCTCTGAGCTGTCTATTTCCTGTGTGTGCAGAATGGCCTTAAATGACCACATACCGTTATGTAACAGCATCCCTGTATGACTTGTTCCGTGTATTACTCACAACAACCGATGTTAGCACATGAATGTAATGGCACTATGTAAAGTGAGTTGTGATGTTAGCACTTCAGTATTGATGTGGAATGTGCACCTCTTACCATAGGTTATTACAAGTCACCTCTATGAGAGCACTTATCCTGCAGTAGGGATGTGTTTACCATTGATGGTTACTATCGATGGTAAAACTGTGAGTGGTCATCGATAGTCACTGCATACTCTATGGCAGTGGTCAGGTAACAGGGCACAATCACTCCAAATGGGGTAAAAATGAAATTCCTGGTGGTAATGGACGGTCGCGCTGAGACTCAGCCCCGTCCAGCACCAGCCGGCTCGCGATGTGACGTGCTGACGTCACACCGCGCTCCCTCCTACCCACCCTGTGCTGTGTTCCTGGCCGCCATGTGCTGTGTTCCTGGCCGCGGTGTGAGGTGCTGTCGTCACACCGGGCTCCCTCCAGCCCGCCCTGCGCTGTGCTCCTGGCCTCCCTGTGCTGTGTTCCTGGCCGCGGTGTGACGTGCTGACGTCACACCGCACTCCCTCCAGCCTGCCCTGCGCTGTGCTCCTGGCCGCCCTGTGCTGTGTTCCTGGCCGCGTTGTGAGGTGCTGACATCACACCGCGCTCCCTCCAGCCCGCCCTGCGCTGTGTTCCTGGCCGCCCTGTGCTGTGTTCCTGGCCGCGGTGTGAGGTGCTGACATCACACCGCGCTCCCTCCAGCCCGCCCTGCGCTGTGCTCCTGGCCGCCCTGTGCTGTGTTCCTGGCCGCGTTGTGAGGTGCTGACATCACACCGCGCTCCCTCCAGCCCGCCCTGCGCTGTGCTCCTGGCCGCCCTGTGCTGTGTTCCTGGCCGCGTTGTGAGGTGCTGACATCACACCGCGCTCCCTCCAGCCCGCCCTGCGCTGTGTTCCTGGCCGCGGTGTGAGGTGCTGACGTCACACCGGGCTCCCTCCTACCCGCCCTGCGCTGTGTTCCTGGCCGCCCTGTGCTGTGTTCCTGGCCGCGGTGTGAGGTGCTGACATCACACCGCGCTCCCTCCAGCCCGCCCTGCGCTGTGTTCCTGGCCGCCCTGCGCTGTGTTCCTGGCCGCCGTGTGACGTGCTGATGTCACACCGCGCTCCCTCCAGCCCGCCCTGCGCTGTGCTCCTGGCCTCCCTGTGCTGTGTTCTTGGCCGCGGTGTGACGTGCTGACGTCACACCGCGCTCCCTCCAGCCCGCCCTGCGCTGTGCTCCTGGCCTCCCTGTGCTGTGTTCCTGGCCGCGGTGTGACGTGCTGACGTCACACCGCGCTCCCTCCAGCCCGCCCTGTGCTGTGCTCCTGGCCGCCCTGCGCTGTGTTCCTGGCCGCAGTGTGACGTGCTGACATCACACCGCGCTCCCTCCCGCCCTGCGCTGTCCTGTCCTCCCACCCGCGGCCCGCCAACCCACACACAGAACTTGAAGTGTTCTCTGGCTGACCGCTGACGGAGTTCCACAGGATCAGACATTGGCCACATAACAGTGGGAAATTCCCACTGACATTACTGAGGTGAGGATGTGACCATCTGTCTCCTAAAAGTCATGTCCCCCCCCCCCCCCCCTTCCCCCCTCTTCCATCTTACATTCATTCTCGTGTTTTGGGGAGAAAGTGTTAATTAACCCATTCATTGCCAAAAAATAATTGGCGAAAATAATAATAAAAAAAAATTATAATAATTATATACACACACACACACACACACACACACACACACACACACACACACACACACACACACACACACACACTCTATATGGGAAACCGTTTTTTCAGTGAAAGGCTTGCGGGCTAATCACAGTCTGGGGGTGGGGCTTTATGGGTATCAGGGGCGGAGCTATGCTCTATGTCCCTCCACCTTGCATAAAAAATAAAGAAATAGTTTATGCTGTGCCATCGATGGAGGGAAACTGTCTGGCTCTCTCCCATCGATAACAAAAGCATTCAGCGTTGGCCATAAACCATCGATGATTAGGATGTCCTGCTGTTTTGTCGCCTTCTTTTTGTCCCATGCAGCACCAGACTAATTATAGGCACCAATGTCTCAAGCAGTGAAAAGAGTGTAGAAGGGGGCCAATGGAGAAGTTGTCCATAGCAACCTATCAGCTTTGAGGTAGTATTTATCATCAAGTACATTCTATAAAATGCCTGGTAAGTTCCATTCACAGAGCAGCGGTGGGTGTGCAGCACTGTAAGGGAACAGGATGTGGCGCAGTACAGCACATCAGAACCTCCATGACACATGGCAGCGCTCTAAATGTCTCTGCACATGTTACATCTGCCCCACATGCAGTGCAGCATGGCTTTGCCCAATTGCTAACTTTCTTATTTTGCTAACAAACCTGAAAAAGGCCCACTGTACATATGTTTATGCAAAGGCACATAGATTTTCTCCCCCCATAGAAGTGAGCAGCAGCGTTGGCCTTTTATTATATAGGATATCCTGTCACAGATAAAAGTAAAAAATACAAATAATATAAAAAATACATAGAAATCAGTTTTTATTTTAACATGCAATGAATACAATTTTTTTATTTGAATAATAGAACAATTTTTATTGTGTATCACGTCTATCACCATCCTGAGTTACGGTAGGGTAACAGGACAGCCGGCGGCACAGGTAGTGCTACCGGTGAGACTATGCGTTAGTTACCGCCGGCAATACACAGCGATCGCCATCACAGACCACAAACTCCAGCGCTTCTCCCATTTATAAAGTGTCACACAGCAGGGGCAGCAGTCTCAGGCCTCTGGTCAGGAGTTGCCCCTTCACCACCAGTAGCGGCTCATAGATAAAAAAAAAGGGGAGAAGGGTGACTGGGGATGACCAGAGCTTCACTACCTAGGGGGAATGTGGAAATACCTATAGCACACTGGGTGATGTGGAGAATACCTCTGTTCCCCCCCCCCCCAACCCGCTGCTCACTTGCACCACACCTTGCCCAATCACATATGGTTTTCTAGGTTTAATAGCAGCTGCAGGAGTTCAGAGCAGACTCTGCAGCCTGCCATTCACGGGGGAGGGAGGTGGAGTCTGAGCAGGGGGTGGAGCTACACAGCAGCAGCAGCATGGGAGAGAGGAGGGGGAGGAGCTGCTGCGGTCAGGGACAGGTGGTGAGGACTATCCAGCAGCAGCCAGGGAGGGGGTACTGTGTATGTGACTGTATATACACTATGTATGACTATGTGTCATACTTGCCTACTTTTGAAAAGTAGTTTCAGGGAGATTGTAGGAGCGTCTTGAGGGGGCGTCTCATGTTCCGCCCAAAGGGGCGTGTCTAGCGCCACCCATAGGTGTACTGTGTATATTTCTACTCAGGAATGTATCCTATGCATATTATATCACACTTGTACCCTACCCAGTTTGTTCCCTTTCCGCTGCAACACCCTGCACATTTCCTTACATTTTACAGAACATTCACCATGGGGGGGGGGGGGGGGGCGTAAAGAGGCCTCATATGCTGCTGACCTCCGCCCATGCACACTTCAACCTCTCCTGTGTGCACTGCTGAATGGCCAACACTACCCACAACTCCACATTGGCCAGCATATAAATAACACAACCTCATGCCTCAGGACGTTGCCCATGCAGGCTTGGCCCCCAGCACATTTGGACTTGGCGCGTGCACAGCCCACATTAACACAGAGGACTTGTAAAAAACAAACAAAAAAAACAGGAAGACACAGAAGATTTGTGGGGCAGGCTCAATTAAAAAAAAAAACGTGAGCCTCCCACTAAATGCAAGTATGATATCCCAGAGCTGCTCACTTACCAGCTCAGCCTGCACTGCCAGGACCAGGCACTACTTCCCCAGCTGGACAATGTGTGACACATGATGAATAACACACAGGACAACAGGGGACAGTCACAGTGGTGCAATACAGCAATTTACACCAATGCTGACATGCATGCCCAGAAATGCCAGGGGTGTCACTGGGCATGCAGCGGCAAGAACACAGGGCATGGAGGGGTCAGTCCAGGAAACACATGATACCTCACCTGCACCCACTGCACAGAGAGCATGGCATCCATAAGTCCCCATACTCATGAATGTACCTGCAGTACCACGTGACATGGGGAAGCAGCTTCCCAATTAGCAACCTCACATGAGTCCCAGGGGCTGTGTGAGACCGCTGTCCTCTCCTCTCTAGCAGACGGGAACCGCTCTGCTCTTTCGCCCCCGCTGCTCCCCCCACCTCCGGTCTCCTCCTCCCGCCTCTCTCACTCCGGCTTTCATACACAGCTACAGCAAGCCATGCCCCAGCCTCCTAACATACCCGAAAGCACCGTCACTCATATGCTAGAGCCCCGCTCCCACCCGTATCCTCTCCTTTGCGCACCGCTACTTCAATCAATCAGAGAGCACAACCCCGCCCCCATCGTGACTACAACAGGCTGCATGCTGTCACTCACTTATGCAGGCTCCGCCCCGGCACTTTCTACTGGCGCATGCGCAGTTCGCATTACTACGGAGTACATATGAAAACCGGGAGGAGACGGAATAATTCCGGGGCAGCGGGAGGCTCAATTAAAAAACGGGAGCCTCCCGCTGAATGCGGGAGGGTAGGCAAGTATGCTATGTGTGTGACTGTGTGTAACAGCATGCATGTGTACGGCTATATGTGTGACAAGTATGTGTCACTGTATATATATGTGTGTACTGTAGGTGTGTGACTATCATGCAATTATATATATATATAATGTGATAGCTTATATGTATGTGACAGTACAGTATATACTGTATGTATGTATGTATGTGTATTGGTGTGTGACAGTATGTATGAATGTGTGTGACTGTATAACTGTGTATCTGTGTGTGCTGCAGTGTCCCGCGGGGAGGAAAGGTAGGTAGGGAGGGTACGCTCTGATAAAGCTAAATATTTATCGTATATAAAACACTTTAAGAGGTCTAAGAACACTGTACGCTATCTACGTAAGAAGTACCGTAAGGGTACGCCAGTTGCGTAACGATCGCTCAACCGTAGTCGAGACGCTCAAGCGTCACGTTCGCTTACGGCCCAGAGATCACAGGCAGGCACGCTATTGGCTGCCGACTAACGTAATGATTCGCTATAGCGTAGCGGACGCTTGGGACCACGAGGAGATCTCCAGCGGTGCAGACGCTTACGACGTTAAACCTTTATATCTATACCATTAACAACGAAATATACAGTAAACCTTAGTGTGGTGATAGAGTGTAAATGCAACCTGGTGTAACCTGATTAACTACAAAGCTGCTTGGGCGTCACCGACGCTCAGGGAATACTTAACACTATAAGAAATACATATAGATTGGTAAATGCTCAATTAGCTTAGTGATATCATTCAGGTGCTCGAAAGGAAGGGGTATTTCTGAGCAAGAAAAAAAGCAATTGTTTCCCCAGCACACTGAATGGATAACAGTAACCAGATATAAATCCCACATGATAATAGAATTCAGAGATCTTCGTTACACATATTTGCGCAAATGTGTGGTTAAGCCCCAAAGCCGCATCAAGGCCTCTCTGTATATTTGGGGTCCCTAGCGCTATATCTAGGTGCAGGGTGTGGCACCCCAAAACACCAGAATGAGCCAGAAAGCACAGCGTGACATACCAGTGTAAAAAACTATAGTGTTAATAAATTAGTATTTAGGAAGCCGAAGCTATAGAGGGGGTGATACAAACATGAAATGTAATTAAAATAGAGAAATAGTGTTAGAAAATTAATAAGTGAAAAGTGTTAATAGAATGTAAAGGTATGCCACACTAAAGCCATCCAGCTCAGCCAGTCCAGAGGCACCACACCTCACACCTCCATTACCCCAATCTGGGTCTAATATTAACCAGCAAGGAGTCACATGATAATGGCTCCTTACTAAAATATGTCTAAGCTAAGAGCTACTTACCTTGGAGCAACCCCATTTTTTTTTTTTATTTTTTTTTTAATGCTCCATGTGGCATGTCAGGGCCTGCACCTCCTCCTAATGCAGAAACCTCTCTGCCTCTCACAACATACATATAGATTGGTAAATGCTCAATTAGCTTAGTGATATCATTCAGGTGCTCGAAAGGAAGGGGTATTTCTGAGCAAGAAAAAAAGCAATTGTTTCCCCAGCACACTGAATGGATAACAGTAACCAGATATAAATCCCACATGATAATAGAATTCAGAGATCTTCGTTACACATATTTGCGCAAATGTGTGGTTAAGCCCCAAAGCCGCATCAAGGCCTCTCTGTATATTTGGGGTCCCTAGCGCTATATCTAGGTGCAGGGTGTGGCACCCCAAAACACCAGAATGAGCCAGAAAGCACAGCGTGACATACCAGTGTAAAAAACTATAGTGTTAATAAATTAGTATTTAGGAAGCCGAAGCTATAGAGGGGGTGATACAAACATGAAATGTAATTAAAATAGAGAAATAGTGTTACAAAATTAATAAGTGAAAAGTGTTAATAGAATGTAAAGGTATGCCACACTAAAGCCATCCAGCTCAGCCAGTCCAGAGGCACCACACCTCACACCTCCATTACCCCAATCTGGGTCTAATATTAACCAGCAAGGAGTCACATGATAATGGCTCCTTGCTAAAATATGTCTAAGCTAAGAGCTACTTACCTTGGAGCAACCCCATTTATATCTTTATATCTATACCATTAACAACGAAATATACAGTAAACCTTAGTGTGGTGATAGAGTGTAAATGCAACCTGGTGTAACCTGATTAACTACAAAGCTGCTTGGGCGTCACCGACGCTCAGGGAATACTTAACACTATAAGAAATACACAGATACCTGGGCTTAGGGTCCAAAACCTATTATATGTATTATGACTATTATACTTGCAAAAGAATCACAGAACAAATCATACACTACAATATAACATAGACTAACTAACCAGATAACTACACAGGAAATACAATGCAATACAATACAATACAATCAAGGGAAAATAAGGGAGAAAGAGGGGAGAGAGAGATGGCTTACAATAACATCAAGACAATATGATTGCGGAGAAAACTTACGCACAAGGGGAAACGATCGCAAGCGCCTCTGGACATCCAGCTCCCGATTATCAGCAATGAGAACCGTTTGAAGAGAAGTGAGTGCTGGATGCCACAGGCTTGTCTTATTTATGCTCCACACACAATACAATTCAATGGTCCCTACAATCTCATTGTTCATTGGACACAGGAATTCGGCTTCGCATTATAACAAAAGGTCATAGGTTGATTCATACAGGTGGGCTGTGACTGTTTCCAACTGTTCAGGTGGGTGGGATACTGGGTTTCCCGCCGCATGACTAAGTAAGAACAAATAATAGTAAATGGACATAAACTTCTTATGTCCATAACTATTCGCACGAGCGATTAATCCGCTCCACACCAACACCGGAATATTGCTATTTAAATACTCTTCCGATGGGTACCAAACACCACTGTATGACCCCTGTTAGACCCTTCGTACAATACAAAGAGGGATCTCTCTGTTCAGGAACATGCTATGTTAACCAAACTTTCAGAATCTATCAAAGTGACCATGATCTACAAAATACATTATTAGTGAAAATATGTAATGAATGAGTCGCACGCTACGATTACATAAACTCTACCGTAAATACGCATACCGTGCGCCTGCGGGTGCCCGCGACTGTGAGTATGCGCACACACGGGAGAGCGTACGCATGCGCAGCGCGGACCTGAATGAGGTGCAAATATGGCAGTGTGTATAGAGATATTTTTCTGACTTTGACAGTCCACCCTTTGGCAGTCAATAATAACTGCCACCTTCTAAAACATTTCAAAAGGAGAAAAATATATATCAGGGGTTAATTCATTTCCATGGTTGGGTAAGGGAAGAGAGAGAGGAGTAGGTGTGAAGAGGGTATGACCTAGTGAGATAGTAGAAGCATGTGTGTATGAGTCCATGTTTGGGGGGTCATGTATCATCGTGCCGTACGTGTTGTAAATCAAGCTTCGAGGTATTGCGAAGTATACATTTGAATTCCTTCTTATCCCGTATTAAGGGTCTGTGGATGGGCTGTCAAACTCTACCGAGCTCATTTCGGCTTTCAGTTGTAACAAAATGGGGGAGCACATTTTAGTTGATGATACATGAAGTGGGGAGGTATGTGGTTGCTGATATCTGTGCCTGGATTCCCTATCGACTATGTGTGTCATTACCTGAGGGTTGTAGAAATGAAGATAAAGAACACTTATGGTAAATGCAGTGGTATTCTATGTCAGGTTAATGTACATCTGTCGGTTGAAGTTTTGTTCGGTATCAGTTGAAAGTCGTCTTCTTTGCGCTGTTTTGCCCATTAGGTGCGGGCAAAAAGCTTTGTCAATGCCAATAGATTTACAAAAATGTTGGGCTAGCGTGAGTTTAAGAATTCTAGGGAAACTGGGGATCCATGGCAAAGTTCATCAAATGTCCGTATCTAAAGTGGTCAAAACTTCTTCTTTGGTCAATCCGTTGTCTGTATAGTGTCTTGTCAACTTCCTCGTCCAAGGGGGTCTTTTTATCTTGGAGAAAAACAGAAAAACAGGTGAAAGAAATGGACCGTATAATCGCATTTTCATTGCATCATTATTTCTATTGTTGGGTCATAGATCAAATCCAGGTTAATTACAGTTTCCTCACTCCTTAAACTCATTACCCTTGTACGGTGTTTGCACTTCATTAAAGCCTGACCGCATTTAAATATCAATCCAATCGATATGACAACACCTAAGATACATAGGAGAAACTTCCCAACATCCATTATGACTCCTTGAGCCCAGTCTCCTAAACCAGAAAACCAATTTCGCGG
This sequence comes from Pseudophryne corroboree, assembly GCF_028390025.1. Taxonomy (NCBI): domain Eukaryota; kingdom Metazoa; phylum Chordata; class Amphibia; order Anura; family Myobatrachidae; genus Pseudophryne; species Pseudophryne corroboree. Next base: position 1,037,270,121 of record NC_086445.1, read on the forward strand.
GTTCAACCATGACACCCAACCAGTCAGCTCATTACCTACAGCAGCAAGAGTGAGATTGTGTCTCCTGCGAAATTCCCACTTCAATTGGAGAATATCGTCCATCTTTTGGTCTATGACCTCGACCGGATCCTCGGTGCTATTCGTAATATATGTGCAACATTTCACGCCGTATTGTGTTGCCAGTGTGACACAATATCCGCCTGTCACTGCTGTGAGGTAATTGAGAACCATTCTATGCTGTACCAGTTCTGTTTTGTAAGCCTGAAGTTCTCTTCCAGTATACCTAAACGTGTCATCATACATTTCAGTGATATTATCTAACAAATTTGCGAGCGCCGATATGTATTTATAATTCAGCACTCCTCTAGCGGTGCGGGTGAAATCTAACGCGATTAAGAATTGAATCCCGGTGGATTCACTTATCAGATCAGAGGCCGGATGCTCTGTCTTCTCTATCAGGTGCCTTTTAACAACGTGCTCGTAATGGGTGTGAGTATAAGGAGCTTGGGCACCACGGTGTATGTCTTTCATTTTGTCATGTGACACAGTCATTACTTCAGGCAATACTTTTCCAATATAACACAATCCTTCAGAGTTTGGGGCAAGCCACTTGTACGCCTTTCTCCCGCATATGAAATATGCATCATCGGGGAGAACATATGGGACGGAGTAGGACATAACCATATTACACACCTTCCATGTGAAATCTCCTGACCCTAATTCTTCCATCTGCTTAGTACACGTATCAGGTTGTACGATATGTGCACAGTATCCTGGTGATACTTCTCCAACTCTCGTAATTCTATTTCCTAAGGTGTACCTATACCGGAAAGATTTTCCTCTACTGGCTATGTGGCGTACAAGCTCTGTATCTGTAGGCATTCTATCTGCTCTATGCGAAAAGGTCATGGTTTGGTTACTCCATGACACTTCCCAATTTCCCGGCTTTCGGGGATTGGAGATGTTGAAACATAATAGGGACCTATCCACATGGTATTGGTGGAGCTTCAAACTAGGAGGGCTGGAGATATTAAACCTCCGGTCCACCGGTCTCCCACCATTTAACTCAAGTACCTCCCCTAACGTTAAAGGAAATGGTACTAGCCCTGATTTTCTGTGACCTTGAGGTACTTGAGAGCATACCCAACAATCTGTTTTATTAAGCACACTACCCACTAAAGAGTGATAGTCACTCAATGGATGCCGGTCCATATGGATATTAAAACTGGATTGGCATTTCTTAATGCACCCATCCTCAATGACATTGTTACAGAGCCTACAGATACAGTTTTCTTCAGCTAACAATCCTTCACAATTCCTTCTATGGTCAATGCTATCGGATCGTTTTCTGATACTCGCCTTTGCTTGTTGATTATGTTGCTATTGGAAATTTACACCTCCGTCTCAGTCATCAGAACCTTTCTGGATCCTTTCTCGACCTCACTGGTACTCTCACCGAAACAGACTGCTCTGGTCAACATCAGGGTCAACATGAAAATCCATATCACAGTCTCTTGGGGCAAGTCCATCTTACAGGAGGAGAAAAGAAGAAATTTGTAAAGGGGGTATAAGAAAACAGTTTGTGGGGGAGAGAACTTGTTACGATAATAAGTTCTCTAGTCTTGTAGTTCTTCTTGTTCTGCTGTCATCTCAAAGGTGCTATCTCTCAGTCTTCCAAACGAACATTCTGGTGATGCAATATTCCTTCCTAACCAGCGATCTTTCTGTAAGGAGCAAAAATCTGGCATTACCATTGGTCCAACTGAGGGGTGACATACCATCTTTAAACCATGAAAACATGAGTGAGAAGAGAGAGAAAACGAAAAAAAAAAACAAAAGAGATAGAGAACAATTCATATGCATATATATTTTACATAACTCGACAATAACCATCAATAGGAAAAGAGAAACAAAGCATTTTTAAAACATTGTCAGCATTAAGAAAACATTGTCAGATTATCAGGATGTCATATCTACGTGTCAAATGGTTTCCTTGAGCAGTCCCTCCCCACCAGCACCTGCATTACTCCACTGTCTGTATCTGGCCAGAATACATTGTGGCGGATAGGTCATGCTGGGGTTTGGTAGACTTCTGCAAGGACCAAGCGGATATGCAATGTTTGAATTCTTACCAATAATCGTCAGAGATGGGGATAGAAAAAGAAACATTTCACAGATACATTTACAACTTTTCACCCGGTCATTCCTGTGTCTTTAGTGAATGACCTCCCAATTTATTAACCGTTACCTCAGGCTTACCATCAGTCCTAATAATCACCTTTCTTGACTATATCTCATGGGTGTGGGCCAAAATTCTTCCTGTCTGATCTCTGATTATAATGGTGTGTGTTATAATTTTGCTCATTTCTTGGTCTAGGGGGTCTGACTTTATGTGGGTTATTACAGTTGCTGGCATAATGCCCTTCTCTTCTACAATGATAACAAATCCTTGGCTTTCTCCATGTGCTAGGGGCCTGGGATTCCGGTCGACTTGATGCATCCTCTAGTGCTTGGATGTTCAGTGCCATCAACCGCTCTCCCTGCGCTTCCCTGGTTCTTTGGATATTTCGGTCATGCTCGATAGCGGACTCTCTTAATGCCGCCACCGAGATACCTCTCCAATGTGGTATGGAGGTTTGTACCCTGATTTTTAGTGTGTCTTTTAAGCTGTCCATTAATACAGACACAGCTACCTCTCTGTGGTGTACGTTAGTGTCAATGTCATCTATACCCGTGTACCTAGCCATATCCTGCAGAGCCCGGTGAAAATACTCTGATGCGGATTCACCTTCTTTTTGTTTTATTGTAAAGATTTTATTCCATTTTACTACTGTGGGAAAATATTCTTTCAACTGTAGATTGATTCTTTTTACATTATCTTGGTTATACTCGTTTGTTAGTGGCACTTCCTCACCTAGCTTACAATCAGCGATAAATTTCAATGAATCAACATCGGGGGGTAAACATGCCCTCAAAACTGTCCTCCAATCTTTGTTATTTGGCTCTGCAGTATGTCCTAGCACTCTAATGTATCTTTGACAAGCAACTAAGTCTTTCCTGGGATCAGGAAATTCAGACAGAATTGTTCTTAATTCTGTTCGGGAAAAGGGGCAGTACATGGCGATGTTCCTGACGGGGGTGACTCCTGAAGAGTCAGTTTTCCCATTTGGTACTGCAATTACCCTGACAGGATTAAGTCCAGTAACGTCATTCTGAATTGATTCTACAATATGAGGTACATTTGTTTGTGCGTAATGTATAATACCATACGTACCTGTGGACACGACCTCACCTGACCCTCCATTAGGGGGTTTGTTTACAGTCTTTACCGATTGGGTCGCGTCCACCTGGATGTCTTGTGTGATGGCTTCTGGAAGAGGTGCCGACATCGTTCTGGGTTCACTTTCTTGTTGGTGCTCCTGAGGAAAGTTTAACATGGGGTGCGACTTGCATGGGTTAATAGTTGTACATTCAACAGTATTACAATTAGCATTGTTACATTTATTACACTTATTCTTATCATCTATACTACAGTTGCTAAGAGCGTTTTTATTGTTCACCCTTGTGCTTTTCTCCGCAACCATAATCCCCTCCATTGCCATGTCTCTCCTCTCAAGATGAAAGTTAGGTATGTAAGTTACATTTCTCTGCATGTCACTTTCCTGTAGCCATATCTGCAAACAATCATAATTTTTAACTCGTTGTTTCCAGGATTTTATGAGACCGATCCTCCGCCTTAAATTATGCAACACCTCTAAGTCAAAACTACCTATCCCGGGAAATGGTGCCTTATCCCCCGCAGTCATTCGTGTCCATTCATCACAAAAGGTCTCAGTGTGGGGACCATACCTCCTCCACATTACTAACCGAGCAGACCCTCGGGGTCTGCAAGCCTCTGGAGTCTGAATCCTGACCTCCGACCGTCTCTGTATTGTGCACTTGGCTGCCATTGTGGACCTTTCTAACACAGAAAAACTTCCTAAAATGCACCAAACACAGAACTTCGTTGGAAATCCTTAAAGCTCTTCCACTGAACTTCTTCTGCTCCGGGTATCTCCGGTCCGCCTTCTAGCAGACACGTGTAGCCGTTGCAGGCCCTATCTTTAGAGATTTTCCTGAGAAAATTCCCTTCCTTTTTCTTTACACAAATCACGCTTGCATGTGCTCCCTACAACACGTATGAGGGCAAGATTTACGCATGGATATACGACCTCATATCACGTTGCGTTATTGGTCACACATACAACCGTGCGGTCCAATCGTACCACTTATAGACACTTGTTGCCCATAAATGGTAGGATCATTGGAGTCTCCCTACTGTGCTCCAAAACAGCCAGGGCACACTCTGTTGCACGTTTTCACTTCAGGCCGTGCTCATAGATCACACAGATCACAAAGTCCACAAAGCGGGATTTAATACCGTTTTATCACATAGATCACAAAGTCCACAAAGCGGGATTCAATACACTCATACCGTTTTCAACCCACTATCATTCTTATAGTTTTCTGATCAGAAAAAAATCATTTCCCGTAGTCTGATAGCTCTCCCCAGAGGTGTTGCAGTAAAGTAAGGTATTTAAACTAAGTTTTGGAAAGCTGAAATCAATTTGTGCTATTTATCGCTTTGCGTTATTTACCGCGTTGCGCTACTTATCGCCTGTTGTTTGAGTTACGTGGGCGTACCCAGACGCTCCGTTGCGTAATATACGCTGCGTGCGTCGGCCTTTGGATTGCGTACGCAAGTCTTTGTTAGAGACACGTGTACGCAAAGCAAAGATCCACCGTAACACAATTTATACTTTTATCAATGTAGATGATCCTTGATCATCTACCACACACCACACTGACTTCGCCTTATCTCCCAGGCAAAAACTGTGTGTTTGTCTACACTTTAACTATATTACCTTTACTCAAACTATTGAAATAGCGGCAAATCTCTCTCAGCACGTTTATCAACTATAAACTGGCAAACAGGAGAGTGACATACGAAAATACACAAATGAAAAGGAAATGCAGATATATATGTGTGCGTGCAAGACAGAAAAATAAACAGTTTTAAAAGACACTAGCGTTTTGCTCTTACCTCCGGTTCCCGGATTCCTTCAGCACCCTTTACCTAAGCGAAGCAGACGCTTATCCCGTCAGCACTACGAGGGATACAACCTCCCGCCCTTTGCTGATGGATAATGTCTGCTGATATTACCTAGTGCAGATATGTGAAGGACTGGACGGCCCCCAATTGATAAAGCTAAATATTTATCGTATATAAAACACTTTAAGAGGTCTAAGAACACTGTACGCTATCTACGTAAGAAGTACCGTAAGGGTACGCCAGTTGCGTAACGATCGCTCAACCGTAGTCGAGACGCTCAAGCGTCACGTTCGCTTACGGCCCAGAGATCACAGGCAGGCACGCTATTGGCTGCCGACTAACGTAATAATTCGCTATAGCGTAGCGGACGCTTGGGACCACGAGGAGATCTCCAGCGGTGCAGACGCTTACGACGTTAAACCTTTATATCTATACCATTAACAACGAAATATACAGTAAACCTTAGTGTGGTGATAGAGTGTAAATGCAACCTGGTGTAACCTGATTAACTACAAAGCTGCTTGGGCGTCACCGACGCTCAGGGAATACTTAACACTATAAGAAATACACAGATACCTGGGCTTAGGGTCCAAAACCTATTATATGTATTATGACTATTATACTTGCAAAAGAATCACAGAACAAATCATACACTACAATATAACATAGACTAACTAACCAGATAACTACACAGGAAATACAATGCAATACAATACAATACAATCAAGGGAAAATAAGGGAGAAAGAGGGGAGAGAGAGATGGCTTACAATAACATCAAGACAATATGATTGCGGAGAAAACTTACGCACAAGGGGAAACGATCGCAAGCGCCTCTGGACATCCAGCTCCCGATTATCAGCAATGAGAACCGTTTGAAGAGAAGTGAGTGCTGGATGCCACAGGCTTGTCTTATTTATGCTCCACACACAATACAATTCAATGGTCCCTACAATCTCATTGTTCATTGGACACAGGAATTCGGCTTCGCATTATAACAAAAGGTCATAGGTTGATTCATACAGGTGGGCTGTAACTGTTTCCAACTGTTCAGGTGGGTGGGATACTGGGTTTCCCGCCGCATGACTAAGTAAGAACAAATAATAGTAAATGGACATAAACTTCTTATGTCCATAACTATTCGCACGAGCGATTAATCCGCTCCACACCAACACCGGAATATTGCTATTTAAATACTCTTCCGATGGGTACCAAACACCACTGTATGACCCCTGTTAGACCCTTCGTACAATACAAAGAGGGATCTCTCTGTTCAGGAACATGCTATGTTAACCAAACTTTCAGAATCTATCAAAGGGACCATGATCTACAAAATACATTATTAGTGAAAATATGTAATGAATGAGTCGCACGCTACGATTACATAAACTCTACCGTAAATACGCATACCGTGCGCCTGCGGGTGCCCGCGACTGTGAGTATGCGCACACACGGGAGAGCGTACGCATGCGCAGCGCGGACCTGAATGAGGTGCAAATATGGCAGTGTGTATAGAGATATTTTTCTGACTTTGACAGCTCTCACCTGCAATACACATGAGGCAGGGGGCAGCCCAGCAGCCTGGGGAAGGGATGTACACGCACCCTGCGTAACATGAAATGGGGGCGTCATGTGGGACCATGTTTCCTTTCTCTTGTGCAAAAGAACCTGATACCTGCGTCCCAAGTTTTGCTTTTTAGGCCCCCCCCCCCCATACTTGAGTGTCTGGGGCCCCCCAAAGCATCATCCTGCACTGCATATAGATACATACACAGCCGTGTCTGCCACCACATAGCTGAAGCGTAGCATCATCCAGCACTGCATATAGATACATACACAGCCGTGTCTGCCACCACATAGCTGAAGCGTAGCATCATCCAGCACTGCATATAGATACATACACAGCCGTGTCTGCCACCACATAGCTGAAGCGTAGCATCATCCAGCACTGCATATAGATACATACACAGCCGTGTCTGCCACCACATAGCTGAAGCGTAGCATCATCCAGCACTGCATATAGATACATACACAGCCGTGTCTGCCACCACATAGCTGAAGCGTAGCATCATCCAGCACTGCATATAGATACATACACAGCCGTGTCTGCCACCACATAGCTGAAGCGTAGCATCATCCAGCACTGCATATAGATAGAAACACAGCCGTGTCTGCCACCACATAGCTGAAGCGTAGCATCATCCAGCACTGCATATAGATACATACACAGCCGTGTCTGCCACCACATAGCTGAAGCGTAGCATCATCCTGCACTGCATATAGATACATACACAGCCGTATCTGCCACCACATAGCTGAAGCGTAGCATCATCCAGCACTGCATATAGATACATACACAGCCGTGTCTGCCACCACATAGCTGAAGCGTAGCATCATCCAGCACTGCATATAGATACATACACAGCCGTGTCTGCCACCACATAGCTGAAGCGTAGCATCATCCAGCACTGCATATAGATACATACACAGCCGTGTCTGCCACCACATAGCTGAAGCGTAGCATCATCCAGCACTGCATATAGATAGAAACACAGCCGTGTCTGCCACCACATAGCTGAAGCGTAGTATCATCCAGCACTGCATATAGATACATACACAGCCGTGTCTGCCACCACATAGCTGAAGCGTAGCATCATCCAGCACTGCATATAGATACATACACAGCCGTGTCTGCCACCACATAGCTGAAGCGTAGCATCATCCAGCACTGCATATAGATAGAAACACAGCCGTGTCTGCCACCACATAGCTGAAGCGTAGCATCATCCAGCACTGCATATAGATAGAAACACAGCCGTGTCTGCCACCACATAGCTGAAGCGTAGCATCATCCAGCACTGCATATAGATACATACACAGCCGTGTCTGCCACCACATAGCTGAAGCGTAGCATCATCCAGCACTGCATATAGATACATACACAGCCGTGTCTGCCACCACATAGCTGAAACGTAGCATCATCCAGCACTGCATATAGATAGAAACATAGCCCTGTCTGCCACCACATAGCTGAAGCGTAGCATCATCCAGCACTGCATATAGATACATACACAGCCGTGTCTGCCACCACATAGCTGAAGCGTAGCATCATCCAGCACTGCATATAGATAGAAACACAGCCGTGTCTGCCACCACATAGCTGAAGCGTAGCATCATCCAGCACTGCATATAGATAGAAACACAGCCGTGTCTGCCACCACATAGCTGAAGCGTAGCATCATCCAGCACTGCATATAGATACATACACAGCCGTGTCTGCCACCACATAGCTGAAGCGTAGCATCATCCAGCACTGCATATAGATACATACACAGCCGTGTCTGCCACCACATAGCTGAAGCGTAGCATCATCCAGCACTGCATATAGATAGAAACATAGCCGTGTCTGCCACCACATAGCTGAAGCGTAGCATCATCCAGCACTGCATATAGATACATACACAGCCGTGTCTGCCACCACATAGCTGAAGCGTAGCATCAACCAGCACTGCATATAGATACATACACAGCCGTGTCTGCCACCACATAGCTGAAGCGTAGCATCATCCAGCACTGCATATAGATAGAAACACAGCCATGTCTGCCACCACATAGCTGAAGCGTAGCATCATCCAGCACTGCATATAGATAGAAACACAGCCGTGTCTGCCACCACATAGCTGAAGCGTAGCATCATCCAGCACTGCATATAGATAGAAACACAGCCGTGTCTGCCACCACATAGCTGAAGCGTAGCATCATCCAGCACTGCATATAGATACATACACAGCCGTGTCTGCCACCACATAGCTGAAGCGTAGCATCATCCAGCACTGCATATAGATACATACACAGCCGTGTCTGCCACCACATAGCTGAAGCGTAGCATCATCCAGCACTGCATATAGATAGAAACATAGCCACCACATAGCTGAAGCGTAGCATCATCCAGCACTGCATATAGATACATACACAGCCGTGTCTGCCACCACATAGCTGAAGCGTAGCATCATCCAGCACTGCATATAGATACATACACAGCCGTGTCTGCCACCACATAGCTGAAGCGTAGCATCATCCAGCACTGCATATAGATAGAAACACAGCCGTGTCTGCCACCACATAGCTGAAGCGTAGCATCATCCAGCACTGCATATAGATACATACACAGCCGTGTCTGCCACCACATAGCTGAAGCGTAGCATCATCCAGCACTGCATATAGATAGAAACACAGCCGTGTCTGCCACCACATAGCTGAAGCGTTGCATCATCCAGCACTGCATATAGATACATACACAGCCGTGTCTGCCACCACATAGCTGAAGCGTAGCATCATCCAGCACTGCATATAGATAGAAACACAGCCGTGTCTGCCACCACATAGCTGAAGCGTAGCATCATCCAGCACTGCATATAGATACATACACAGCCGTGTCTGCCACCACATAGCTGAAGCGTAGCATCATCCAGCACTGAATATAGATAGAAACACAGCCGTGTCTGCCACCACATAGCTGAAGCGTAGCATCATCCAGCACTGCATATAGATACATACACAGCCGTGTCTGCCACCACATAGCTGAAGCGTAGCATCATCCAGCACTGCATATAGATACATACACAGCCGTGTCTGCCACCACATAGCTGAAGCGTAGCATCATCCAGCACTGCATATAGATAGAAACACAGCCGTGTCTGCCACCACATAGCTGAAGCGTAGCATCATCCAGCACTGCATATAGATACATACACAGCCGTGTCTGCCACCACATAGCTGAAGCGTAGCATCATCCAGCACTGCATATAGATACATACACAGCCGTGTCTGCCACCACATAGCTGAAGCGTAGCATCATCCAGCACTGCATATAGATACATACACAGCCGTGTCTGCCACCACATAGCTGAAGCGTAGCATCATCCAGCACTGCATATAGATAGAAACACAGCCGTGTCTGCCACCACATAGCTGAAGCGTAGCATCATCCAGCACTGCATATAGATACATACACAGCCGTGTCTGCCACCACATAGCTGAAGCGTAGCATCATCCAGCACTGCATATAGATACATACACAGCCGTGTCTGCCACCACATAGCTGAAGCGTAGCATCATCCAGCACTGCATATAGATACATACACAGCCGTGTCTGCCACCACATAGCTGAAGCGTAGAGTGACTGCTCAGCGCTCTTTTCTAATATTTTTTCTGATTATTTAAATAGGAAACTTACGGCCTGAAGAGTGCAGTGTACACAGTGCTTGGATTATAGGGGCAATGACTTGAGAAGGTTTGGGACCACTCATGCCCTAAGGGGATGCAGCCCACCCCCACGTAACGTGTTCACACACACTCCATCTAAAATGTGTTATAGCCGCATGGTATGCACATAGGTCGCCACCCCAATGAGTTATTCTTGTTCCCTAATGACACGATCACTTGTGATTCCTATAAGAGAAGGGATCAGTGATTGGGGTCAGCACAGGACAGTGATTTCATGTGTTATTGTATTTACTGTGCGACTTCCAAATATGACCATACACGCGTGATTTACCCATGTGTGTGTCATAGCACACGCCTCGGACCTACATGAGGCCGAAAGATCTGTGATAAAGTGTTATAATCTAACTGTGTCAGAGTATAAACTCACTATAACTATATGTGCTACACATGAACGCTGAACAAACCACAATACAAAATGTATCTGAAGTTATATTAACATGGTAAATGAAGTGTCCCATCCACCCCCATCATGATTGCCATCTCCGAACGTTGTGCTGGTGATATGGGACAAAAAGCTGAAATGGCAAAGCATGTAATATTAATTAATCACGAGCTATGAAATTACTGCCGAACAGTATAGAGCTTTCCTGTTACTCAGGGAACTGGTGGGAACCTCAGACAATCTGTGGGTTCTGCAGTCACGCAAGATAAGGGAGCGCCGCCTTTCCTCTAATGCACAGTACATACCGTATACTGGGGGTTATTCAGAGATGGTCGCATACGCAGCCGGATCTGCGTTCATCTCCTCACATGCTGAGGGCCGGTCAGCACAAGTCAAGGCCACCCAGCGTGTTTACATGCCTCATTCACATGCGTCCCCCCGATTGTGCACGAGACACGGTACAAATTCCGGTGCACGCACATAGTATTACATAGGCAGTATAAGAGTGGTTCTGGGTGGTGGTAACGGGGGAGTGGAACATCTGGTGGACGAACAGGTAGTTTCTTATGTGAGTGTCGCAGGCTCGTCAGTGAAAGTGGCTATGTAACATACATAGTAACACAGTAGATGAGGTTGAAACAAGACAAAATGTCCATAGAGTTCAACCTGTATTATAATTCTTACACTACTCTGTATATTGGGGGTCATTCCGAGTTGATCGCTCGCTAGCAACTTTTTGCAGCGCTGCGATCAGGTCAAAACTCGGCAAAACTGCGCATGCGTATGCACCGCAATGCGCAGGCGCGTCATACGGGTACAAAGTGGTTAGTTGCTGAGCGATGGATTTAACGAAGAATCCATTCGCACGGGCGATCACAAGGTGATTGACAGGAAAAGGGCATTTGTGGGTGTCAACTGACCGTTTTCTTGGAGTGTTTGGAAAAACGCAGGCGTGTCCAAGCGTTTGCAGGGCGGGTGTCTGACGTCAATTCCGGGCCCGGACAGGCTGAAGTGATTGCAGCAGCTGAGTAAGTCCAGACCTACTCAGAAACTGCAAAAACAATTTCTGTACGGCTCGGCTGCAAAAGCGTTTGCACACTTGCAAAGCGAAAATACACTCCCCCATAGGCGGCGGCTATCTGATCGCTGAGCTGCAAAAAGTAGCTAGCGAGCGATCAACTCGGAATGACCCCATAACTAGTTAACTATAATGACCCAGATTAATAACAGCTATAATTCATGCTTTTTCTAACATTCTCTTCCTTTAAATGCTACATTCTTGGATATTTGTTTCACCTAGGAATCTATCTAATCCATTTTTAAACATATTAACTGAGTGCACCATTACTACCTACTCTGGCAGAGAGTTCCAACTCCTTACGGCCCTTACTGTTAAGAACCCTTTTCTTGGTTCGGTATGACACTTTCTCTCCTCCAACCTCAGTGGGTGCCCACGTGTCCTGTATTGAGCCTTTTCGATAAACAAATCACCTGATACTGTAGCTCCATGTATTGTCCCTTTATATATTTGTAAATATTAATAATGTCCCCTCTTATCTGCATCTTTTGAGTGTAAGCATATCTAACCCATACTTGCCTACTCTCCCGGAATGGCCGGGAGGCTCCCGAAAATTGGGTGACCCTCCCGGTCCCCCGGAAGAGCAGGCAAGTCTCCCGGAATCAGGGGTCCCCCTGCCCATACGCCCACTTAATGTCTAAAGTGGGCGGTCCGGGCAGTTGATGACGCGATTCTTGCTGAATCGCGTCATCATAGCCACGCCTCCTGCAGTGTAATGCCGGGGATCGCGGCATTACAGAGCGGGGGGCGTGGCTTAACGGATGTGCAACGATAACTCCTCCCCTGTCCCACCCCTGCTCCACCCCGTCCCGCCTCCGGTCCACCTCCTCCCCACGTCACAGCCCTCCCCTGCCCCCCTGCTGAGCCGACCTGGCTGCTCTCTCCCGCAGAGAGCAGCCAGAATGTCGGCAAGTATGATCTAACCTAGTAACCCTTTCCTCATGGTCCAGTGCCTCTAACCTCTAGATCAGTTTGGTGGCTCGCCTCTGAACCCTTTCAAGTTCCATTATATATATTTTATAGAGCGGTGCCCAGCAGTGTACTGTAGACAGACGAACAATTGCTCACATAGGAGGCGATACTCAGATGACAAAACGTCTCCTGCCATACGGCTGTGCGACCGATGGTGCCGTCTAAAGCAGACGCCTGCTCTCGCGGTAAGGCCGGGAAGCTCCCAAAAATCTTGTGGCACTCCCTGTCCCCCCAGGGAAGAGGGCAAGTCTCCCGCATCCCGCTCCTCCATACCTCACACCCCACTTACCTGCACCCATGACCCGCGGCATCCCGTCACACACAGCAAAAGGGGGTGGGGCAGTGACACGATTTGTGCTAAATCGCGTCATCATAGCCCCGCCCCCCACTTTACAACGCCCCTGTACCGCCTCCTCCACGCCCCCTCCTGGAGGGAGCAGTCTCAATGTAGGCAAGTATGGTGTAAAGACGCACCAGGCGATATCACAGCGTCCTGAGATGCCACAAGTGGGTGTGACTCAGTCCTCGCCCACCCATACTCAAGGACGTACACAGGGGATGTGCTTTGTCGCAGTATTAACGTAAAGTCGCAGACGGGACTGCCGACAACAATGCGCCTGCATCGGTGCCCAGTGCAGAATCAGACCCTGTATTATAAATCTGTATTATCTGTACAAATGATGTTAGAATGGGAACCTGAAACATTATCTTTTAGTAATCAGGGAATATGTTTAATTAAAAAGAAAAAAAAAAGAAGACTGCAGAATATTTTTGTTATTTTTGAAGGGAGGAGACTCCAGGGCGGCAGCGGAGGAGGCGCTGCAGTGTTCCTGTGGTTCAGACTCATTATACGTGTGTGGCTGATATAACGATGGATCATTATGAGGTGTGAAGCAATGTGAGCTCTTATGGCCTCTCCGGCGCTCAGCAATGTAAAATACAATTTGGAAAGTTCACTTTGTAAGAGAATAAGTTGTGTGAATATTTAGGAAATGATTTCTCCTTGTGTGCCTGTATTTATCTGCCAGTAATTGGGCCATTACCACGGCAATATCTGTATTCCAGCCCCACCTTTCCCCACTTAGGAGACAGGTTACACCAACCTTATGCTCACCCAAGTGGCAGCTGCCTCTATTCCTCCCAGTGTCATTGTGTCCTGCTGGGGACCGTAAAGTGCTTAGTACATATGAATTCTTATTATCATTTCCAGTCCAAAGACACCCTGATGCCCGTGAATTGCTATTATAATTATCTTAAGCTGCATCATCAAGATGTAAATGATCTTTTCTATGTGATCGAGTGCTAGTGTATGGTCCAACTGGGATGGCTCTCAAGTGCGGCGCTTCCAGACGAGCATCTGCTACAGAACAATATGTTCCCATCCTCAGCCGAAGCAGAGATCTGAGAACACGCTGACCCCTCCATACACATCAATCACATGTAATGCTGGGCTGTGATCCCCCGTAATCCCCTGTACTCTGCTCCCTGTGTCTCCTTACTCCCTGCGTGTATGGCGTACTCTGCTCCCTGTGTCTCCTTACTCCCTGCGTGTATGGCGTACTCTGCTCCCTGCGTCTCCTTACTCCCTGCGTGTATGGCGTACTCTGCTCCCTGTGTCTCCTTACTCCCTGCGTGTATGGCGTACTCTGCTCCCTGTGTCTCCTTACTCCCTGTGTGTATTGTGTACTCTGCTCCCTGTGTCTCCTTACTCCCTGCGTGTATTGTGTACTCTGCTCCCTGTGTCTCCTTACTCCCTGCGTATATGGCGTACTCTGCTCCCTGCGTCTCCTTACTCCCTGCGTGTATGGCGTACTCTGCTCCCTGCGTCTCCTTACTCCCTGCGTGTATGGGGTACTCTGCTCCCTGTGTCTCCTTACTCCCTGCGTGTATGGCGTACTCTGCTCCCTGTGTCTCCTTACTCCCTGTGTGTATGGCGTACTCTGCTCCCTGTGTCTCCTTACTCCCTGCGTGTATGGCGTACTCTGCTCCCTGTGTCTCCTTACTCCCTGCGTGTATGGCGTACTCTGCTCCCTGTGTCTCCTTACTCCCTGCGTGTATGGTGTACTGTGCTCCCTGTGTCTCCTTACTCCCTGCGTGTATGGCGTACTCTGCTCCCTGCGTCTCCTTACTCCCTGCGTGTATGGTGTACTCTGCTCCCTGTGTCTCCTTACTCCCTGCGTGTATGGCATACTCTGCTCCCTGTGTCTCCTTACTCCCTGTGTGTATTGTGTACTCTGCTCCCTGTGTCTCCTTACTCCCTGCGTGTATTGTGTACTCTGCTCCCTGTGTCTCCTTACTCCCTGCGTATATGGCGTACTCTGCTCCCTGCGTCTCCTTACTCCCTGCGTGTATGGCGTACTCTGCTCCCTGCGTCTCCTTACTCCCTGCGTGTATGGCGTACTCTGCTACCTGTGTCTCCTTACTCCCTGCGTGTATGGCGTACTCTGCTCCCTGTGTCTCCTTACTCCCTGCGTGTATGGCGTACTCTGCTCCCTGTGTCTCCTTACTCCCTGCGTGTATGGCGTACTCTGCTCCCTGTGTCTCCTTACTCTCTGTGTGTATGGCGTACTCTGCTCCCTGTGTCTCCTTACTCCCTGCGTGTATGGTGTACTCTGCTCCCTGTGTCTCCTTACTCCCTGCTTGTATGGCGTACTCTGCTCCCTGTGTCTCCTTACTTCCTGCTTGTATGGCGTACTCTGCTCCCTGTGTCTCCTTACTCCCTGCTTGTATAGCGTATTCTGCTCCCTGTGTCTCCTTACATCCTGTGTGTATGGCGTACTCTGCTCCCTGTGTCTCCTTACTCCCTGCTTGTATGGCGTACTCTGCTCCCTGTGTCTCCTTACTCCCTGCGTGTATGGCGTACTCTGCTCCCTGTGTCTCCTTACTCCCTGCGTGTATGGCGTACTCTGCTCCCTGTGTCTCCTTACTCCCTGCTTTTATGGCGTACTCTGCTCCCTGTGTCTCCTTACTTCCTGCTTGTATGGCGTACTCTGCTCCCTGTGTCTCCTTACTCCCTGCTTGTATGGCGTACTCTGCTCCCTGTGTCTCCTTACATCCTGTGTGTATGGCGTACTCTGCTCCCTGTGTCTCCTTACTCCCTGCTTGTATGGCGTACTCTGCTCCCTGTGTCTCCTTACTTCCTGCGTGTATGGCGTACTCTGCTCCCTGTGTCTCCTTACTCCCTGCGTGTATGGCGTACTCTGCTCCCTGTGTCTCCTTACTCCCTGCGTGTATGGCGTACTCTGCTCCCTGTGTCTCCTTACTCCCTGTGTGTATGGCGTACTCTGCTCCCTGTGTCTCCTTACTCCCTGCTTGTATGGCGTACTGTGCTCCCTGTGTCTCCTTACTCTCTGCTCGTATGGCGTACTCTGCTCCCTGTTTTGTTACCCGCTGCATGTATGGCGCACTGTCTTTCTATTAATAGCATACTGCACATTTAGGGAGTAACCCATCCTACCTGTCCTTATAGAGACAGCAGAGATTTGGTGATGTGAGTCACGCTATAATAAACCTTGCCTTTTATAAAAACCCAGTGCATTCTGGTGATCTAAATGAAACAGAAAACATTCTAGGTTACTTCTGTATAACATAAAGAGCATCTAAATACACTGTATATACTGCAGACAGCAGTCTAGTGAGGTCTACACAATACTGAAAGCGCTGTATATTTCAGAGGTAACACTAGCAATCGCCATACAATACAGTGAGCATTATATGGATCTTTATACTTTAAAGTGAAAAGTTTATGTATCTCAGTACAGTACAGAGGACACCATAGACGCATTTAACCAGTACAGAGGACACACTATGGCTATTTATGGTACAGGGAGCACACTAGAGATCTCTATACAATACAAGGATCTCTATACAATACATAGGGGCACCCCAGGGATCCCGTTACAATAAATAGGACATCCAAAAGTTCTCTATAAAATACAGACAGCACCCTGGTACTCTGTATGCAATACAGATGGCTCCCTAAGGATCTACGGGGGTCATTCCGAGTTGTTCGCTCGTTATTTTTTTTTCGCAACGGAGCGATTAGTCGCTAATGCGCATGCGCAATGTCCGCAGTGCGACTGCGCCAAGTAAATTTGCTATGTAGTTAGGTTTTTTACTCACGGCATTACAAGGTTTTTTCTTCGTTCTGGTGATTGTAATGTGATTGACAGGAAGTGGGTGTTTCTGGGCGGAAACTGGCCGTTTTATGGGTGTGTGTGAAAAAACGCTGCCGTTTCTGGGAAAAACGCAGGAGTGGCTGGCAAAACGGGGGAGGCAAAACGGGGGAGTGTCTGGGCGAACGCTGGGTGTGTTTGTGACGTCAAACCAGGAACGACACTGACTGAACTGATCGCAGATGCCGAGTAAGTCTGGAGCTACTCAGAAACTGCTAAGAAGTGTCTATTCGCAATTCTGCTAATCTTTCGTTCGCAATTTTACTATGCTAAGATTCACTCCCAGTAGGCGGCGGCTTAGCGTGTGCAAAGCTGCTAAAAGCAGCTTGCGAGCGAACAACTCGGAATGAGGGCCTACAGTATATACAATACAGGGGGCAGCCTAAGGATCTTTATACAATACAGATAGCACCTTAGGGATATGTATACAATAAAGAGGGTACCCTAGGGATCTCTATACAATACATAAGGCACCCTAGGGTTCTGTGTATTGGGGGTCATTCCGAGTTGTTCGCTCGCAAGCTGCTTTTAGCAGCTTTGCACATGCTAAGCCGCCGCCTACTGGGAGTGAATCTTAGCATAGTAAAATTGCGAACGAAAGATTCTCAAAATTGCGATTACACACCTCTTAGCAGTTTCTGAGTAGCTTCAAACTTACTCGGCATCTGCGATCAGTTCAGTGCTTGTCGTTCCTGGTTTGACGTCACAAACACACCCAGCGTTCGCCCAGACACTCCTCCGTTTCTTCAGCCACTCCCGCGTTTTTCCCAGAAACGGTAGCGTTTTTTCGCACACACCCATAAAACGGCCTGTTTCCGCCCAGAAACACCCACTTCCTGTCAATCACATTACGATCACCAGAACGAAGAAAAAACCGTGAGTAAAATTCCTAACTGCATAGCAAATTTACTTGGCGCAGTCGCACTGCGGACATTGCGCATGCGCATTCGTGACTAATCGCTCCGTTGCGAGAAAAAAATAACGAGCGAACAACTCGGAATGACCCCCATAATACATAGGGCTCTATTAAAATCTTTATACAATACAGATAGCACTTTAGGGATCTGTATACAATAAAGAGGGTACCCTAGGGATCTCCATACAATACATAAGGCACCCTAGTGTTCTGTATATAATACATAGGGCTCTATTAAAATTTCAGTACATTACAGAGGGCACCTTTGGGTTCTCTGTGCAATACAGAATGTACTCTAGAATCATTTCTAGGATAATTTTCTAGTGCGCAACTGTTTCATATCCTCTGCCTGTCTCTAAGTCATCAGACATGGCCTTGCACTGTGCAGCTGCTACCTATCTACTGTACCTATTAAAATATATATATATATATATATATATATATTTACTGTATATAGCTATATCTATCTATATATACTGTGTATGTGTGTATATATATATATATATATATATATATACATACACACACTGTATATAGCTCTATCTATCTATCTATCTATCTATCTATCTATCTATCTATCTATCTATCTATCCTCTTCCTTCTATATCTGTGCTACATGTTTTCCTCTTGTAGTGAGTTCTCTTGCACACTGACATTGTAAATCAATTAGATAATGCCTAATAAATACAAATACAGCATCCAGCCATATGGTGAGCTGCGCCACGTTTCCTCAGCAGGTTGTGCCTACCAGAATGCGGGCTCCTGCTACTGGCAGCCCATCCATAATCCACACTCCCTCTCCCAGTCCATACGCCTGCTGCTTTACACATGGCTCCCAACTTGGGAAGCGGCCAGCAGGATAATTTATCATAAGCCGACTCCGATCAAAATGATCATAAAACACAGCGACAAGTGCCACCAATTGCTTAATAATAATAATAATAATAATAATAATATATCCAGGGTGGATTCTGTTAGTAATGTAACAGCCAGGCATATTTCTGGAAGCCCCATCCTACAGGGATGTAACAGAGGGACAGTTCGGACGTAAGTCACCCAGCGTCAGGCCTCCTCCCTCTGCAGCTCTGGAACTGAGGCTTGAACCAGTGTCTTCAAGCACTCAGTGTGGCTCTGCATCAGGTTCTAGGCCCTCTATAAGCCCTACAGCAGGTATACATCTGGCGTTCAGTAATAGTGGAACACGAGCAAAGAAAGCGGAACAATTGTGATGTGCAGCGGAATATGGGGGCGCTATGTAAGTCATTGTTAATAAGAACATGAGCCTGGCTGAGATGGGCAGAATTGCTGGTGACGTGGGCTAGCGGTTTAAATACCGGTAGTCGGGATCCAGGCAGTCACAATGCCGACATCAGATTCCTGAATAGCAGTGAAATGCTGCCGTCGGAATACCGTCGACACAAGCCATTCTCACTCTATGGATGTCTGTGCCTGTGGCGCGGCGAGCGCAGCAATCCCGCAAGGAGCTTTCTAGCGCTCACCCTGCTGCCGGCATACTGGTGGCCGGGATGCCACTGTCTGGATACCGACGGCCGGCATCCCAGCCGCCGGTAATTCATACTGAACCCGGGCTTGCTCCTTTTACCCCTGACAGTAAGTGTCACCCAGCTGCCTCAACTTACTGTAAATTGAACAAATTGGAGAGAGATAAATTGCACGGTGATAAAGTATGAAACAAACCAATCCCTAACTGCCAGGCTACAGGCTGTGTTTGAAAAATGACAGTTAGGAGCTGATTGGCTGCTACTTTATCACCGTGCAATTTACCACTCCCCAAGGCTTAATAAATCTGGGCCTAGATCTTCTGTCGCTGTGATAAACCGCCATAGAAAATCTTCATTCTTCCCGCAGACAGTACATAGGCCCTGAGGTGAGCAAGGAAGGAGACGGGCAGTAAGTGTCGGCAGCGGCTCATCACATGGGATAACAGTAGATGTGTCGGCAGCGGCTCATCACATGGGATAACAGTAGATGTGTCGGCAGCGGCTCATCACATGGGATAACAGTAGATGTGTCGGCGGGCGGCTCATCACATGGGATAACAGTGGATGTGTCGGCAGCGGCTCATCACATGGGATAACAGTAGATGTGTCGGCGGCCGGCTCATCACATGGGATAACAGTGGATGTGTCGGCAGAGGCTCATCACATGAGATAACAGTGGATGTGTCGGCAGCGGCTCATCACATGGGATATCATAACAGTAGATGTGTCGGCAGAGGCTCATCACATGGGATAACAGTAGATGTGTCGGTAGAGGCTCATCACAGGGGATAACAGTAGATGTGTCGGCAGAGGCTCATCACATGGGATAACAGAAGATGTGTCGGCAGAGGCTCATCACATGGGATAACAGTAGATGTGTCGGCAGAGGCTCATCACATGGGATAACAGTAGATGTGTCGGCAGAGGCTCATCACAGGGGATAACAGTAGATGTGTCGGCAGAGGCTCATCGCATGGGATAACAGAAGATGTGTCGGCAGAGGCTCATCACATGGGATAACAGTAGATGTGTCGGCAGAGGCTCATCACATGGGATAACAGTAGATGTGTCGGCAGAGGCTCATCACAGGGGATAACAGTAGATGTGTCGGCAGAGGCTCATCACAGGGGATAACAGTAGATGTGTCGGCAGAGGCTCATCACAGGGGATAACAGTAGATGTGTCGGCAGAGGCTCATCACAGGGGATAACAGTAGATAGAACACCCTAAGCACTGATAGATGAATAGGGAAGCTCAGACGCTGGAGATCCCTGCGTTCCTGACCTGAGATTACCCGCCTTTCATGTCAGGCACTGCACTGTGCTGTTTACAGGCCGATAATTCTTCCCATTTACTCCTTCATTCATCCCTGCAGTAGTTACACATGTTTCCTATTTCCCTTCTATACATAGTAGCTCAACTTATACACTATTTGCATACAAGACTGAAAACATCCAGATCCACATTCCTGCTGCAGCGCCTGAGTGTACTGACCTCAGGAAACTTCTGGTCTATTTAAAGCATCTTACACCAGTACAAGGCACTGGGGAAAGAGCTCTGCGTGCTGGGAGGAGGCGGGAGAGAGAGGCTCATTGTAGCGTTAATCCTCAGGCCTACAGAATTACACCCTGTACATTTACTGGGCTGCACTTATAGGCTCGGGCCCATAGGAATTGCTGCAATGGCCCTGTCCCTGCAGTCTGCAGACTGATATCACTTCTACCGGAAATAGCACAATAGCTAATTCTGTGCTCGCTACCATCTGTCTCACGTACTGTATACAGCTTTTCCAAAGTAAGGTATAATGTCTCTCCCCTGATCTTCACTGCTTGGGAGTGGTTTAGAAGAGACATGAATAAGGACTTAAATTAGGCAGAATCATAACATCTTGGCATTATGCAGTTTGCAGGGGAGAGTGTCTGTCCTGTGGGCTGGCAGGAGAAGTCAGGCGGACAGGGGCAGTCGCGTCTGGGGTAGAAGCATGATATGCCATCCACAGGCAGACACAAGATTCATCCCTCACTGGTCTATGGGGTTACACTGTCTTTTGAACTAATTAGGAGTAAACTGTAAAAACACCAAAAGTGACTTCAATTATCTCGGGAAAGGGAGGGCAAACAATGGCCCTGATCCTCAGTCGGATGCGACTGGGTTTGCAGACAGATCTCACGGGTCTCGGCATACTGTACTGCGCATGCGCCGTAGAAAGTAACGGCAACTGTGCACGTGGCGGATCTGTCATACGCACGTGGACAGATATCGCGTCACTCTTTCTGTGAAATGGGCAATTCTGTGCGGTGACTGGGCAGTGACAATACAGCCGCGTGGAACCGTTCCGGCTAATGGCAGAGCAGGTATGCCCACTTCAGCGGCGTGTGGACAGAGGTGGTGGGACGCCTATTTCAGCTGGATCTTGTGCACCCTACGTGGGGGCACGTTCAGATAGATGGGAAAATAGTGTGTTGGGCCGCCCGGATGTCTGGCATATACTGGCGCATTCTCGCATAAGGAAGGAAGAATGCTGCCGCCACCATACAGAAAGAATATGCCCCAATAAGTAAACCCTGTAGCGTGAACATGTTGCTGATGTTAAACATGAGTTAAGCGGCATCGAGGCTTACCGCAAACACGAGGCGGGAGGGGGGGGGGGGGGGGGGGAAGACATGGTGCTATGTGATTTATTTATGTGACCATTTTCCTATGGTGAATAAAGATTGTTTATCCTGATTGGTGGTGGTTTGTCACTTATATATCTTTCTTTTAGGCCCTGTGTCTATAGTATCTACAGTCCATGCTTTGTTGTAGAATTTTGTTTGTCAAACTTTTCATTATCTCTTGTATTTTTGCACTTTGTCTTCACGTGTTTGTGTTCTGTGCCTATCTGTGTCTCTTTGTGCCTTTTCTCCTCTTGCTGAGCTTTTATGGAAATGGGCAGATGATGTGCCTGTGTATTCATCATTAATCTCCGCTTTGGCATCTGTGCTAGGGGCACAGCCGTCACGTGGGCACCATCCTGGAATCACTGGGGCCGGGTGTAGAATCCTCTTACGCGCTTTTCATTTACCGCCGTAAAGGGTCCTGTAACGTCAGACTGAGCAGCGAAACGCGTGGCTGTGTGTCGGTTCTATATTCACCTACATTGGTGCAAATCTAGTTCCAGTTGCACAAGTCAGACGCTCATTGCTCCATAGATGATGCCCGTTGTCTTCCTGTAGGCCACAAAACATTAAAGCAGAAAGGTTCTTAAATCCAGTTGGCACGGGTCAATCTGCATTGGCTCCCAGCACTTACATGAACTCTTGCCACAAATCTGCTCATAGACAGGATGTGTGATTCCCCCCCCCCCCTTCTAGTAATGAGTGGCATCCAAACCAATCCATGGGCACACATTCTACACGTGGCAAGGACCCCGAGCTGGCATAACGGCAGCACACATATTGCTTTCACACCTTTCAGTATCAGCGCCGCCCGTGTCGATCCCCCTCTTGTTTTGACGTGTGAATAAGATTGTGCTGCTTTCATACGGCAACGTCACATTCGTCAGAACACATTTTTGGCAACAGGTTTCATACAGGGCAGCTGTGATTTCTACGAATGGCCTTAACAGCATCGCTAGTCTTGGAGCAAGGCTGTCCCGAGCTCTGGGTTGTGTTTCAAGGCTGCTTCCTCTCCTTTGTCTGTGCAGGTGCAGTCCCGTTCTAGGGATGTAGCTGGGCTGGGGATAGATGATAAGGAGCCTCTCTAGCTGTGTCAGCACACACTCAGAGACATCTGCAGGGTAACGTCCGGTTTAGTGGCTGCATTCAGTGTTTCTGTGTCTCCTTTCTGGAGATTGGGGCTTTTTATGGGTTATAAATCACGGGGCACTTATCCCACATTACATGCCCCACAGTGGGCCACAGTCTTGGTTGTTGCGCTGCATGGTTGCACATGTATAATTATGGTTGGTGGACGGTATGATATCGGCTAAAGCATATCTGAGTATTGCGTGTTTATTGTACGTAGTGCTAGGACAAGTGAATGCAAATGCAAAGTGTGGTTCATTTAACCACCTCTCTTAATACTATTGCTCCCTTGCATCTGCTTCAGGCACAGAAGGGCCGGAACTGTGACAACATAATATCAGATACCCTGTCTCAGCATGAATTCAATGATAAATAGCCATTTTATTTCATCTGTTATCACTGCAATTTGCGACGGTCGCATATTAATGGGGTTAGAGGATATTTGCACCAAGGGGGAGGAGGGTTTATATAAAAATAAAGTATGGTCTTCTGACAAATGTCCAAGATTGAGATATTCTAGTTAACTGCACCAACCATTCTGGGCCCACACTAATCTCTACTCCACCTGCGCTCAGTTGGCAGGAGAAGCAGCTTATGTTCTGTTTATCAATAATGACATCAGGCTTAGGCATGGCGATTTACAGTAGTGTGCTCTGTACGCTGAGTGGCAGCGCCCATACCTGTCCTCCGATTGGCACATATCTGCCACTTGTGTCCCCTTGCGCTCCGATGCACAGATGGTAAGGGTGTGTAGAGGAGAGCCAAGTGTGCCCCTTTAACGATGAGCCTCATTTTGGGTTGCATGTATTATTTTTTTTTTAAATACCTTCCTTACCAAGCATAAATTCTGTGCTCACACAAGAGGGTTTGCCATGTTCCAGTTGATGATGGTGACTGACGTTTTGGCCTACATGCTAGGTTTAAGTTTGCATGCGTTGCTCGCCTAGCTGAAAATACGGCCGGGGAAATGTAAGTGCGTAGACGCAAATAGTAATCTCTTCCGTACAGCTTGGAATCACCCCCATGGAGTTCTTAGGTTTAGATCTGTGTCTGTAGCTGCAGCTGAGTGACTACTGTGCTCCCCTAATTCCCTGTGGAAGCGTTCCCAGTGATGTCTTCCCGTGACACCTGGACTAGCGATTGATAAGGGCTCTCTCCACTCACCCTCTCAGTGTTCTCATAATGCCGCCTGCGGCGCTTGTCACTAGCAGTCAAATAAGGACAATTTTTACCAGTCACTCCTGCTGTGTCTTTTTTTTTTTGCCTTCAATGCCAGTACATGTATTTGTTATTCTTTATAACTCGCTTTGAAGTCAGGAATCCAAGGGGAATCTAAAAACGACCAGATGTTTTTCTTGTGGAGTCAGAGAAGCAGCGAGGATTACGTTTAATTCAGAACCATAACACTCCAAGCCTTCGTCAGCTGTATATGATTCTCCACTGCCATAAAAGACAGCACTTCACATCACTTGACCTAGAGAGTGTAAATGTAAATGATGTTAAACAATGCATTACACACACATACTGTATATTCTGATTCAGGAAGATATACAATCCCCCCCCCCCCCCCCACCTCTAGCTTCGGCCGGCTGAGTGTACTCGAGGACTCTTTCCTTTATTATGCAAAAGGAAATTATTCACAAGAGTAACACGACGCTCAGTATGTATTTTATTCTTTCACTGGGAATAAAAACAGAGAAATAGAACCTGTTTCACTTAAGCAGAAATGACATGCAGCATTACATTTATTTCCATAATAATATTTATTCAAGTTGTAAAGCCGATCTTCCTTCTAATACAAGCTATAGCGCCAGTTCAACTATTATGCAACAAATATAACCTATATATATATATATAATCGGATACATCTATTGCTGTCTTATCCACACGTTAAAAGACATCTTTGGAGTTTTTCTCAATGTGTTTAAAGTACTGTTTATAAAGATGACTTTTAGTAACAAACGTGTAACAAAAAAAAGGAATTGATCGAATGTGAAAAGTACATTTTGTACCAGTGACAGAAATAGTGTAAACTGCAAGACACATTGTTAGGAGGATAGCTTTTCAGAAGATAATTTGTAGTGTCACCATCTGGAACATAACCTTCGAGAGGATGGCCATTATGGCTGGGAATATAGTATTCCAGGGGATGGCCAGGAATATAGTCGTCCAAAAGATGGCTGGGAATATAGCCTCCCAGAAGATGGCTGCGAATGTAGATTTACAGAAGATGGCTGGGAATATAGACTTCCAGAAGATGGCTGCGAATATAGCCTTCCAGAAGATGACCACAAGTATAACCTTCTAGAAGGTGGCCAGGAATGTGGTCTTCCAGAAGATGGCTGGGAGTATAGCCTTCCAGAAGATTGCTGGGAGTATAGCCTTCCAGAAGATGGCTGGGAATATAGTCTTCCAGAAATGGCTAAGAATACAGTCTTCCAGAAGATGGCCACACATATACTGTAGCCTTCCAGAAGATGGCGAGGAATATAGCCTTACAGAAGATGACTGGGAATGTAGCATTCCAGAAGATGGCTGGGAATGCAGCTTTACAGAAGATGGCCGAGAATGTATCTTTACAGAAGATGGATGAGAATGTAGCTTTACAGAAGGTGGCTGAGAATATACCTGGCTGAGAATGTAGTTTAACAGAAGATGGCTCGGAATATATCCTTCCAGAAAAGGCTAAGAATACAGTCTTCCAGTAGATGGTCACACATATAGCCTTCCAGAAGATGGCCAGGAATATAGCCTTACAGAAGATGGCTGAGAATGTAGCTTTACAGAAGGTGGCTGAGAATGTAGCTTTACAGAAGGTGGCTGAGAATGTAGCTTTACAGAAGGTGGCTGAGAATATAGCTTTATAGAAGATGGCTGGGAATATAGCCTTCCCGAAGATGGCAGGGAATATAGCCTTTCAGAAGATGGTTGGGAATATAGCCTGCCAGAAGATGCCTGGGATTATAGCCTTCCATAGGATGGCTATTATGGCTGGGAATATAGTCTTCCAGAAGATCGCTAAGAATATAGTCTTCCAGAAGATGGCTGGGAATATAGCCTTCCAGGAGTGGCTAAGAATACAGTCTTCCAGAAGATGGCCACAAATATAGCCTTCCAGAAGATGGCTGAAAATATATTCTTCCAGAAGATGGCCAGGAATATAGCCTTCCAGATGATGGCCAATAATATAGCATTCCAGGTGATGGCCAGGAATATAGCCTTACAGAAGATGGATAGGTATATAGCCTTCCTGAAAATGGCCAGGTATATAGCGTTCCTGAAAATGGGCAGTAGTCTTCCTGAAGATGGCTAGGAATGTAGCCTTCCAGAAGATGTCCAGGAATATAGCTTTCCAGAAGATGTCCAGGAATATAGCTTTCCAGAAGATGTCCAGGAATATAGCCTTCCAGAAGATGACCAGGAATATAGCCTTCCAGAAGATGGTCAGGAATATAGCCTTCCAGAAAACTGCTTCCAGAAGTTGATTTGGGTATATTGACTTCCAGATGACAGGTGGGAGTGTAACTTTCCAAAGGGAGTCTGGGAGTACAGTATATCCTTCCAGATGATGGTTGGGAGCCTAGCCTTCAAGAAGATGGTTTGGAGTATAGCCTTCCAAATGATGATTGAGAGTGTAGTTTTCCAGATAATGATTGGGAGTGTAAAATTCCAGAAGATTGTTGGGGGGATAGTCTTTCAAGATGTTGATTGGGATTGTGGTCTTTCAGAAGGTGACTAAGAAGGTTGTTGCCACAAACCTGATTTAATTCTCTTATGCTTAAGTTGTGACTTACCTCTGCCACCTGTCCTGCAGGTCAGGATATCCTGCTTTGCTGAATTTCTAACCTGAGAAATATGCTCAGCATACAAACTACAACACCTTCAGGAGCATGAGACTGTGTTACTAACTGCAGAATCTACTTTCAGGCTGATTATCCATGTGAGAGTTTTTCTGTGTTTGTAATCTGCATATTCCTGTTTGCATTGTTTTCAGACCAATTAGTAGTGCTGGAACTGAACTGCAGAGATCAGTGTGGGTGCATTTGCTCTCAGTCCCTTAGAGCCTGCTGCTGGCCAAAGTGTACCCTGGTTTCCGCTGCATGTACCTAGCAAGTTTTCCCTCAATCTCCAACTACTGGTCGCAGCTATCACAGTCTGAATCAGGTGATTGCTCAAACTCCAAAGAGAGGCCAATCTGTAGTCACATAACGCCAACAGCCAATCCCTGTTCAGCCAGGGGTATAAATAGACTTCCTGTTGAGACATAAGAGGCCAGTGCAATGTTGTCTATAACCTTGCTAATACTTCTCCAGTGAGCTTCTTATAAATTATCTTGTTCAGAGACTCCCAGTGCAAATTACCATTTTGCTGCACCACTGGCTCCTGCATTCCGGTTCCATTCCGGTGTCTTCTGCATTCCATTTCCATCCCGTTGTCTCCCGCACTCCGGTTTCATTCCAGTGGCTCCTGTCCTGCATTCTGCTTCCATTCTGGTGTCTCCTGCATTCCAGTTCCATCCCGGTGTCTCCTGCAATCTGGTTCCATCAAGGTGTCTCTTGCATTCCGGTTCAATCCCTGTGTCTGTCAGCTATCCAGTACCAGTTACTCCAGTTCAATCCTGTTGTCCAGCTATCAGCTGTCCAATTTACCAGCTATCCCAGTATAACCCTGGTGTCCGCTACCAGCTGTCCAATTAACAGCTATCCCAGTTCATCCCAGCATCAATGTTGTTGTGTGTTCTGAACTTCTAGGACAGCCACGTCTGTGCACCTGATAACAGTTCTAGTTTCCTTACGTTACACTAATTCTGCTTTGACGTATGAGGAAGAATGACATTAGACCTTCCAGTTTCTGCCCAGATTCTACCAACTTTATTCCAGTCAAAACTCTTAGGCCGGCTCCACAGCCAAATACAATTGTGTTCCAGATGTTGGTAACATTCTAGATGGGTGTACTTTTCCAGAGTCCTTCCTTTGACATGATCAGTAGGCAGCTTTAGCCTTCTAGATCACAGCTGACAATGTAACCATCCAGAAGGAGGTTGGGAGCCCTCCAGATACTGGATGAGAATTTAACCTTCCAGAAGATTGTAGGGAATGTATCCTTCCAGAAGATGAATGTTAGTATAGCTTTTAGGAGCTTGATTGGGAGAGTTACATTGCAGATGGTAGTTGGGGGTATATTCTTCCAGAACATAATCATTCCATCCGCCAGTCAGTAGCTTCCAGCAGTTCATGTTGTTATCTAGTGTTAGCCTTTTGGGTCGTAACTAAGAGTGTAGCCTTCTAGATGTCTGTTGGGAGTGTAGCCTGCGCAACTCCGTGCCAAATCTACTCATCGATCCCCCTCATGGGTCACCCGCCCATGTCTTCCAACATATGAAAGTCATGAAGAAGGAGCATGTTAATGTACAGAGACACGCTTGCACACCTTGGTGAGCTTACAGATACATAAAGGGAGAGATGGGACGGAACCGGCAAATGGGTATAGTCTAAGAGAGGGACAGTTGGGAGATACTCTCATGCTGTAATTCCCCAGCAGCTGCTCCCTCTCACGCTGTCCTGCAGCCTTTCCTATCTTTCCTGTATTACTTTATTGTTTTGGTCAATTAGAAATTCACAGCTCTCAATAAAACTCTTAATGGATTTCCCATTATTTGGGGGTGGAGAGGGGGGGGGGGGTCTCATGTAAGGGTTTAGGTCAATGAAGGAGATCCTAACTAAGTATAAGTGCATGACAATATTAAACAACATTTTATTTAGCAGGATGAGATTGCCGGAATGAGATTCATTGGGGGCATTAATGGTGTTGATGGTGGGAAGTTGGGGGTTTGGTGCTGTTTGTTTAGTGGGGCGTGCAGTGGTATTTGTCTACCTCTGAACCAGACCCAATGGGCCGGATGTAATGGAGTGCAAGACAGCCAGAGCTCCGAGATTCCGGGCGAAATCGTACATTTGTTTAAAGCAGCAAAAATGTACACAGCAAAACCAGGTTGGAATACAACGTCAATTTAGATTGATAAAAAAATTATTAAAGTTAACCTTTAATAAATATACCCCTAACTGTATAATTTTATATTCTTGGCATTAGTGGCAGGGCAGATAGGAAAATGTATACACAACTAGCAGTGCCTACCCGTCGTTGCCGCGTGATTATTAATCTTAGTGATACATTTTTGTTCTTTCCCATTTTTTAGTTCAAGCATCCATGTTAGTATCTAAATATAAATTTTATTTTCTTATTTTTTACAAATTCACAATTCATTCATTCTGTAGATACCTCACAAACCAAATTACTTGTCTTATTATTATCATCAGTTATGAGTATGCCAGACCGGAAGCGCTATAGATGTAGACTTGAATTTGTATCGCACACATATTTTGTCTATATCCGGTGTGTGGTGGTAGTGATGCGGCAACAATGTTCGCATGCATAGGTGAATTTGGGAGGGGGCTGTACCAAGACACGAGCCTCTTTGTCAATTTTTCATTTTATTGAAGTGCAGCAACACAGTGTGCAGGGGACCACCAGTTAGTGTTGTGGGGCGCAGTGCGCTCAGGGAACTGATACTGATTGTCTATTACCTGCATGTCCCTGTCTGTAGTGCTGCTGACTTGGGTGGGCGGCAGCCATCTTGTGGCTCCTGGTGGGTTGCTCAGGGTCCTGACAGGAGGCGGAGCCTGTTACGACCCTGAGCAGCCATTTAGAAGCTGCTAGATGACCGCCACCTGCCCAAGTCAGCAGCACTGCAATCAGGGACATGCAGGCAATGGCCAAATGATATTAGTTCCCTCAGCTCTTACCCCTCCTCCCTCATACCGATGCACGCCTTTGCTGCACCTAAATAAAATAAAAATGTTCCAAAATGACAGGAGGTGCCCCATTATTATTATATGCCTCTGCCACCCCCACCATGTGCGGATCTGACCCCAACATTTCCTGCTCTGTGGCACAACAACAGAGACAATTGATGATTTTGTTAGCTCATTAGCCAAATAACATGATAGCGAGATGATTCATAGCCTATGTTACTGTTATGTGGACTACAGTATTCTAAGGGCTACCAGGTGGTTCTTGGTGACGCTCACACAATTACCCTTGCCTAGCAGTCTTATAGCCGCCAGCGATGCTAGACTTCACCTTTAGCAGCTGCCTTTCCAGGGTGAATTAGGTCCACCCCGTACTCAGAAGCCCCCAGGTCTTATGTAGGGACAAGGTGACTATTGGAGGCTGGGCAAGAGTAAATGCAGTACGGTGAGACGTTCACTGAGCACAACCTAGATATCGCTGTTCAATGCACAGAGATTATAAACGAATGCACATGAGTGCAACAATGCACAGGTTGGAATAATAAGTAACACAAACTGTGTGTAGAACACAGGCTGTATATAAATGCAACAATGCACGGTGATATAAGCAACCAAACCGTATATAAATGCAACTGCACAGAGTAGTATAGAACACAGACTGTATGTAAATGCAACAATGCACAGGGTGATTTAAGCAACCAAACCATATCTAAATGCAACAATGCACAAGATGGTAACAATAAAGAAATAAATGCGAAAGGCAAGAGCCTGTGTGGAAGTTCCACACAAAATCTGAATTCTAGGCAAGCTGGACCTGACCAGGAGAATGATCTCACATGTAGCAGGAACTATCACCAGCAGATTGGGAGTGACCAGGAAGGGAATTTATATGTGGCTGCTCCAATCAGCCCCAGGAATCCAGAGATTTAATGATTAAAGTAAAGAATGTGCAGCTGGACAGCTAAACACACAGAGGCAAACTACCAATTATGCAGCAACTGAGGCTGAAGAGAGAGATACATGCAGGAATCGAGGTGCTGGAGTGTAGTAATACAGACGCGCCGCTAGCGGCTTGTAACAGTTACTCGGAGGATCTCAAGGAACATTTCAGTGAAAACTTTAAAAAAATGTATTTAGTAGTTCTCAAGTTTATCGCGAACATACATACAAACTGGAAATTTTATTAATAGTATAGAGAATGGCAGGACAGATAGGACAGGGGTTTGGCATTAGTGTCAGGACAGATAGGTAGGTATATAGGCATTAGTGTCAGGACAGATAGGTAGGTATATTGGGGGTCATTCCGAGTTGTTCGCTCGTTATTTTTTTCTCGCAACGGAGCGATTAGTCGCTAATGCGCATGCGCAATGTCCGCAGTGCGACTGCGCCAAGTAAATTTGCTATGCAGGTAGGTATTTTACTCACGGCATTACGAGGTTTTTTCTTCGTTCTGGTGATCGTAATGTGATTGACAGGAAGTGGGTGTTTCTGGGCGGAAACTGGCCGTTTTATGGGAGTGTGTGAAAAAACGCTGCCGTTTCTGGGAAAAACGCGGGAGTGGCTGGAGAAACGGAGGAGTGTCTGGGCGAACGCTGGGTGTGTTTGTGACGTCAAACCAGGAACGACAAGCACTGAACTGATCGCACTGGCAGAGTAAGTCTCGAGCTACTCAGAAACTGCACAGAGAAGTCTTTTCGCAATATTGCGAATCTTTCGTTTGCAATTTTGATAAGCTAAGATTCACTCCCAGTAGGCGGCGGCTTAGCGTGTGCAAAGCTGCTAAAAGCAGCTTGCGAGCGAACAACTCGGAATGACCCCCATAGGCAATAGTGGCAGGACAGACATTTCTCTGGCTTATATTTGGAAGTCCGATGTGGCACATGTCTCCGCGGCTTTCCTGATTTCCTCTGCATCCCTCCGTCTCATGTTTAGGTGGGCTTCTAGCTCTCCTCCACCTGTGATTCTCCGGCACAATCCTACAAAAAAGGTGCTAACCCCTATTAGAAAATGAAGTTAACCCATTCCTGGCACCCGAGTCGGCTAATTGCTTTAATCCAGCAGTCCTGATGAAACATACCGGTCATTTCCACATGCTCCGCCGCCTTGCGCCCCTTTGAAGTGAGTAACACAATCGCATTCTTTGTGACGCATTCTGCACCATCCTAATTAAGCTTTCATTCTTGGCGTAAGAGGACATTACTGGACAAGTCACAGTGGTGTCTCCATGATGCTCCAGCCCTTTCATCTCTGCCAATACTCGCCACCATCAAAGCACAAAAAAACCAACATAACACACACATATCTTCTTGTTATTATATTTGTAGACTAGCAATAAATATATTAGTGCAATGGTTGTATTGTAGCCAGTCAGTAACCTGGCTCCTTACACATTGTTCCTGTAGTGTCGCCTCTCCCCTTCAGCTGCAATATGAAATTACGATTATTATTATTATTATTATTAATTGCCCTGTTATTGCTAGGGCTTCACATTCCATGGGCCAGTACATTGGTGCAAATAGAACATCTTACATACAGTACAAAGTAGAGGCCGCAAAAGCCAAGGCAAAATACAGCAATAAATGTAGTAATGCCGGGAAATTCACCATAAGGCGTAAGATATTATAGACAAGGTACACAACAAACACAAAGAGTCGTAAAACTATACAAAATACAAGTAGACGCATGGGACGAGATAGGAGCGGGCAGAGCTTACAATCTGTTGGTTTGCAATAAAACATAAGTCAGTTATTATACCAGAATATGAGTATGTGTATTTATGTGAGATCTGTGTTTGTATTCTAGATGCTGGTCTGGGGACTGCACAGCAGAAGACACTACACGGGGGATATAGAAGGGCCACGTTCGGTGAGTAGAGTGGCATTTAATGCTGTGCACTATCTGAGTGTGTTACTGTAAAGAAGGAGCAGTATAGAGAGCAGATGCTTAGTGATTTCTATATGATGCAGCAAGTATTGGTCAGCCAATATATAGCCTAGGTATATGCCACATCTGTGCCTGCCTATAGTCCCAGCGTACAGGGCACAGGCCTGTGGCTTTCAGTTCCATATGTATTCTGCTGGGTATAATGTGTTGGCCAGTGATGGATATGGTGTACAGATGGAGTAGACTTTAGTGTACATTCTGTAGTGCACATCACAGCTACATCCATTGTGATAACAATCTTTCTCATGCTGCATTGGTGCCAGTCATCGCTGGGTCTTATATGCCGGACACTGCTGGGTATAATAAGTTGGTCGGTGATTTATATAATATACACATGGAGTAGACTTTAGTGTACATTCTGCAGTTCATGCCAACATGTGTGCTGGTCATTGCTGGTTGTTATATGCTGGGCTCTGCTGGGTGTAATATGCGGGTGTAATGTGTTGGTCATTGGTAGATATTATATACACATGGAGTAGACTTTAGTGTACATTCTGCAGTTCATGCCAAAATGTGCGCTGGTTATTGCTGGTTGTTATATGCTGGGCTCTGCTGGGTGTAATATGCGGGTGTAATGTGTTGGTCATTGGTAGATATTATATACACATGGAGTAGACTTTAGTGTACATTCTGCAGTTCATGCCAAAATGTGCGCTGGTTATTGCTGGTTGTTATATGCTGGGCTCTGCTGGGTGTAATATGCCGGGTGTAATGTGTTGGTCATTGGTAGATATTATATACACATGGAGTAAAGTTTAGCCCACACTCTGAAGTTGTTGCCTTCACATGTGCGCTGGTCATTGCTGGTTGTTATATGCCGGGCTCTGCTGGGTGTAATATGTTGATCATTGGTGCATAAAACGGGGCAAGAGACAAGGGATGAGAGTGTAATCCTGCCGCTGTACAAATCATCGGTACGTCCGCACCTGGAATATTGTGTTCAGTTTTTGGCACCACATTATAAAAAAGATATCGGGGAACCCGAAAGAGTTCAAAGGTGGGCTACTAAACTGATTAAAGGGTTAGAGACACTGGAGTACGAGGAAAGGCTTACTAGGTTAAATATGTATACACTAGAAAAGAGGCGTCTAAGAGGAGATGTTATTAATATCTTCAGATATGTAAAGGGTCATTACAAGGAGTTAGCAGGGGATTTGTTTAATAAAAGAACTCTGTATAGGACACGTGGGCACTCGCTGAGGCTAGAGGAGAGAAAATTCCGTACACAACGTAGGAAAAGGTTCTTTGCGGTAAGGGCAATAAAGATTTGGAACTCCCTGCCGGAGAAGGTAATAATGGCGGACTCTATAAATGCATTTAAAAATGGATTGGACAAATTTGAAACTGAAAAATGTATCCAATGCTATAGCATGTAACATATTGATATTAAATATCTAGGAGTGGTAAGATTCATAGCTGTCAACTGGTACTAAACCATTACTTCAGCAGGTGCATTATAATGTGCACAGTTTAGAACAGAATACAGCTTGAACCCGGATGGGCATTTTGCCCCTTTTCAACCTCACGGACTATGTAACTATGTAGATATTATATACACATGAAGTAGACTTTTGTCCGCACTCTGAAGTTCTTGGCAGCACATATGCGCTGGTCATTGCTGGTTGTTGTATGCTGGGCTCTGCTGGGTGTAATATGCTGGTTATGGCATTTTATAATATACCGAGTATAGTATATTTATATCTGCTATGAGAAATGAAATTCACACTATGGACGAGCACTTGTTGCATAGTGAGTGACCCGGTGTTGCACTTCATGTGACTTGCCAAAACCAATATGGCACATTTTCTCAATGTTGTTGTGCTACTGTATGTGACATTGTGTCACTTGTGTCAGTTACAATTTCTCCACTTGTATAAGATGCTGGATCTACTTTAGGCAACAAAATATGTATCCAGCAGCATCCTCTAACCTCGCCGTTTGCCGTCTTTTGTTCTAGCGCTGTATAAATAAATGTTAATAAGAATTCCATAGATTTGTTGTTACAATTACTTTGTGTTACAAAACATTGCACCATAAAGTTGCTGAAATAGTTTCGTGCCACTAAACCAACATTATGTTTGAAAACTTTGGTACGAAAACCCCCAAAAAATCTATTTTCCATGATGAAATGTTACTTTGTTCTATGTTATAAGATGATGATCCTGATGCTGCTGCCGTAGGGTTGGGTTTTATTAGAACTGCTCTCACACAATGGATTTTATACAATGAAAAAGTATTTTTGTTCCAGTTTATTCTCTATCCTTCTCTGTTATGACATTCGCTTGGCACAAGTGCTCTCGTGACGGCAAGATTCATTTTTACGGCCCAGGGAAATTGATTGCACACACGAGTCGTGTTACCAGCCACAAAACAGTATTGTTCTATTACCCACTTTTTACAGCTAACGAACATGTGACAAATAACCCCCTGCTCAGTAACGTACATATATTCTATTAGTAATCCAGATTTGCTAGGATTGGCCTTGGTTTAGAGGAGCTCTATGATAAAATACTTTACATATAACTCTCGGTCCCTCCGCCATGTTGTTGTAGCCAGACCATGATTTGCTCCAGAGCCCCCAGACATTTTTAAATGGCTAGCACTTATTAACGAGATCTCTCTAATCATGAACGTTACTTATATACACATAGAAATGTTCCCCTAAAAGACCCCCATTCCTGACTCTCCGAAATTGCATCCTGATCCGCCAAAGCACTCATAAACCACGCCCATTTCAGATGGGACCACTCCCATTTTCTAACAGGCCACGCCACTTTCAGACACGGAAAATGGGGATTATTGAGGGAAAGTCAGGAATATTGCATGGCATGGGAATCTGTAGTTGAGCACAACCTCTGGGCTTTAGGTTTAGCCATGCAAGAATCAGAGTGACTGGCATGTCAATACTGGTAAATTGCTGGTGCCCTGGCTCTGCTTGCAGCACAGATCTGTGAGTATGGAAAACCCGGCGTCCGTACAGAACAATATTGTATTTCCCAACACGTTCTGCAGCAGGGAGAGGCAGGGAGAGAAGACGTTGTGTAAAAATGCAGTCAGAGCTTCTTGTTGCTGCTTGATATCAGGAGACGCCTGACACACTGGGAGATAGGGGCCATGCGCCTGCCTCCTCGCCCTTTTCGTGACAGCAAGCCCAGGACTGCCTTGCAGGTCTGTCACCGTGAACCGTAAAGGAACAAGGTGCTGTCACTGAGCAGATGCGGCTCCTGTACAAAGTGCTCATGCGCTGGCTTTTCCGCCACACTGCGGCAGAGGCCTCTCTCTCACTGTCACTGTACTGACTCTCTCACCTGTCCCCGGTCCCCCAGCCCCTATTGCTACACAGACCTGTACTGCCAACACCAACACTGACTTTACCTCTGGTTCCTAAATGCAGTAGAATGACATCCCCCCTGTATATTGCATATGCACCTTTTCATCTAATTTTTAATTCTTCTAACTAATAACCTCCAAGTTAGCCCCCAATAATCCTTAAGACTGTAAGCTCCCGCGAGCAGGGCCCTCCACCCTCTTGGTACTGACTTTCCCAGACCCCGGTGCGTCCCAGTCAGTGATCCCGTCCGTCTGCACTTCCCAGGTGCGTGCTCACCAATGTCTCCTCCTAAGAGCTGTGTCTTATTTTATTGTAGAATTATTTCTCTGTTTGGGTTTTCTCCTGTAATGTCTATTTGATCCTATATATATATGTTTATATATATATATATATATATATGTGTATATATATATATATATATATATTAGTGCTGGGCAACGATTAAAATTTTTAATCACAATTAATCGCAGGATTTCATGCGATTAATAGCGAATAATCGTATCGTTAGCCGACTAAAGTCAATAATGAATTCAAAAGTGGTGTATTGCGCACTTTTAGTACTTCTATATGAACAACAGTGCAATAACATTAAACAACACTGCAATAACATTTGGTTTGCAGTTTTCCCTTGACACAGTAGCATTTAAAAAACGTTAAAATTTAAAATTAAAAATAAAATGTTTTCTGAGAATCTAAATCTGTTTTCTTTCCCAGATTTTTGTTCCCAGCAGATTGGACAGATATATTTTAGGTGTGTAACCTATTTACTCCTCTGCACCAAGCCAGTTGCTAAGACACACAAGGTTATTTACATTTTCAGATGATAAACTGACCCGTCACATCCAGTCCCACAGCGGCGTTGATAGAACCAGTGAATAGCCGCCGGCGAGGAGAAGTGCTTCCTGCGCTGTCTCTGATACTTGCGCTCCGGCCATCGCGCACGCTGCGGGACCATTCTCATCCAGTCCCACAGCGGCGCCCACCGGAGAAGAAAAGAGCTGCCCTGCGCGCTGCATCCCACGCGACCGAGGTTTCTCCTTAGCCGCGCGTAACTAAGTTACCCAGCTCCGGCCAGCGCGCGCTATGGGATCCCACTCACCCAGTCCCACCGCGGCGCAGCTCCCGCTTGTGTTCTAAGTTAATCGCTAACTATCTAACTAAAAACTAAATGCTAAAGAGCAGCTATAAGGGAATCCTATGCCTTAGCTAGGGCCCTGTATAAAAACCAGTACTCACAGAGATATTGTGAAGATGTCTCAGTCTCAAGAGGTTATGGCGGCTGGCGGCTTCCTCTTCTCCGGCGGCATCCGGTGGCTTCCTCTTCTCCGGCGGCATCCAGTGGCTTCTCCATCAAGGGGTCAGATTAATTACTGCTTCCGGCGGCTTCTTCCGCTACTGCTTCCGGCACAGCAGCGTTAACGGCGTTAACAATATTATCGCCGTTATTGCCTTATGGCGTTAACACGTTAATAACGCCTAATCTTGCCCAGCACTAATATATATATATATATATATATATATAGTACTAGGAGAGAAGAACAAGCGCCTTATGGTGCAGTAATTCTGTTAATAGTGTATTGCAAATACAACAAATGGAAAGGTCCGTACCAGATAATAACTTGTGTTAGGGCCTATCGATTCTTTATCCAGTAGGTATTCTCCACCAGATAATAACTTGTGTTAGGGCCTATCGATTCTTTATCCAGTAGGTATTCTCCACCAGATAACACTTATGTTAGGACCTATCGATTCCTTATCCCGTAGGTGCTCTCCACCAAGCAGATGTTGGGGTTACGATATGCTTCTATCGTCAGGGATCCTGCAATTATGTACTCACAGTTAATGTCCCAAAACGAAGAGAGGCTGATTTTCCAGAAGATTCCCTACTTAGCATTTTTTTGGAGACCTGCACATGCACAGTCTCTAGTGCTCAGACAGAGCGCTAACAGCACTGCTGCCGGCTATCAGAACAGTATGTACAGGGCCGGCTCCAGGCCTACTAGCACCCTGAGCGAGAAAATGTAAAAGTGCCCCCCCCCCCCCCATGCGCGCGCCGAAGGCGCGCTCTTGGAAAAGTGGGCGTGGCCTCCTGAAAAGTGGGCGTGGTCTCGTCCCCCAGCAGTGCCAGCTACACATGACATGCCCTCCAGCAGTGCCAGCTACACGTGCTAGTGTTCACTTTTTAGGGCAGGTTGCTGATCACAGGGAGGGCACATTTTTAAGTTAGGTGGGCAAAATGATGTACATACTGTAATGCTTGTTGTTCCCATTTCCACACGCTAAAGCATGGACAGTGCGCGCCGAAGGCAATTCACATTACACCACACAGTAGTGCAGCTAATACACATTGCACCAGGTAGAACCTCCTATAAGAGCACGTTAGACACATTGCGCCAGGTAGAGCACATTGCGCCAGGTAGAGCACTGAGACACACTGCCCAGCCACAGACGCCTAGCGGGAACACTACATGATATGCCCCCCAGCAGTGCCAGCTACACATGACATGCCCCCCAGCAGTGCCAGCTACACGTGACATGCCCCCCAGCAGTGCCAGCTACATAAATGGCCACACAGTTCCAGATGGATAAATGCCCCCACAGCGCAGATATGCCCCCACAGTGCCACATACATTAATGCCCTCACAGTGCAAGATATGCCCCCACAGTGCAAGAAATGTCCCCACAGTGCAAGAAATGCCCCCACAGTGCAAGAAATGCCCCCACGGTGCCAGATACATAAATGCCCCCACGGTGCCAGATACATAAATGCCCCCACGGTGCCAGATACATAAATGCCCCCACGGTGCCTGATACATAAATGCCCCCACGGTGCCTGATACATAAATGCCCCCACGGTGCATGATACATAAATGCCCCCACGGTGCAGGATACATAAATGCCCCCACGATGCCAGATACATAAATGCCCCCACGGTGCCTGATACATAAATGCCCCCACGGTGCCTGATACATAAATGCCCCCACGGTGCCTGATACATAAATGCCCCCACGGTGCCTGATACATAAATGCCCCCACAGTGCCAGATAAATGCCCCCACAGAGCCAGATAAATGCCCCCACAGTGCCAGAAATGCCCCCACAGTGCCAGATATGTCCCCACAGTGCCAGATATGCCCCCACAGTGCCAGATATGCCCCCACAGTGCCAGAAATGCCCCCACAGTGCCAGATAAATGCCCCCACAGAGCCAGATAAATGCCCCCACAGAGCCAGATAAATGCCCCCACAGTGCCAGAAATGCCCCCACAGTGCCAGAAATGCCCCCACAGTGCCAGAAATGCCCCCACAGTGCCAGATATGTCCCCACAGTGCCAGAAATGCCATGCCCCCACAGTGCCAGATAAATGCCCCCACAGAGCCAGATAAATGCCCCCACAGTGCCAGAAATGCCCCCACAGTGCCAGATATGTCCCCACAGTGCCAGATATGCCCCCACAGTGCCAGATATGCCCCCACAGTGCCAGATATGTCCCCACAGTGCCTGATATGCCCCCACAGTGCCAGAAATGCCCCCACAGTGCCAGAAATGCCCCCACAGTGCCAGATAAATGCCCCCACAGAGCCAGATAAATGCCCACACAGTGCCAGAAATGCCCCCACAGTGCCAGAAATGCCCCCACAGTGCCAGATATGTCCCCACAGTGCCAGATATGCCCCCACAGTGCTTGATATGCCCCCACAGGGCCAGATATGTCCCCACAGTGCCTGATATGCCCCCACAGTGCCAAATATGCCCCCACAGAGCCAGATATGCAATGCCCCCACAGTGCCAGAAATGCCCCCACAGTGCCAGAAATGCCCCCCACAGAGCCAGAAATGCCCCCACAGTGCCAGAAATGCCCCCACATAACCAAAAATGCCCCCTGTGTGCCAGAAATGCCCCCACAGTGCGGTTCTCCCCCCCCCCCCCCCAAAAAAAAAAATACCTGCGGCGCTGGGGAGGAGTACTGCTGTCCGCCTGTGTGGGAGCGCTGGCGGGCGGGCGGGAGGCCGGGCGAGTGAGCCTGAGCCTGGGTCCGGGCTGGCGGGCGGCCACTTGTGCAGGCGGGCTATGCGCGGCGCCGGCGTCTGACGTTAGATACCGGCGCCGCGCAGCGCGCATACACAGCGCGACCGCCAAATGCTGCAGCAGCACACACACAGGGCCGGCTCCAGCATCGAATATGGCGGCGCCAGCGCGTGGCGCCCATTAAGGGTGGCGCCCTGCGCGGCCGCTCTATTCGAACATGCCTAGAGCCGGCCCTGAGTATGTATATAGAAGAAATGGGTGCAGTGTGTGCGGTGTGGGCCCCCTCTGGACCCAGGGCCCCGTGTGCACGTCGCACACTGCACCCATTATAGATATGCCACTGCATGACGCCTCTGGGGACCTAAAGGCAAGTGACCCAGGCTACAAAGCAGCACTCAGCAGCTGACACAGCCCGCACTCATATAAAGTGTCCCTCCTCCCCTCCCTCTCGGTGCCACTGGGTGTGTCAAGCTTTCTAAAGAATGAAAAGGTGGAGATGTTGCATATAGTGACCAATCAGCTTCAGCGTAGCATTTTACAAGTACATTCTATGAATGATAGGTACAGGCTGATTGGTTGCTATGGGCAATTGCTCCACTCATACACTTCTCCACTTGTTACAAGACTGGATACATCTTACACGGACCCCATGGTCACTCCTGAAAGAGCAGACCCTACTCCGGGAAACCCCTGATGCCGGACGACGGGGATCTGATACGATGGCGCAGTCACGCCCCTGGCGTTCTGTATTATGCTGAGGTGGGCGGAGCTTGGTGATGCGATTGCTCCGCGCAGTGGATGGTGGATCTTTAAGCCAATCTCTGTTTTTCCCACCTTGTTCTCATGTCACCCAGGATGAATGTATTATAGGGCGTACGGTTTTATCACATCCTTGCCTAGTGGGGTATGGGTCATAGGGTCGACCACTATTGGTCGACAGTGACTAGGTCGACACCGACATTATGTCGACATGAACAAGGTCGACATGGAGAGAGAAAAGGTCGACGTGAGGTTTTTTTTTTACTTTTTTTTGTGTGTCGTTTTCATTGTAAAGTGACCGGGAACCCCAATTAGTGCACCGTGTCCCAATGCTTGGCTCGCTGAGCTCGCCATGCTTCGGGAAAGGTGCCTCCCTGCGCTCGGCACAGGTTACTATTCCCAATCGTAGTCCGCGTGGATCGTAAAGTATGAAAAAGTAAAAAAATTTTTTTTAAAAACGCATGTCGACCAATAGTGGTCGACCTAATTACCATACTCCGCCTAGTGTTACACATAAGGACACATGTAATAGGTGGGGAGCTGCAGCAAGGAACAAACTTTCATTCATTTAGCGGCGATCTTTAAAGCAGATACTATGCCTGAAAACGCCCGACTCTCGCCCCTTGCCGTAACTGGCAGGCTGTTCCATCTAACCCATACTGTCAGATAGGAGCCTGTCTCAATCTGAGCTCTCTCAAACCACGACGTGTTGTGCTAAATGTAGGAACGTAAAACAATAGCAGTACTTATTACTCAAATTAATTATTGACAAGAATGTTTATTTCTATCAATAATTAAGACTGCTTTCCCTGCTCATTACTGTGATCATCTATTTTGCAGCTCAGACATTCTGTAACCTCAAGCAGATGATTGTGTATGTTTACATACTTTTGTTGCAGCAATAGGGCAATTAAACATCTACGTTGCTTTAGATAAGCAATCAGAGACACTTAGGTGATCCTGCGGAGGGCACTTACCAGATATACCGTGTCTCTTCCTAAAAGGACTTTATATTCTGCAACATCTGTAGGAGACGTACAGGGCTTGGTAAACATTCTGGATGAAGCTCTTCCTAAGGGCGCGTCACACTCACACACTTACAGCCTATATGTGCAATAAGGCATCTTCACGGCTCCCGTGCGCTGCTCGGATAATGGCCCAGGGGCCGAATGCTTCCGGGGTTTATTGTTCCCCCTCCTTTCCCCGCCCATCACCATACAGTGCATAGCACATACTACCAAGCTTCATTGTAATTAAGAAGATATAGATTTCATTTACTTATTATTAGTTATATAGCGCACACATGTTCTGCAGTGTTTTACAGTGACTATTTCATTCAGTCACACCAGTCCCTGCCCCTGTGAGCTTGCACTCCATATAGTGTATCAGTAACACCAGTCCCCACCCCTGTGAGCTTACACTCTATGGGGGTCATTCCAAGTTGTTCGCTCGTTATTTTTTTGTCGCAACGGAGCGATTATTCGCTAATGCGCATGCGCAATGTCCGCAGTGCGACTGCGCCAAGTAAATTTGCTATGCAGTTAGGTATTTTACTCACGGCATTACGAGGTTTTTTCTTCGTTCTGGTGATCGGAGTGTGATTGACAGGAAGTGGGTGTTTCTGGGCGGAAACTGGCCGTTTTATGGGTGTGTGCGAAAAAACGCTACCGTTTCTGGGAAAAACGCGGTAGTGGCTGGAGAAATGGAGGAGTGTCTGGCCGAACGCTGGGTGTGTTTGTGACGTCAAACCAGGAACGACAAGCACTGAACTGATCGCAGATGCCGAGTAAGTGTGGAGCTACTCAGAAACTGCTAAGAAGTGTCTATTCGCAATTTTGCTAATCTTTCGTTCGCAATTTTGATAAGCTAAGATTCACTCCCAGTAGGCGGCGGCTTAGCGTGTGCAAAGCTGCTAAAAGCAGCTTGCGAGCGAACAACTCGGAATGAGGGCCTATATTTCCTGTCACACGGGGACACACAGACACTGGGGTTATTGGTTGCAGATGCCAAGAAACCTACAGATGTGTCCTTTAAATGAAATAGCCCCTCTGGATGCATCAGGTCCCAGGCGACGCTGCCACGACGAGCATCTTTCTTGCTCATAATAGGGGTCGTATTCACATAAATAAAACATCTGGGAGCGACAGAAATACATTGCTAGATAGCACAGATCAGTTTGAGGTGCAACATTCATACATCTGTGTCTGACTCTGTGTGAGACGGGCTCTGACCCGAGCGGCCGGGTTCCACCGCGCTAAATTTGCGATGTTGTATAACCAGTTTATTGCCCTTATTTATCAATGAGTGATAAATTTCACTGGGAGTGATAAATTGCACCAGCCAATTACCTCCTAACTTCCATGTCACAGGCTGGGTTTGAAAAATGACAGTTAGGA
The DNA here is from genome assembly GCF_028390025.1 of Pseudophryne corroboree. Classification (NCBI taxonomy): domain Eukaryota; kingdom Metazoa; phylum Chordata; class Amphibia; order Anura; family Myobatrachidae; genus Pseudophryne; species Pseudophryne corroboree. The sequence continues at coordinate 1,037,313,573 of NC_086445.1, forward strand.
GGTGATTGGCTGGTGCAATTTATCACTCACAGTGAAATTTATCACTCATTGATAAATAAGGGCATATGTGCGGTTAATGTCGCAGTGTTCTAGTGCACTGTTGGTAACTATGGTACGCAGAGCGTCGCAGTCACGCCAGGCGTCTCCCGTTGTACAGACGCTAGGTGCATGAGGAGGACACATCTTCACCAGTAGGTATTTTGGTTTGGGAGAGCTCCTGTCCTCAGAGCTGTGAGACTGTAATGCTAACCACTACGCCAGATTCATTGTGCTTCCACGGCTGACCCGTGTCCCTGCTTCCCACCCCCCTCTCCCATAACACTGCCATTTAACTGTTATCAGATTCATATCATAGGGGCAACATGCCATTCCTCTGTCATCATACACATGCCATCCTATGTTGTGGCATCAAAGACGATCGTGAATTAACATGTTGTGTGGCCAAGGGCATTTCGGGTTCGTTAGCTAAACGTTTTTGTGGGTATGGCCTTCATTGGGAATGTTAATGGGTTGGTTTTCGCACTGAATTAGCGCACAATTTCCTACTGCGTAAACCTCTGACGGGCACAAAAGCCCAATTCATCTGTGAAATAATCCCTGACTCCCCACTGCGCTGGCCACCCAAAGTACAGCTGTCGTATTGGCACCATTGTGGTGGAACGTGATACAGCGCTGCAGTGCTCTCCATCCAGTACCTGGACTGCACATATATTGGCCCTCATTCCGAGTTGATCGCTCGCTGGCTACTTTTAGCAGCCGTGCCCACGCATTTTCGCCGCCCACCGGGGAGTGTATTTTCGCTTTGCAGAAGTGCGAACGCCTGTGCAGCCGAGCGGCTGCAAAATCATTTTGTGCAGAACAAGACCAGCCCTGTAGTTACTCTTCAAGTGCGTTGATTCTAACGACGGAGGGACGGCTTTTGACGTCACACACCCGCCCAGCGTTCGCCTAGCCACGCCTGTGTTTTTCCAGACACGGCTGCGTTTTTCTAAGCACTCCCTGAAAACGGTCAGTTGACACCCAGAAACGCCCACTTCATGTCAATCTTCCTGCGTTCGGCCGTGCGACTGGAATCTTCGTTAGACCCTGTGCAAACCCACGATGCTCATTGTACCCGTACGACGCGCCTGCACATTGCAGGGCATACACATGCGCAGAAATGCCGATTTTTAGCCTGACTGCTGCGCTGCGAACAACTCGGAATGTTCCCCTTTGTGTCTGTTCTGTGAGAGCCGGTTGTGGGGGCACCGGGGCTCTGTACATTATAAAGGAGACGCTGCGCACAGTACACCATCCTGTGGAACCTGTCACAGCGCTGCAGTGCTCTCCATCCAGCACCTGGATTGCACATATATTGTGTCTGTGCTGTGAGAGCCGGTTGTGGGGGCACCGGGGCTCTGTACATTATAAAGGAGACGCTGCGCACAGTACACCATCCTGTGGAACCTGTCACAGCGCTGCAGTGCTCTCCGTCCAGCACCTGGATTGCACATATATTGTGTCTGTGCTGTGAGAGCCGGTTCTGGGGGCACCGGGGCTCTGTACATTATAAAGGAGACGCTGCGCACAGTACACCATCCTGTGGAACCTGTCACAGCGCTGCAGTGCTCTCCGTCCAGCACCTGGATTGTACATATATTGTGTCTGTGCTGTGAGAGCCGGTTCTGGGGGCACCGGGGCTCTGTACATTATAAAGGAGACGCTGCGCACAGTACACCATCCTGTGGAACCTGTCACAGCGCTGCAGTGCTCTCCGTCCAGCACCTGGATTGCACATATATTGTGTCTGTGCTGTGAGAGCCGGTTGTGGGGGCACCGGGGCTCTGTACATTATAAAGGAGACGCTGCGCACAGTACACCATCCTGTGGAACCTGTCACAGCGCTGCAGTGCTCTCCGTCCAGCACCTGGATTGCACATATATTGTGTCTGTGCTGTGAGAGCCGGTTGTGGGGGCACCGGGGCTCTGTACATTATAAAGGAGACGCTGCGCACAGTACACCATCCTGTGGAACCGGTCACAGCGCTGCAGTGCTCTCCGTCCAGCACCTGGATTGCACATATATTGTGTCTGTGCTGTGAGAGCCGGTTGTGGGGGCACCGGGGCTCTGTACATTATAAAGGAGACGCTGCGCACAGTACACCATCCTGTGGAACCTGTCACAGCGCTGCAGTGCTCTCCGTCCAGCACCTGGATTGCACATATATTGTGTCTGTGCTGTGAGAGCCGGTTGTGGGGGCACCGGGGCTCTGTACATTATAAAGGAGACGCTGCGCACAGTACACCATCCTGTGGAACCTGTCACAGCGCTGCAGTGCTCTCCATCCAGCACCTGGATTGCACATATATTGTGTCTGTGCTGTGAGAGCCGGTTGTGGGGGCACCGGGGCTCTGTACATTATAAAGGAGACGCTGCGCACAGTACACCATCCTGTGGAACCTGTCACAGCGCTGCAGTGCTCTCCGTCCAGCACCTGGATTGCACATATATTGTGTCTGTGCTGTGAGAGCCGGTTGTGGGGGCACCGGGGCTCTGTACATTATAAAGGAGACGCTGCGCACAGTACACCATCCTGTGGAACCTGTCACAGCGCTGCAGTGCTCTCCGTCCAGCACCTGGATTGCACATATATTGTGTCTGTGCTGTGAGAGCCGGTTCTGGGGGCACCGGGGCTCTGTACATTATAAAGGAGACGCTGCGCACAGTACACCATCCTGTGGAACATGTCACAGCGCTGCAGTGCTCTCCGTCCAGCACCTGGATTGCACATATATTGTGTCTGTGCTGTGAGAGCCGGTTCTGGGGGCACCGGGGCTCTGTACATTATAAAGGAGACGCTGCGCACAGTACACCATCCTGTGGAACCTGTCACAGTGCTGCAGTGCTCTCCGTCCAGCACCTGGATTGCACATATATTGTGTCTGTGCTGTGAGAGCCGGTTGTGGGGGCACCGGGGCTCTGTACATTATAAAGGAGACGCTGCGCACAGTACACCATCCTGTGGAACCTGTCACAGTGCTGCAGTGCTCTCCGTCCAGCACCTGGATTGCACATATATTGTGTCTGTGCTGTGAGAGCCGGTTGTGGGGGCACCGGGGCTCTGTACATTATAAAGGAGACGCTGCGCACAGTACACCATCCTGTGGAACATGTCACAGCGCTGCAGTGCTCTCCATCCAGCACCTGGATTGCACATATATTGTGTCTGTGCTGTGAGAGCCGGTTCTGGGGGCACCGGGGCTCTGTACATTATAAAGGAGACGCTGCGCACAGTACACCATCCTGTGGAACCTGTCACAGCGCTGCAGTGCTCTCCGTCCAGCACCTGGATTGCACATATATTGTGTCTGTGCTGTGAGAGCCGGTTCTGGGGGCACCGGGGCTCTGTACATTATAAAGGAGACGCTGCGCACAGTACACCATCCTGTGGAACATGTCACAGCGCTGCAGTGCTCTCCGTCCAGCACCTGGATTGTACATATATTGTGTCTGTGCTGTGAGAGCCGGTTGTGGGGGCACCGGGGCTCTGTACATTATAAAGGAGACGCTGCGCACAGTACACCATCCTGTGGAACCGGTCACAGCGCTGCAGTGCTCTCCGTCCAGCACCTGGATTGCACATATATTGTGTCTGTGCTGTGAGAGCCGGTTCTGGGGGCACCGGGGCTCTGTACATTATAAAGGAGACGCTGCGCACAGTACACCATCCTGTGGAACCTGTCACAGCGCTGCAGTGCTCTCCGTCCAGCACCTGGATTGTACATATATTGTGTCTGTGCTGTGAGAGCCGGTTGTGGGGGCACCGGGGCTCTGTACATTATAAAGGAGACGCTGCGCACAGTACACCATCCTGTGGAACCTGTCACAGCGCTGCAGTGCTCTCCGTCCAGCACCTGGATTGCACATATATTGTGTCTGTGCTGTGAGAGCCGGTTGTGGGGGCACCGGGGCTCTGTACATTATAAAGGAGACGCTGCGCACAGTACACCATCCTGTGGAACCTGTCACAGCGCTGCAGTGCTCTCCATCCAGCACCTGGATTGCACATATATTGGCCCTCATTCCGAGTTGTTCGCTCGGTATTTTTCATCGCATCGCAGTGAAAATCCGCTTAGTACGCATGCGCAATGTTCGCACTGCGACTGCGCCAAGTAACTTTACTATGAAGAAAGTATTTTTACTCACGGCTTTTTCTTCGCTCCGGCGATCGTAATGTGATTGACAGGAAATGGGTGTTACTGGGCGGAAACACGGCGTTTCAGGGGCGTGTGGCTGAAAACGCTACCGTTTCCGGAAAAAACGCAGGAGTGGCCGGGGAAACGGTGGGAGTGCCTGGGCGAACGCTGGGTGTGTTTGTGACGTCAACCAGGAACGACAAGCACTGAACTGATCGCACAGGCAGAGTAAGTCTGGAGCTACTCTGAAACTGCTAAGTAGTTAGTAATCGCAATATTGCGAATACATCGGTCGCAATTTTAAGAAGCTAAGATTCACTCCCAGTAGGCGGCGGCTTAGCGTGTGTAACTCTGCTAAATTCGCCTTGCGACCGATCAACTCGGAATGAGGGCCATTGTGTCTGTGCTGTGAGAGCTGGTTCTGGGGGCACCGGGGCTCTGTACATTATAAAGGAGACGCTGCGCACAGTACACCATCCTGTGGAACATGTCACAGCGCTGCAGTGCTCTCCATCCAGCACCTGGATTGCACATATATTGTGTCTGTGCTGTGAGAGCCGGTTGTGGGGGCACCGGGGCTCTGTACATTATAAAGGAGACGCTGCGCGCAGTACAGGAGGCGTCTATCCACCACAAGCAGTAAATAAAATAAAGCACATGTCACAACGAGTGAGCGCGCTGAAGGGGAACCTGACTTTCTCCTGTGTGACTCAGGCAGGTAGCAACAGAAGAGCCAGACAAGGCGAGCACAGCACCAGAGACAGACTGCACCGCCGCCTGCGGAAGTGTCACCCCCGGGAAGGCTCACTCTCCTCCTTGACGTACACGTCTTCTGATGCACTTGTCAAACCGATGTACAGAGCTCGACGTTCCTCTCGGCAGGGCTGACGTTTGTTTCATATGCTTTTCCTTAATGCATTTATGTGACACGAAAGCAAACAAACCGGTCCCAGCGGTGACACTTTGTCTCGGAGATTGCTGTGGAGGATTTCATGAGATGTTCTGGGGCCTATTTATCATCACAGAGATAAACGCTGTACTATCGCCGGGTAAAGCCTCGCAAACCCTAACCATTGCTGGCAGATGTACTTACCTGTGGCATTATGATCACAATATGGTATAGCTACACGCAGTCACCTTGTGAGCGCCGTATCAAGTCATATCAATTACTGAAATATTAATAAGGAGAGGATTCAGGTTTGTAACTATATATCATAGGAATCTAGCAACTGTAACTACGCTGGCAGCCAGCGATACAATGGCGTGGCACATGCGGTACAGTCCCGGCATCCACCAAACTAGCATCTGATTACTCTAGTGCGCAGGCGTCAGCCAAGGTATCTTGGCGTGTGCAGTGCAATCGTGCTAAATTTAGCGCATCTACGATCATCTACTCTGACATGCGGGATGGGGGGGGGGGGACGCCTAGCACAGGGCTAGTCCGCCCCTCACGTCAGTGCCGCCCCCCCCCCCCCCCCCACACACACACACACAGGTACAAAAGCATCGCACGGCAGCGATGCTTTTGTACCTGACAAGTAGCTCCCTGCCAGCGCAGCTCCTGCGTGCTGGCAGACTGCTACTCGCCGCGTCCCAGGTCGCACCCATGCAACGGTCTGGACACGCCTCCGTTGTCCGGATCGCGCCCAGCCAACGGCATTTTAACGCCACTGTCACGCCCCCTCCCGCCCAGCGACTGCCTCTGCCTGTCAATCCCAGGGCGCGCACGCGCAGTGCGTCCACTGAACGCGCGCACTCCACAAAGTTATTCAGGCATGTTTCTGGCATGTATATATATCTTCAGTTGTAATTTCATCATTAAATAATTTGCATTGCAGCACAAGTATGCTTGAGTTTGCATGTTTCGTTGACAACGTATATTACAAGGGATGGCAGCATTAAATATCAGTGCTGGAGTAGACCGCTGAGAGTGTAAGCCAGGGGTGGCCAAAAGGTACATTGCAATCTACCGGTAGCTCGCGGCCCACCCACCGGTAGATCGCGACCCACTTAACTAAACTTAACCAGCTCCCAATAGTGCAACGCGCCGGTGACATCATGATGTCACCTGTGCGCTGGGAAGAGCCCACTGCCACTGCTTCTCTTCCTGCGACTGCGTGGCCTGCCTGTCGCGGCGTGCTGTCATAGGGAGCTGCTGTTCTGCCTGGCTGCCTGCCTGGTAGGTAGTATTTGGCGGTGTTATTAAAGTGTTATATGGGGGAGGGAGGAGGAGCGGGGGCTCAGACAATTTAATATATGTTTTAATTTTTTGTGGGGGAATTTTTTTTTTTACTTGTATAGGGTAATATATTATTACTACTGTGTGGGGGTCAGTGCGTTTTACTCCTGTGTGGAGATCAGTGTGTTTTTACTCCTGTGTGGGGATCAGTGTGTTTTTTCTCCCGTGTGGATATCAGTGTGTTTTTACTCCTGTGTGGGGAGATCAGTGTGTTTTTACTCCTGTGTGGGGAGATCAGTGTGTTTTTACTCCTGTGTGGGGATCAGTGTGTTTTTTCTCCCGTGTGGATATCAGTGTGTTTTTACTCCTGTGTGGGGAGATCAGTGTGTTTTTACTCCTGTGTGGGGAGATCAGTGTGTTTTTACTCCTGTGTGGGGATCAGTGTGTTTTTACTGCTGTGTGGGGGGTCAGTGTGTTTTTACTCCTGAGTGGGGATCAGTGTGTTTTTACTCCTGTGTGGATATCAGTGTGTTTTTACTCCTGTGTGGGGGTCAGTGTGTTTTTACTCCTGTGTGGGGATCAGTGTGTTTTTACTCCTGTGTGGGGGTCAGTGTGTTTTTACTCCTGAGTGGGGATCAGTGTGTTTTTACTCCTGTGTGGATATCAGTGTGTTTTTACTCCTGTGTGGGGGTCAGTGTGTTTTTACTCCTGTGTGGGGATCAGTGTGTTTTTACTCCTGTGTGGGGGTCAGTGTGTTTTTACTCCTGTGTGGGGATCAGTGTGTTTTTACTCCTGTGTGGGGGTCAGTGTGTTTTCACTCCTGAGTGGGGATCAGTGTGTTTTTACTCCTGTGTGGATATCAGTGTGTTTTTACTCCTGTGTGGGGGTCAGTGTGTTTTTACTCCTATGTGGAGATCAGTGTGTTTTTACTCCTGTGTGGATATCAGTGTGTTTTTACTCCTGTGTGGGGAGATCAGTGTGTTTTTACTCCTGTGTGGGGATCAGTGTGTTTTTACTCCTGAGTGGGGATCAGTGTGTTTTTACTCCTGTGTGGGGGTCAGTGTGTTTTTACTCCTGAGTGGGGATCAGTGTGTTTTTACTCCTGTGTGGATATCAGTGTGTTTTTACTCCTGTGTGGGGGTCAGTGTGTTTTTACTCCTGTGTGGGGATCAGTGTGTTTTTACTCCTGTGTGGAGGTCAGTGTGTTTTACTCCTGTGTGGATATCAGTGTGTTTTTACTCCTGTGTGGATATCAGTGTGTTTTTACTCCTGTGTGGGGAGATCAGTGTGTTTTTACTCCTGTGTGGGGATCAGTGTGTTTTTACTGCTGTGTGGGGGGTCAGTGTGTTTTTACTCCTGAGTGGGGATCAGTGTGTTTTTACTCCTGTGTGGATATCAGTGTGTTTTTACTCCTGTGTGGGGGTCAGTGTGTTTTTACTCTTGTGTGGGGATCAGTGTGTTTTTACTCCTGTGTGGGGGTCAGTGTGTTTTTACTCCTGAGTGGGGATCAGTGTGTTTTTACTCCTGTGTGGATATCAGTGTGTTTTTACTCCTGTGTGGGGGTCAGTGTGTTTTTACTCCTGTGTGGGGATCAGTGTGTTTTTACTCCTGTGTGGGGGTCAGTGTGTTTTTACTCCTGTGTGGGGATCAGTGTGTTTTTACTCCTGTGTGGGGGTCAGTGTGTTTTTACTCCTGAGTGGGGATCAGTGTGTTTTTACTCCTGTGTGGATATCAGTGTGTTTTTACTCCTGTGTGGGGGTCAGTGTGTTTTTACTCCTGTGTGGAGGTCAGTGTGTTTTACTCCTGTGTGGGGATCAGTGTGTTTTTACTCCTGTGTGGAGGTCAGTGTGTTTTACTCCTGTGTGGGGATCAGTGTGTTTCTACTCCTGTGTGGGGATCAGTGTGTTTTTACTCCTGTGTGGATATCAGTGTGTTTTTACTCCTGTGTGTGGGGATCAGTGTGTTTTTACTCCTGTGTGGGGGGATCAGTGTGTTTTTACTCCTGTGTGGGGATCAGTGTGTTTTTACTCCTGTGTGGATATCAGTGTGTTTTTACGCCTGTGTGGGGGTCAGTGTGTTTTTACTACTGTGTGGGGGTCAGTGTGTTTTTACTCCTGTGTGGGGATCAGTGTGTTTTACTCCTGTGTGGGGATCAGTGTGTTTTTACTCCTGTGTGGAGGTCAGTGTGTTTTACTCCTGTGTGGGGATCAGTGTGTTTTTACTCCTGTGTGGGGGTCAGTGTGTTTTTACTCCTGTGTGGGGATCAGTGTGTTTTTACTCCTGTGTGGATATCAGTGTGTTTTTACTCCTGTGTGGGGATCAGTGTGTTTTTACTACTGTGTGGGGGCCAATGTGTTTGAAGTTTTTACCTGTTGGGGGCCAATTTTTGATTTCAGGTGAGACAGTCCCTACACACATGTGCATAGAAGAGGTCACTCCCCCTTTTTGTTATACCACGCCTCCTTTTTCAGGCACGCACCTTTGGCGCGCGCTATTGTCCCACCTAGGTAGATCACGAAAGCTTTTCAGCTTTCAAAGTAGATCGCCAACTCCAAAAGTCTGGCCGCCCCTGGTGTAAGCTATATGGCTTAAGGGGGTTCTAGAGCAAATGTGTCAAATGATGAATAAGTCATAATGGACTATTCAGTGCGTTCAGGACCTGTTGCCGGGCTTACACAGACATACAGTACATGCCGTCGGAACACTACAGACATAACACCAGTACTATGCCTCTGCAGATCATGCAGCTGTTGGGAAAGAAAGGCCGGGTCACGGATACAGTCACCCTGCACAGTTCATTCACAAAAATGTGATCTGTGAGTCATCCAGCTGCCCCACCCTTCCATCCTCGCTCGCACATCGCCCCTGGACTGAAATACTCTGTGCCTCCCCCATTTCCAGTACTGGATACTGTAGCATTGTGTCCTCTGAAGAATTATTTCTTGTATCATTTCAGTCTTTGAGGATCCCTTTCACCACACACCATGCAAAATGATTGTTTTAGCTTTCAGTAATGATTGAGATAAATTCTCCCATGACATAGACGTTCCCCTGTAATAAAGACATCGCCCCGTTTACGCTCTGTGAGACTGCAGAGATAATACCAGTCTCACGGCTGCCAGAGGAAAGGGTTAAACCTTTGTGGTTGCCCTGAGCGCCGTGTATTGTGCACTGGTGGACCTCTGGTCACGTTGTACCCTCTCCAGACTCTACTGTAACTGTGGTGCAGGTGAGAGGTCTCGGCAGTACAGTGTGGAAACCTCGTCCAGTGCTGGTGGGAGCAGGCTTCTGCGGAATGCCTCATAGTATTGTCAGTGTCACTGTGTATAACTCACATTGCTCCCAGCAGGAAGCACACTAAGAGGTCACAAAGCTTACCATCAGCGGAATGAGGGTGTCCTGACGTTTCCAGGCCTCACTGACCGGTAGGGCCTTGGCCATACCTGCCTGCGGGCCAGAAACCAGATCCCCCAAGTCTTCTTCCGCTAACCCCTTTGCAGCTGACGGTGTCACCGTTCAGGGTTCTTATGATGTTCTATACAATGAGCCCCCACTGTCTCCCACCCTCTGCTCCCAGAATCAGCTATGAACGTCTGTTCCATGCATCTGCCGGGTAACCTCCCAGTTTCCACCAATGTCACAGAAGACTGTGCCCGCCCGAGATCTGACTTGAACGGAGCTCCTTCCCGCTGCGGACACTTCATGCAGTGTACCTGCAGACCATATTTGCCATTTTCCATGGAATCGTGACATGCGTCCAACTCCTAATCAGACCCTATGTGTCAGAGCCAGCCAGTGAGGAGGCAGCAACAGTAGGGTCAGGGCACCCAGGAATTCCCTACGCAAGCACAAGCCTTGCACACATGGTAGTTCCACCACTGCCCAGTTGATCCACCTGTACTGGGTGCAAGTCGTCCTATATGGCGGCATCACCTAATAAAATACATGTGGTTTGGCCAGCTGATACCTGGTGGGCGATGGATCCGTCTGCCAGTTACTAGATGTGTTTCATCTGCATGACACGCAGCTCCAGGCTTGTGGATTAAAAACCACAGTAATAAATACTTGTAGTGCCCAGCGATATGGATCTATGCCCAAGTAATCTACAGCTGGCGTGTTCCTGCGCGTTACCATTAATCCCCTGCACTGACGGTTTCCCTGTAATCGCTAATCATCTACAGCTGAAGTCTTTCTATAAGATATAAATGGTAATGATGGCCTCGCCATCCATCTCTTCCCTGGAGCAGAATAAACCGGAAAAGTGCCCTCTATTCCCAAACCTCAGACACAACCACGGGCGTCCCTACCGGCAAGATGGAGACGCTGCGCTCTGGCCCTGCCTGGGCGTATATAGAGAGATCATCAGCGTCTCAGTGCCCTGGCACCTCTGTGACACAGCCCTTGCCCCGGGTTTTATATGAAGCCCCCTTGCAGGGCAGGAATGTGAAATGGAGTCTCTCTGGTAGAATTTGTTTACCAGCGCGCTTTGCATGTGTCCCCTGCTGTCAGCGCACCACAGCCAGCTTTCTTTGGAAAGCGGTAAAGCAACACAGCCACCTGTTCCCTTTAAAATAACACCATCCGTGTCATTTTGGCTCATCCCCTTGTTTTATATCTTCTTTCACTGTTAACTGACAAGTCCATTAAATGTATGGAAATAAGGCATCAGCATGAGGACATTATCCCCGGAGAATTTATTATTTATACATTACTATTCGCTCATTTTATCATCTTGTGAAATGTCTTCATTGCGCTCGTTTCACAGCGCAGATCCCGGTCAGTGGTCCTTCCCTGCGGGGCCTGCGCTCTGCCTTCCAAAATGTATATTTGTTTAATTACAGGAGCGCTTTACTTTAATAACTACGTCCTATTATTGCAATGTGCGGTCGGCTTATGACACTGTCCAGAATATTGTACTGATAGATACCTGTAGTGGCCCCCGGCTCATTCTCGTCAACTTGTAGGACGGCCAGCTACAGTCGTCCCATCCCTAGTCTAGCTCCTATTGTCTCAGGATTACGCCCTCCCTCTAGATCAGTGGTCGGGGAACAGGGGTAAATTACCCCAAATGGGGTAAAAATGAAATTACTGGGGGGAATGGACGGTCGCGCTGCTGAGACACAGCCCAGTCCAGCACCGTCCGGCTTGCGATGTGACGTGCTGATGTCACACCGCGCTCCTTCCAGCCCACCCTGCTCTGTGCTCCTGGCCGCCCTGTGCTGTGTTCCTGGTTGCGGTGTGGCGTGCTGACGTCATACCGCGCTCCCTCACGCCCTCCCGCCCTGCGCTGTCCTGTCCTCCCGCCCGCGGCCCGCCAACCCACACACAGAACTTGAAGTGTTCTCTGGCTGACCGCTGACGGAGTTCCGCAGGATCAGACAGTGGCCGACATAACAGTGGGAAATTCCCACTGACATTACTGAGGTGAGGATGTGACCATCTGTCTCCTAAAAGTCATGTCCCCCTTCCCACCTCATCCATCTTTCTTACATTCATTCTGGTGTTTTGGGGTGAAAGTGTTAATTAACCCATTCATTGTCAAAAAATAATTGGCGAAAATAAAAAAAATTATATATATATATATATATATATACATACAGTATCTCAGAAATGCCATATAAGCAGTGATAACCACTATATATGCGCAATAATATATGATTTCCTTCCTTTCAAATCAAGGGGGTAACGTCGGCGTATCTAAATATATTTTGGGGTAAAAGGTAATAAAGTTCCCTGACCCCTGCTCTAGATTGTAAACTGTCCGGTACTAGGCCCTTTCTACCCTGTGTCTCACGTCTGCACCTTCCCCATCACCGTCACACAGATGTGTCCTCACACACCTTTCCTCAGTATGCCATATGGCGCATGACGCTAATTGCTAGTGTACGGCACTGAGCGGTGTAACTTAGCGACTTGTTCGCACCACAGACACAGTGACGCACCACTCAGTCCGCACCAGAGACGCCAGGCCGTGACTTTAACTGCACAGGAATTAGTCGCAGATGAAACACAACGGAACGCGATAATAGGCCGCGGCATGGTAGCACTCAGTACACAGATTCAGTCCCATTCGCACACAGATATACAAGTGTCGCATATAAGATTAATCAGTGCCGTCTCATTAAGCATTTTTGTCGCAGCGCATTGCAATTAAGACTCACATTGGAGCAAAGTAGTGGTGAGAAAGATGTCAGTGAAGCTGAGTTGCACGGGACCTGGCACACTGAGAAGGGGTTTATAGTGTATGAGAACACATCTGTATGCCCCGGGCTGTGTCTGTGTATGGTCGGTTTTTGTGCGAGTTATAAATATAATACTGATTGTCCGGTCCTGCAGAGTTTTTCAGCACCGTATAAATACAGTCTGACGATGATGACGCCATCCCTGGATGTATAGACGAAGAATTCTCTGTCATGATATAGGAAGGCGGGGGAAGACGAATTCTTGTAGTACAACCCTATATGAGCATTTCACGTCTATGCTCAGGTGTCTGTGTCCCTGTCTCAGGTGTCCATGTCTGTGTGCATGTTTATTTGGCAGATCACCAATGCTTTCTTTGAAAGATGAAAAGGCGTATTGCTTCTGGGTTTGGACCCAGTACATACTGTAAGCGCCTGTATTTTACCATGATCCCTCCTCTCCCACAGCCTAACCCTCACCCTAGTGCCGAACCCCAACCTTCCCTCCCACAGCCTAACCCTCACCCTAGTGCCTAACCCCAACTTCCCCTCCCACAGCCTAACCCTCACCCTAGTGTCTAACACCAACCCTCCCCTCCCACAGCCTAACCCTCACCCTAGTGTCTAACTCCAACCCTCCCCTCCCACAGCCTAACCCTACTGTCTAACTCCAACTTCCCCTCCCATAGCCTAACCCTCACCCTAGTGTCTAACCCCAACCCAACCCTCCCACAGCCTAACCCTCACCCTAGTGTCTAACCCCAACCCTCCCACAGCCTAACCCTCACCCTAGTGCCGGACCCCAACCTTCCCTCCCACAGCCTAACCCTAGTGTCTAACCCCAACCCTCCCCTCCCACAGCCTCCCCCTCCCCCTAGTGTGTAACCCCAACTCTCCCCTCCCACAGCCTAACCCTCACCCTAGTGTCTAACCCCTACCCTCCCCTCCCACAGCCTAACCCTCACCCTAGTGTCTAACCCCAACCCTCCCCTCCCACAGCCTAACCCTCACCCTAGTGTATTACCCCAACCCTCCCCTCCCACAGCCTAACCCTCACCCTAGTGTCTAACCCCAATTCTCCCCTCCCATAGCCTAACCCTCACCCTAGTGTCTAACCCCAACCCTCCCCTCCCACAGCCTAACCCTCACCCTAGTGTCTAACCCCAACCCTCCCCTCCCACAGCCTAACCCTCCCCCTAGTGCCTAACCCCAACTTCCCCTCCCGTAACCTAACCCTCACCCTAGTGTCTAACCCCAACCTTCCCTCCCATAGCCTCCCCCTCCCCCTAGTGTCTAACCCCAACCCTCCCCTCCCACAGCCTAACCCTCCCCCTAGTGTCTAACCCCAACCCTCCCCTCCCACAGCCTAACTCTCACCCTAGTGTCTAACCCCAACCCTCCCCTCCCACAGCCTAACCCTCCCCCTAGTGCCTAAACCCAACCCTCCCCTCCCACAGCCTAACCCTCCCCCTAGTGTCTAACCCCAACTTCCCCTCCCGTAGCCTAACCCTCACCCTTGTGCCAAACCCCAACCTTCCCTCCCATAGCCTCCCTCTCCCCCTAGTGTCTAACCCCAACCCTCCCCTCCCACAGCCTAACCCTCCCCCTAGTGCCTAACCCCAACTTCCCCTCCCGTAGCCTAGCCCTCACCCTAGTGCCAAACCCCAACCCTCCACTCCCACAGCCTAACCCTCCCCCTAGTGCCTAACCCCAACTTCCCCTCCCATAGCCTAACCCTAGTGCCTAACCCCAACCCTCCCCTCCCACAGCCTAACCCTAGTGCCTAACCCCAACCCTCCCCTCCCACAGCCTAACCCTCCCCTAGTGCCTAACCCCAACCCTCCCCTCCCACGGCCTAACCCTCACCATAGTGCCTAACCCCAACCTTCCCTTCCCACAGCCTAACCCTCACCCTAGTGCCTAACCCCAACCCTCCCCTCCCCTCCCACGGCCTAACCCTCACCATAGTGCCTAACCCCAACCCTCCCTTCCCACAGCCTAACCCTAGTGTCTAACCCCAACCCTCCCTTCCCACAGCCTAACCCTCTCCCTAGTACCTAATCCTAACCTCCCCTCCTGTAGCCTAACCCTAACCTACCCCCTAGTGCCTAACCTTAACTTGCCCTTCCATAACCTAACCTCTCCACTTTGTGCCTCCCTAACTCTCCCCCAGTGCCTAATCCTAACCCTTTTCTCCCATAACCTCACCCTAACTGCCCCCCCTAGTGCCTAACCCTAACCTCCCGTCCCAAAGCTTAACCCTAACCCTCCCTCTAATCCCTAACCCAAACCTCCCCTCCTGTAGCCTAACACTCCCTATACTGCCTCCTAACCCTCCCCTCCCGTAGCCTAACCCTATCTTTCCCCCTAGTACCTATCCCTAACCTCTCATCCCCATACCCTTACCCTACCCCCCGTGCCTAACCCTAACCTCCCCTCTCATAGCCTGATCCTCCTCCTAATGCCTAGCCCTAACCCTCCCCTCCGGTAGCCTAACCCTAATTCTCCCCCTAGTGCCTACCCCTAAATCCTCCTCCCGTAGCCTAACTCTAACCCCCCCCTAGTGCCTAACTCTTACTCTCACCTCCCATAGCCAAACTCCAACATCTCCCTAGTGCCTAGCTCTCCCCTTCTATAGCCTAACCCCTCCCCCTAGTGCCTAAATCTCCCCTCCTATAGCCTAACCCCTCCCCCTAGTGCCTAAACCCTCCCCTCCTATAGCCTAACCCCTCCCCCTAGTGCCTAAACCCTCCCCTCCTATAGCCTAACCCCTCCCCCTAGTGCCTAACCCTCCCATAACCTAACCCCTCACCCTGGTTCCTGCCTATCCCTTCCACTACTGCCTAACCCACCCCTCCCACAGCCTAATCCCAACCCTCCCCCTAGTGCAGTGGTTTTCAAACTGTGCCGTGGCACTTGCAGGGGTGCCTTGGATTGGTGGTCCAGGAACAATTCAAATTATTTATTATCAGTGTAACAGGCAAAACCAGTGCTGGTGGCTGCCAATCATACCGTATGTGTACAGCAGAAGCACAGCTGTACACCAGCACATAACTGACTAACAATTTACTTAATTTAATATTTCTTTCTAAATTTCTCAATAAGAAACTTTTTGCCTAGGGGTGCCGTGACATAAATTCTGATACTCTAAGTCGCCGTGATTCAAAAAAGTTTGGGAGCCACTGCCATAGTGCCTAGTTCACCCCTCCCGTAGCCTAACCCTCCCTCGAGTGCCTAACCCACACCTCCCACAGCCTAATCCTAACCCTCCCCCTAGTGCCTAGCCCACCCCTTCATTATCCTAACCCTTTCCCTAGTGCCTAATCCACCCCTCCCACAGCTTAATCCTAACCCTCCCCCTAGTGCCTAGTTCACCCCTTTCGTAGCCTAACCCTCCCTCGAGTGCCTAACCCACACCTCCCACAGCCTAATCCTAACCCTCCCCCTAGTTCCTAGCCCACCCCTTCCTTATCCTAACCCTTTCCCTAGTGCCTAATCCACCCCTCCCACAGCTTAATCCTAACCCTCCCCCTAGTGCCTAGCCCACCCCTCCCCCTAGTGCCCAGCCCACCCCTCCCGTAGCCTAACCCTCCCCCTAGTGCCTAGCCCAACCCTCCTGCAGCCTAACCCTCCCCCTAGTGCCTAGCCCATCCCTCCCGTAGCCTTACCCTCCCCCAAGTGCCTAGCCCAACCCTCCTGTAGCCTAACCCTCCCCCTAATGCCTAGTCCACAACTCCCGTAGCCTAACCTTCCCCCTAGAGCCTAGCCCACCCCTCCCTTAGCCCAACCCTCCCCCTAATGCCTAGCCCACCCCTCCAATAGCCTAACCCTCCCCCTAGTGCCTAGCCCACCCCTTCTGTAGCCTAACCCTAACCCTCCCCATAGTGCCTAACCCACACCTCCCACAGCCTAATCCTAACCCTCCCCCTAGTGCCTAGCACACCCCTCCCGTAGCCTAACCCTCCCCCTAGTGCCTAGCCCACCCTTCCTGTAGCCAAATCCTAACCCTCCCCCTAGTGCCCAGCCCACCCCTCCCATAGCCTAACCCTCCCCCTAGTGCCTAGCCCAACCCTCCTGCAGCCTAACCCTCCCCCTAGTGCCTAGCCCATCCCTCCCGTAGCCTTACCCTCCCCCAAGTGCCTAGCCCAACCCTCCTGTAGCCTAACCCTCCCCCTAATGCCTAGTCCACAACTCCCGTAGCCTAACCTTCCCCCTAGAGCCTAACCCACCCCTCCCACAGCCTAATCCTAACCCTCCCCCTAGTGCCTAGCCCACCCCTAGTGCCTAACCCTCCCCCTAGTGCCTAGCCCTCCCTTCCTGTAGCTAAATCCTAACCCTCCCTCTAGTGCCTAGCCCACCCTTCCCATAGCCTAACCCTCCCCGTAGTGCCTAGCCCACCCCTCCACAGCCTAATCCTAACCCTCCCCCTAGTGCCTAGCCCACCCCTCCCGTAGCCTAACCCTCCCCCTAGTGCCTAACCCAACCCTCCCACAGCCTAATCCTAACCCTCCCCCTAGTGCCTAGCCCATCCCTCCCGTAGCCTAACCCTACCTCCCCTAGTGCCTAGCCCATCCCTCCCGTAGCCTAATCTTAACCCTCCCCCTAGTGCGTAGCCCACCCCTTCTGTAGCCTAACCCTCCCCGTAGTGCCTAGCCCACCCCTTCCGTAGCCTAACCCTAACCCTCCCCGTAGTGCCTAATCCACACCTCCCACAGCCTAATCCTAACCCTCCCCCTAGTGCCTAGCCCACCCCTCCCGTAGCCTAACTAACCCTCCCCTTAGTGCCTAACCCACACCTCCCTTATCCTAACCCTCCCCCTAGTGCCCAATCTTAACCCTCCACTGCTGGTACATACAATTGCCGACGTGTTCATTGTTGACATTGCAGCAATGCCGACATCATAACTGTTGACACTGCTGCATCAACATTATGAGTGCCAACATTACAAACGCTGACATTATGACTACATTCCCACTATGCACATGGTGGAACGTGGGCTGAGAGCCGCGGATGTGAGCGCTGCCATACGGGGATTTGGAGAGGTACCACGACTTATATGAAGAGATGAACATGTTTATATTTTGTATAAAACCCCAGAAAGAATTACACTGAGTAATTATCTCAAGCTGTGTCTCTCAGACAATGCTGTCAGTTTTTCCAATTTGTTCTGTACAGCTGGGTGTTTGGAGCCAGCAGAAGAAACTCCAAGGTGGCTGAGAGCCCGGGGCATTGGGCACACAATGTCCCAGCGTGAGGGAGAGAGCGGGACAGGGGCTGGCAGCTTCCTTACTTCCTCTGCCTGACCCCGAGACAGGGATAACAAGGTGGGCACCTGCCAGCCTTCCAGCATGGCCGCGTCTAACAGGTTGGTGGGAAGCATTGCCCTGCCAGAGCCTGCCGCTGCCCCTGCGTGGCTGTGTCCATATGGGGTGTCTGTCATGTACTGTATGTGCTGCTGCATGCTATGCGTGCCAGCGATCTGGCCAACATGAATATGCCGCCATGCAGCATTTGGGATCTTGCATTAGCTGCAATCCGTATTAATAAAGCAACATAAGCATATAGTGCATGCAGTGTGCACGGAGTCTGGTGCAGGGGGGTGCAGCATATAGTGCATGCAGTGTGCACGGAGTCTGGTGCAGGGGGTGTGCAGCATATAGTGCATGCAGTGTGCATGGAGTCTGGTGCAGGGGGTGTGCAGCATATAGTGCATGCAGTGTGCATGGTGACTGGTGCAGGGGTTGTGCAGCATATAGTGCATGCAGTGTGCATGATGACTGGTGCAGGGGTTGTGCAGCATATAGTGCATGCAGTGTGCACGGTGTCTGGTGCAGGAGGTGTGCAGCATATAGGTGGTCATTCCGAGTTGTTCGCTCGGTAAATTTTTTCGCATCGCAGCGATTTTCCGCTTAGTGCGCATGCGCAATGTCCGCAGTGCGACTGCGCCAAGTAAATTTGCTATGCAGTTAGGTATTTTACTCACGGTTTTTTCTTCGTTCTGGTGATCGTAATGTGATTGACAGGAAGTGGGTGTTTCTGGGCGGAAACTGGCCGTTTTATGGGTGTGTGCGAAAAAACGCTACCGTTTCTGGGAAAAACGCGGGAGTGGCTGGAGAAACGGAGGAGTGTCTGGGCGAACGCTGGGTGTGTTTATGACGTCAAACCAGGAACAACAAGCACTGAACTGATCGCAGATGCCGAGTAAGTCTCGAGCTACTCAGAAACTGCACAGAGATGTCTTTTCGCTATATTGCGAATCTTTCGTTCGCAATTTTAAGAAGCTAAGATTCACTCCCAGTAGGCGGCGGCTTAGCGTGTGTAAAGCTGCTAAAAGCAGCTTGCGAGCGAACAACTCGGAATGAGGGCCCTAGTGCATGCAGTGTGCGCGGAGTCTGGTGCAGGGGCTGTGCAGCATATAGTGCATGCAGTGTGCATGGAGTCTGGTGCAGGGGGTGTGCAGCATATAGTGTATGCAGTGTGCATGGTGACTGGTGCAGGGGTTGTGCAGAATATAGTGCATGCAGTGTGCATGGTGACTGGTGCAGGGGTTGTGCAGCATATAGTGCATGCAGTGTGCACGGTGTCTGGTGCAGGGTGTGTGCAGCATATAGTGCATGCAGTGTGCGCGGAGTCTGGTGCAGGGGCTGTGCAGCATACAGTGCATGCAGTGTGCGCGGAGTCTGGTGCAGGGGGTGTGCAGCATATAGTGCATGCAGTGTGCGCGGGGTCTGGTGCAGGGGGTGTGCAGCATATAGTGCATGCAGTGTGCACGGAGTCTGGTGCAGGGGGTGTGCGGCATATAGTGCATACAGTGTGCACGGAGTCTGGTGCAGGGGGTGTGCGGCATATAGTGCATGGAGTCTGGTGCAGGGGGTGTGCGGCATATAGTGCATGCAGTGTGCGCGGAGTCTGGTGCAGGGGGTGTGCAGCATATAGTGCATGCAATGTGCACGGAGTCTGGTGCAGGGGGTGTGCGGCATATAGTGCATGTAGTGTGCACGGAGTCTGGTGCAGGGGGTGTGCAGCATATAGTGCATGCAGTGTGCGCGGAGTCTGGTGCAGGGTGTGTGCAGCATATAGTGCATGTAGTGTGCACGGAGTCTGGTGCAGGGGGGGTGCGGCATATAGTGCATGCAGTGTGCACAGAGTTTGGTGCAGGGGATGTGCAGCATATAGTGCATGCAGTGTGCGCGGAGTCTGGTGCAGGGGGTGTGCAGCATATAGTGCATGCAGTGTGCACGGAGTCTGGTGCAGGGGGTGTGCGGCATATAGTGCATGCAGTGTGCACGGAGTCTGGTGCAGGGGGTGTGCGGCATATGGTGCATGCAGTGTGCACGGAGTCTGGTGCAGGGGGTGTACGGCATATAATGCATGCAGTGTGCACGGAGTCTGGTGCAGGGGGTGTGCGGCATATGGTGCATGCAGTGTGCACGGAGTCTGGTGCAGGGGGTGTGCGGCATATAGTGCATGCAGTGTGCACGGAGTCTGGTGCAGGGGGTGTGCGGCATATAGTGCATGCAGTGTGCACGGAGTCTTGTGCAGGTTGTGTGTAGCATATAGTGCATGCAGTGTGCACGGAGTCTGGTGCAGGGGGTGTGCGGCATATAGTGCATGCAGTGTGCGCGGGGTCTGGTGCAGGGGGTGTGCGGCATATAGTGCATGCAGTGTGCACGGAGTCTTGTGCAGGTTGTGTGTAGCATATAGTGCATGCAGTGTGCACGGAGTCTGGTGCAGGGGGTGTGCGGCATATAGTGCATGCAGTGTGCACTGAGTCAGGTGCAGGGGGTGTGCGGCATATAGTGCATGCAGTGTGCACGGAGTCTGGTGCAGGGGGTGTGCGGCATATGGTGCATGCAGTGTGCACGGAGTCTGGTGCAGGGGGTGTGCGGCATATAGTGCATGCAGTGTGCACGGAGTCTGGTGCAGGGGGGGTGCGGCATATAGTGCATGCAGTGTGCACTGAGTCAGGTGCAGGGGGTGTGCGGCATATAGTGCATGCAGTGTGCACGGAGTCTGGTGCAGGGGGTGTGCGGCATATGGTGCATGCAGTGTGCACGGAGTCTGGTGCAGGGGGTGTGCGGCATATAGTGCATGCAGTGTGCACGGAGTCTGGTGCAGGGGGGGTGCGGCATATAGTGAGCAGTGTGCATGGAGTCTGGAGCAGGGGGTGTGCAGCATATAGTGCATGCAGTGTGC
The DNA here is from genome assembly GCF_028390025.1 of Pseudophryne corroboree. Classification (NCBI taxonomy): domain Eukaryota; kingdom Metazoa; phylum Chordata; class Amphibia; order Anura; family Myobatrachidae; genus Pseudophryne; species Pseudophryne corroboree. The sequence continues at coordinate 1,037,334,304 of NC_086445.1, forward strand.
ACGGAGTCTGGTGCAGGGGGTGTGCACGCGTTTTCCTCGTGTTCCCAGCCTGGATCTGGCACCGTCCCTGGGAGGGGCTGGCTGAGGGCAGCGTCTCTGATCCATGTGTAATATAATTCCGTTACTCAATGTACTCTTTCTGATGCTGTTTACCAGCCCTTGCTAGGCTCCAGCTATATATAATTGAGGCAGTTCAGAGACTGAGAGCTAAATAGAAATGAGCATATTTAGATGTGAGATAAGGGGCTTTGTCTGCTGTTCTATCGCTGCACAATGTTCTCTGAACTTTTGCTGGGTCCAGAATGGGAACAATAGTTCATATTTTGGGCATTGTGGATGCATATAGCGCTCTGTGTGTAGGATATGTCAGTGGGATCAGATAAGAGCGTTTCCTGTAGTGTGAGAGAGACAGCGGAGATTATTTTGGCACTACTGGATTTCTATACAATGACGCACCGGACTACTGCTGTTCTCCCGATGGTATATTTTCTGGGTGTGGCTGACCCCGGCGCTCGGCTCTCTTTCCCAGCTAATCCCTGCGTAACATTCCGCCACTGTAAATAGCAGGAGAACCAGATGTTTTACACAAGGCCCAGCTTACGTGCTATTCATGCGTTGTTATTATTATTCATTTATTTATGTATTGTGTTTATTGTCCATTTTCATCACATGTAGTAATAGCACCAGCCAGAGAGCTGAGCTCTAGCACCAGGGCCCCGTTCCATCTTATCCTATTGCAAAGTTCCAGTTGCGGTACAGTATGCCGGGTCCTGTTTCATCTGGTGGCTGTAACTTCTGTTCTAGCTCCAGTGTGCCAGTTTCGGCTCCGAGCATCACCACCTAACGCTGGAGGTGTGCAGACCGCGGCAGGGACCGGCTTGACCGTGTGCCTTACAACTGCCCTTCATCAGGACCGTTACATTCTGGGGACTGAGGTCTAAAGTAGGGACTGCAACCTGTAAAAATCAGAGCTGTTGTAATTACCAAAGAGGGAAACAGAGCGTCTGAAACACTGCCCCCTGTAGGGCAAGCAGATAATTACATTGGTGCGCATCTTAAAACAATTGCGTACGACGCATATTTTTCTTAAGAGTACCTGATGTCTGTCATTTCTACATAAAATGAGCCCAGCCCTGCACCAGGCCCACATACGGTTGGTTATGGTTCCCGAGCGTGTCTGCAGTGCAGCTTGCGTGTTCCATAGCGCTGTATGCTCCCTGGTGCGACAAATGGAGTCTCCAGCACGGTTGCACTGAGGACCCCTGCAATAGGAATAATACTATATTTCCTAATACTGTAGTACTGGCTGGACTGATTACTGGTGTAATGCTGTCCTCTTTACAAGATGAATGCTAACACTTTTCACCTGTGGCGAGGCGCTATGGGAAATAATTGGCTGCTCCAGGGAGCTGCTGGAAATTGTTCTGATTAATTGTCTGGACATAAGTTCAGGAGTCCAGGGGACTCTTAATTTGGCGTTAGTGGAAGTTCTGGAATTGCTGCTAGGGTGTCAGACGGGGTCAGGGAGAGCTGGCCAGAAGAAACGACATCAATTTAAATAGCAGAAATTCACTTCCTTAGGTAATCCAGCGTAAAGCGGCAGTTCAGAGAGGGGGCACAGCAATAAGATAACTGTGTTCTAATTCTACCTTCTGCCGTGCCGGGCAAGCTGCTCACTAATACATATATTACGAGCGAGCTTCTGTTTCATGTGCAAGACCCTCGCCGGGGGTAGTGTATGTGAAGGGTCACCAAGGAGCGCGCCTGCCCCTCCGGCCTGCGTGAGTCAGAGGAGACAGCGTGCGCACTGTACGGACTTCGCAGAGTTAGGGGATATTAGTCATAGATACATTCACACAGTTCTCCTCCTCCTTCCTCTGGTAGGACTTTCACCATTCCACCAGTCATGACCCACATCTCCAAATGCCTATGTCGCCACCATGCTGCACTGCTGGTGGGGACTGGTCGCTGTATTCAGTAGTCAGCTTTCCCTGGGATGGCAGTAGCTGGGGTAAGTTACATGCAATCAGAAGCAATCTAAGTGTGCTCCCCCCATGATCAGGCCACGTCCCAATGAAAAGTACCTGGCCCCAGCCAGGCCCTCCACTGCCCTGGATATAAGGCTCCTGCTCCCTCTAGACCATATTCGATGATATAGGGATCCTGCTCCCCCTGGACCATACAGTGCAGAGATTCTCAAAGGCAATCCTCAAGGCAGCCCAACAATCTAGGTTTTAGGTATATCCGTGGCTCAGCACGTAGGTTAATTCAAACTAGGCGAGGGGCTACTTAATTCATCTGTGGCCAAGCATGGTTAAACATAAAGCCTGGACCATTGGGGTGCTTGGGGTGCCTTGAGGCAGTGGCGTCACAAGGAGGGTGTGGCCCGCAACTGGGTGTCACCCGCCGCGGAGTGACCCCAAAATGCCGTCTCCTGCTCAGGGATAGGAGCCGAGTGCTGCACTGTTACATTACATGCAGCACTCAGCTTCTGACACTGTGTAGGAGCCGGCACTGCAGAAACAGCACGCACCTGCCGAACACCCCAAGTGACGAAAAACGGGGGTCGGGATACAAAGCTCCGCCCTTCAGTTAAGCCACGACCACTCCCTGGGAATCCACGCCCCTTTCTGCCGGCGCCGCACCCAGTGTCCACATCGTAAGTGACGCCTCTGCTTTGAGGACCGCGTTTGAGAACCTCTGCTATAGAGTATAAATACAGATTTAGGGGTATATTCAATTAGGTCCAGATTTTTCAGATAGCCGAAAAATACGAACATAGCTATTCAATCCCGGCCCTTTTCAGCCACTTTTTCCGACAAAGCGCAGTCGAATCTGCATCCGCGTAAAATAGTCGAAAACCGCCGTGATTTTTCAACAGTCGAAAAATCTGCACTTTGATTGGATAAGTTGAATGTAATTCGACCTAAAAATGGGCGAAAAGTGCAATTTTTACGACTGTTGGAAATTTTGCCACTAATTGAATACTCCCCTAAGCCAGACCCTCTTCATTCTATTATTTGGACTGATTAGCTGGACCTTACCTTCCATCCCACAAACATACATATTTTATCCATAAAACAAATAAATAAATAAATAATAATAATAATAATAATAATAATTTTGCGTCTTTAAAAATAAAACGTTCATTACTATATTTTCTCCCGGGTGATTTGAGGCGCCGTACGCTGCCTGTCTTCTATTGGATCTTATGTGCTGTTATTAAGCATGAATTAATCATTTTTCCCTGTTTGGCGACATGGTGGCACAGTGGCTAGTACTTCCATCTCCCAGCCTCTTGTCACTCATCATTCTCTGGGAAGCATTCTTACGGTGGTGTTATAGAAATGTTCTCCACAATAATAGTGAACTGACAATGCTAGCGGGGACACAAGACAATGCCTGCATTATAATATAACGAGGCTAACGTGATACTGTGTAACACTCGGCGTCTAGAAGCCACAAGGCGCGGCTCATGGTAGCTTCGGGCGTTCCTCGTCGCGCTGATTTTTCTTCTTAAATGAAGATAATTGCAGATCAGTCGAATTTCGATGTTCTGGCCTTATGGTCGCACAGCATGGCGGCCGGTAGTGCGACACCGGAGCCATTGTAACCGCGTACAGGATCGCACTCGCTAGTAGTGACACACCCCTGAAACGGTTGCAACATGACTGCGTTTTGCTGCCACTTCCCGTTACCTCCCCCAGACTGTCCGTTGCTTTCACCGTCCAACAAACTGTGCACAAACATATCGGCTTCACACACAGATCCTCACACTTTACATCTAGTAAATATTTGAGCTAAGTTTGAGCAATGCTGTGTCCGTGTAGTATTGTATAAGTCCAGTGCCCAGGACACAACATACAGACACACAATGGAAGTGCAGAGCCTGATGCATATACTGTGCTGTGTCATGGTATTGTATAGAGGCTGGGTGCAGTGCCCAGGACACAACATACAGACACACAATGGATCTACAGAGCCTGATGCATATGCTGTGCTGTGTCTGCGTATTGTATAGAGGCTGGGTGCAGTGCCCAGGACACAACATATAGACACACAATGGAGCTGCAGAGCCTGATGCATATGCTGTGCTGTGCATGGGTATTGTATAGAGGCTGGGTGCAGTGCCCGGGACACAACATACAGACACACAATGGATCTACAGAGCCTGATGCATATGCTGTGCTGTGTCTGCGTATTGTATAGAGGCTGGGTGCAGTGCCCAGGACACAACATATAGACACACAATGGAGCTGCAGAGCCTGATGCATATGCTGTGCTGTGCATGGGTATTGTATAGAGGCTGGGTGCAGTGCCCGGGACACAACATACAGACACACAATGGATCTACAGAGCCTGATGCATATGCTGTGCTGTGTCTGCGTATTGTATAGAGGCTGGGTGCAGTGCCCAGGACACAACATATAGACACACAATGGAGCTGCAGAGCCTGATGCATATGCTGTGCTGTGCATGGGTATTGTATAGAGGCTGGGTGCAGTGCCCGGGACACAACATATAGACACACAATGGATCTACAGAGCCTGATGCATATGCTGTTCTGTGCATGGGTACTGTATTGAGGCTGGGTGCAGTGCCCAGGACACAACATATAGACACACAATGGATCTACAGAGCCTGATGCATATGCTGTGCTGTGCATGGGTATTGTATAGAGGCTGGGTGCAGTGCCCAGGACACAACATATAGACACACAATGGAGCTGCAGAGCCTGATGTATATGCTGTGCTGTGCATGGGTATTGTATAGAGGCTGGGTGCAGTGCCCAGGACACAACATATAGACACACAATGGATCTACAGAGCCTGATGTATATGCTGTGCTGTGCATGGGTATTGTATAGAGGCTGGGTGCAGTGCCCAGGACACAACATATAGACACACAATGGAGCTGCAGAGCCTGATGCATATACTGTGCTGTGCATGGGTAATGTATAGAGGCTGGGTGCAGTGCCCGGGACACAACATATAGACACACAATGGAGCTGCAGAGCCTGATGCATATGCTGTGCTGTGCATGGGTATTGTATAGAGGCTGGGTGCAGTGCCCAGGACACAACATATAGACACACAATGGAGCTGCAGAGCCTGATGTATATGCTGTGCTGTGCATGGGTATTGTATAGAGGCTGGGTGCAGTGCCCAGGACACAACATATAGACACACAATGGAACTGCAGAGCCTGATGCATATACTGTGCTGTGTCAGGGTAATGTATAGAGGCTGGGTGCAGTGCCCGGGACACAACATATAGACACACAATGGAGCTGCAGAGCCTGATGCATATACTGTGCTGTGTCAGGGTATTGTATAGAGGCTGGGTGCAGTGCCCAGGACACAACATATAGACACACAATGGAGCTGCAGAGCCTGATGCATATGCTGTGCTGTGCATGGGTATTGTATAGAGGCTGGGTGCAGTGCCCAGGACACAACATATAGACACACAATGGAGCTGCAGAGCCTGATGTATATGCTGTGCTGTGCATGGGTATTGTATAGAGGCTGGGTGCAGTGCCCAGGACACAACATATAGACACACAATGGAACTGCAGAGCCTGATGCATATACTGTGCTGTGTCAGGGTAATGTATAGAGGCTGGGTGCAGTGCCCGTGACACAACATATAGACACACAATGGAGCTGCAGAGCCTGATGCATATACTGTGCTGTGTCAGGGTATTGTATAGAGGCTGGGTGCAGTGCCCAGGACACAACATATAGACACACAATGGAGCTGCAGAGCCTGATGCATATACTGTGCTGTGCATGGGTATTGTATAGAGGCTGGGTGCAGTGCCCAGGACACAACATACTGTATAGTCACACAATGGAACTGCAGAGCCTGATGCATATGTGACTCTGCTCTGCCTTTGCATAGGTTGCTGTTGTAGTGTGGCATAGTGCGCTGCCCAGGACACAAGCCCCACACTGTGATATGTGCCAGCTGATGATTTGCATGTGTTTACCCAACAGTCTGCTTTGCCTGAGACAATGTTTACTTCAGTTCTAACAGTTTATTGTCCCAGCCCTAATCTTCCTCTACCTCCCCGGTTCCCTTCTTCCTCTGCCGTGTACCCCCGTTCCATCATACCCTCATATTTATAACACATGTAATGAATATGCTTGCACATTAGGGGTCATTCCGAGTTAATTGCTAGCTGCATTTGTTCGCAGCGATCAGGCTAAAAAACGGCAGTTCTGCGCATGCGGTGTAATGCGCACACGCGACATACGGGCACAACAAACGATGCAGTTTTGCACAGGGTCTAGCGATGCATTTCAGTCACACTGGTAGCTGCAGAGGGATTGACATGAAGTGGGCGTTTCTGGGTGGCAACTGACCGTTTTCAGGAAGTGTGCGGAAAAACGCAGGCGTGCCAGGGAAAACGCAGGCGTGGCTGGGCGAATGCTGGGCGGGTGTGTGATGTCAAATCCGGGACTGAATAGTCTGAAGTGATCGCAAGCGCTGAGTAGGTTTTGAGCTACTCTGAAACACACTCCCAGTGGGCGGCGGCATAGCGTTTGCACGGCTGCTAAAAACTGCTAGCGAGCGATCAACTCGGAATGACCCCCATTCTGTTGAAATCATGTCAGCCTCCACTGACATTACCTTGGAAATATCCCAGAATATATGTTTAAATAAAAAGAAAAGTATATATTTTTTTATTTACAGCTTATCTTCAAGTAAATATTCTGCCATATATGATATATATATATATATATATATATATATATATATATATATATATATATATAGCTACTAGGGAGACTGTCTGTTCTTCTAACCCTGGTTATAGGACACTGTGGTCACAACACCATGGAGGCTACTTTGCAGCCTGCTGAAGCTTTAATGATAAAATAGGCAATTATTTCTCTGTGAATCAGTGATGTCACTGGCTCCTAGTGACTGGATAGGCTGCATTCTCAGTGATGTCACTGGCTCCTAGTGACTGGATAGGCTGCACTCTCAGTGATGTCACTGGCTCCTAGTGACTGGATAGGCTACATTCTCTCTGATGTCACTGACTCCAAGTGACTGGATAGCTGCAGCAGGCACCGTGGGCTACGTAGGAGCCGCTTCAGCCGACATCATTGAGGGAAACAGTAAGACACTAGAGGTCTGTGGCATAACAGTGTGTGGCATAACGTGTAATGGGCATTACGGTGTGTGGAATAATGTGTAATGGGCATTACGGTGTGTGGAATAATGGGGGTAATTCCAAGTTGATCGCAGCAGGAATTCTGTTAGCAATTGGGCAAAACCATGTGCACTGCAGGGGGGGCAGTTATAACATGTGCAGAGAGAGTTAGATTTGGGTGGGGTGTGTTCAATCTGCAATCTAAATTGCAGTGTAAAAATAAAGCAGCCAGTATTTACCCTGCACAGAAACAATATAACCCACCCAAATCTAACTCTCTCTGCACATGTTACACCTGCCCCCTCTGCAGTACACATGGTTTTGCCCAACTGCTGAAAAATTTCCTGCTGCGATCAACTTGGAATTACCCCCAATGTGTGATGGGTATTACGGTGTGTGGAATAATGTGTTATGGGCATTACGGTGTGTGGAATAATATGTGATGGGTATTACGGTGTGTGGAATAATGTGGAAAAAGAGGAAAAATTACAAATAATGTAAAGGACATCTATCAGGTTTTTTTTGCCTGTGTTGTATAATGGGCTCTACCTGGTGTTATGTGTATAAGGGGTACTACTGTGTGGTGTAATGTGACTGACTGACACTACTGTGTGGTGTAATGTGACTGACGGTCACTACCGTGCGGTGTAATGTGAATTGGTACTATTCTGTGGCCACGCCCTTTCCCCATGAAGTGCATTAACACTGTTATATATTGAAGGGGGGATTGGGGGATTGTCAAAGGAAACTTCCGCCCTGGGCGTCACATGGTCTACAACCGTCCCTGTTCCTAGTGACTGGATAGGCTGCATTCCCAGTGATGTCACTGGTCTGTAGTGAGGGAATAGGCTGCATTCCCAGTGATGTCACTGGTCTGTAGTGAGGGAATAGGCTGCTCTCTGTGATGTCACTGGTCTGTAGTGAGGGAATAGGCTGCATTCCCAGTGATGTCACTGGTCTGTAGTGAGAAATAGGCTGCTCTCTGTGATGTCACTGGTCTGTAGTGAGGGAATAGGCTGCATTCCCAGTGATGTCACTGGTCTGTAGTGAGGGAATAGGCTGCATTCCCAGTGATGTCACTGGTCTGTAGTGAGGGAATAGGCTGCATTCCCAGTGATGTCACTGGTCTGTAGTGAGGGAATAGGCTGCTCTCTGTGATGTCACTGGTCTGTAGTGAGGGAATAGGCTGCATTCCCAGTGATGTCACTGGTCTGTAGTGAGGGAATAGGCTGCATTCCCAGTGATGTCACTGGTCTGTAGTGAGGGAATAGGCTGCTCTCTGTGAGATTGAGATATTTTAGTGTTGTCTTAATGCCATTATCAGGCATGGCTTTCTCTGTATTACATGTGACACAGCTGTCTACAATAGAGTAGCATGGGGCTAATTCAGACCTGATCGCCTGGCTGCGTTTTCGTAATGCGGGCGATCAGGTCTAAACTGCGCATGCCTATGCACCGCAATGCGCAGGCGCGTCGCACAGGTACAGAGCAGTTCACCGCTCAGCGATGGGTTTGTGCGAAGGATCCATTTGCACGGGCGTTCGCAAGGAGATTGACAGGAAGAGGGTGTTTGTGGGTGTCAACTGACCGTTTTCTGGGAGTGTCTGGAAAAACACATACATTATAATTCTGCCCCATATTTAAGTTGATCTTTGGAACCTCATGGGTACTGTGTGAACCTCATGGGTACTGTGTGAACCTCATGGATACTGTGTGAACCTCATGGATACTGTGTGAACCTCATGGGTACTGTATGAACCTCATGGGTACTGTATGAACCTCATGGGTACTGTGTGAACCTCATGGGTACTGTGTGAACCTCATGGGTACTGTGTGAACCTCATGGGTACTGTATGAACCTCATGGGTACTGTATGAACCTCATGGGTACTGTGTGAACCTCATGGGTACTGTGTGAACCTCATGGGTACTGTGTGAACCTCATGGGTACTGTATGAACCTCATGGGTACTGTATGAACCTCATGGGTACTGTGTGAACCTCATGGGTACTGTGTGAACCTCATGGGTACTGTATGAACCTCATGGGTACTGTATGAACCTCATGGGTACTGTATGAACCTCATGGGTACTGTATGAACCTCATGGGTACTGTATGAACACTGCATCTCTGGTAGGGCTACCTCCTCATCTCTTTAATTCTGGACACATATTAATTACACAGGTTCTGTGGCTGGCTGACGTCAAGACTCCATTTCACCTGGTTTTAATCAGCCACAGAACTTGTGTAATTAATATGTGTCCAGAATTACAGGGGTGAGGCGGTAACCCTAATCTCCAGCCATAATACACGGCCCATGTCCTGTCCTTGATGCTTTCTCTCTGCACTTACAGACGTCCTGGTGTGAAATAACGCAGACATCCTAAGCCGGTCGTCTTTCACATAGTGACGAATCCACTTGTGTACGCTGATTGATTTACTGAATTATTTGGAATTTTAGGGTAATATAAAACGACATGCAGTGTTTTTCCTGAGACCCACCATGGTGACGATTGTCAGCTAATTGGCCTGTAAAGAAGAATGCTAAAATTTATAACGTGACAGACTGGTTTGAATTTAGAAAATACTAATTTAGGGGGCGACAGACAATGAGCAATGTGAGAAAATTCATTTTTATTTTAGTGTTGACGATATGAATATTTAGAGTGATACATTTGTAACCTGGAGATGTAGCGAAACATACTGTAGCCAGTCTATGTGGAGTTTGTGTAACAATGGGCCTAATTCCGATCTGATCGCAGCAGCAAATTTGTTAGCTAAAGTGCAAATCCAGGTGCACTGCAGGTGGGGCAGATGTAACACGTGCAGAGAGAGTTAGATTTGGGTGGGGTGTGTTCAATCTGAAATCTAAATTGCAGTGTAAAAATAAAGCAGCCAGTATTTACCCGGCACAAAAACAATAACCCACCCAAATCTAACTCTCTCTGCACGTTACATCTGCCCCACCTGCAGTGCACATGGTTTTGCCCAACTGCTAACAAATTTGCTGCTGCAATCAACTCTGAATTACCCCCAATGTATTGTGGCAGTGTAAGGATGCCAGTCCACGATCAGAGCATATGTTTTAGTACATGCTATTAATTTTCAACAACTATCTACCTCTCTGCAACCACTGCTTTCACCAATTTCTACATTCACCTCTCCAGAGACCGCTGTGTCACACCTTAACCAAACTCTAGTAACAGCACTTGATGAAGTGGCTCCAGCTACCCATCACACTCCACGTAGACTTAGATGTCAACCGTGGCACTCTAAATACACTAGACACTTACAAAAACTCTCACGAAAAGTTGAACGCCAGTGGCGTAAATCTCATAGTTCAAGTGACTTTCTCACATATAAGACCACCTACCACTCTTATCGTACTGCTCTGGACACTGCCAAACAAACATATTTTCAATCTCTCATCTCTGCTCAAGCCTCTAACCCCAAGCGACTTTTTAATACATTTAAATCACTTCTTGTCCCTCCCTCACCTAACCCACCAGCCACTGTCAGTGCGCAAGATCTTGCTTCCTATTTCAAGGACAAGATTGACAAGATCCGAAATGAAATGGTATGCTCTTCCACAGCAAGTGACATGCTCAAGTCCCTGCCTGAACCCTCTAACACCTTCTCTTCCTTTGATCCTACAAATGAAGATGAAGTATCTGCACTCTTTTCATCTGCCTACTCTAATACCTCTCCCCTTGACTCTATACCCTCACAAATTAGTAAAGCTCTGTCTACTGTGCTCATCCCAACCTTAACGAAAATCTGTAATCTCTCCCTGTCTACTGGTATCTTTCCTTCTCTATACAGGCATGCAGTGATTACTCCCATTCTGAAAAAACAAAACTCTGACCCGAACTCTCTCTCTAAGTACCGTCCCATCTCTCAGCTCCCATGCCCCTCCAAGCTACTGGAGAGACTTGCCTACACTCGCCTCACACACTTTCTTAACTCACACAGCCTACTGGACCCACTTCAGCCAGGATTTCGTGCCCAACACTCCACAGAGACAGCACTGACTAAGGTAGTGAATGATTTGGTCACTGCTAAATCTAAAGGCCATTACACACTACTTATTCTCCTTGATCTCTCTGCTGCTTTTGACACTGTTGACCACTCTCTTCTCATACAAACACTACAATCCCTAGGTATTCAGGACACAGCCCTTTCTTGGTTCTCATCCTACCTATCTAATCGCTCCTTCAGTTTTCGTTTCTCTGATTCCACCTCCTCTTCGCTACCTCTATCAGTTGCAGTACCGCAAGGCTCAGTCCTAGGTCCTCTGCTTTTCTCTATCTATACCACATCTCTTGGCAAACTAATCAACTCTTTCGGATTTCAGTACCATCTGTATG